>NC_092346.1:30414503-30747169 GCF_963676685.1 Mytilus edulis
AGTCAAACTCATAAATCGGAAATAAATTGACAACGCTGTGGTTAAAAAATAAAAAGACAAACAAACAATAGCATACATACACAACATAGAAAACTAAAGACTTAGCAACACAATCCACACCAAAAACGGGGGTGATCTCAGGTGCTCCGGAAGGGTAAGCAGATCCTAGTCCACAATTTAAAGTAGAACCGTAGTTAAATAAAAATGACTAAATTTATGAAAATAGAATCTCAAAAAGGTGATATAATGTTGGTACTGATGCACTTCCTACTGAGCTTTTGATACCCTAGTGGATTTAAAATCCACCAAATGCTGGAAAAAGATACTATAAAATTTTAATTCTATAAAGTTAAAAACAACTTTGCAATATGTCTTGCAAAATATTATTTCATCGTTCAAAATTCCATATTCAGGTTTAGGTCCTGTATCAAAGAAGTTGAAGCGGACTTGAGGTTTGCACTATGTCCGTCTGTCTGTGTGTGTCCATCAGTCAGTTTCTCAAATCAGTTTCCCACACTGTATTTTCTCATGCTTGAATATATTAATTTGATGATTGGTTTAATAGTATTATGACAAGTTTAAGATATATTTCGATTTTTGTTGATTTTATGCAGAGCTATGGTCCTTAAAATTCACTCAACTAATCAATTTTTTTAAAGATATTTACTTGATATATATATTATATAGATTACGGCATAACAACTTACAAGTTCAAGTTAGCATTTGGTTCCTGTACAATACATTTTTAACCAGTAGTCCAGGTAATAATCACAGAAAGCTTGTTGACTTGCATGCTAGCATCATATTGTCTCGTTAAATGCATAACGCTAGTCATAAGGATACTAATCTGGTGGTCACTGGTGGCAGCTCAGATACTGTCACTGTTTGGAAGCCCCAACGTTTGTAAATTATAGAAACATATGTATATGTCTGACTGGGTTAATCTGATCTTGACACAAAATTCATGATTTTGTGATGACGTCCATTCTGAGCTCACCTGGCCATCTCTTTGCTTTTGTTATATGTGATTTTTTTTGAAAAAATCATCTCTGAAACCAGTGGGCTAAATTGAACCAAACTTTGCCATAATCGTTCTTGGAGTATTTATTATACCCCACGCAACGAAGTTGCGGAGGGTATAATGTTTTTGACCCGTCCGTCTGTCCGTCCGTCAGTCCGTCAGTCCTGTTTCTTGTCATCGCAACTCCTCTCAAACCACACAACAGAATTTCACGAAACCTTTTCAGATAATAAGGACATACTATGTAGTTGTGCATATCGACAGGAAATTGCGATTCAATTTTTTTCTAGGAGTTACGCCCCTTTGAACTTATTTACTTTAATGTACTACTGCAACAGTTTGTCATCGCAACTCCTCTAAAACCACACAACAGAATTTCACGAAACCTTTTCAGATAATAAGGACATACTATGTAGTTGTTCATATCGACGGGAAATTGCGTTTCAATTTTTTTTCTAGGAGTTACGCCCCTTTGAACTTATTTACTTTAATGTATTACAAAAATGTACTGCAACAGTTTGTCATCGCAACTCCTCTCAAACCACACAACAGAATTTCACGAAACCTTTTCAGATAATAAGGCAGCAACCATTTGATTTTCTGGGGGGGGGGCTATGGTTTTTTTTGGAAAAAAAAGTTTGTTTTCCAGTTTTTGGAGAAAAAAATATTTTTTTTTTTGTTTTTGATTCTGAGAAAAAAAAATTGTTTGTTTCACCCTTAGCTGCCACTATATGTAATGCTAAAATTGAAAGAAAAAAATTGTTTTCGACTTGTTGCGAAAAAAATAGATTGTTTTTCGCCGCAGGCGGAAAAAAAAATTTGTCCAGAAAAAAAAACCATAGCCCCCCCCCAGAAAATCAAATGGTTGCTGCCTAAGGACATACTATGTAGTTGTGCATATCGACGGGAAATTGCGATTCAATTTTTTTTCTAGGAGTTACGCTCCTTTGAACTTATTTATTTAAAAAGTGTCCAATGATCCTTCCCACCAAGACTTAGATTAGAACATGGGGTTTAATTTCAGTGTTTCCTATTTTCAGAGGACTCCTTACAGGAGTTTTGCGCTGAAATAATGTTAACCAACATTTTGTCCTTTTTTCGGATTCATTTCGGGCATATGCTTCAGTTTACCTTGTTTTTCTTGAAAGTGAACAATTCATCAGCGATGTTTCTAAGATTATTTTGACAAAATGTGCACCAAACTGGCTTCTAAAAGCAAATTATTATTTTATTATTTCACTTTCATTAATGATTAAACAAAAATAAATCATATTTTATTTTTTGTTCATATCTCGTAGCTAGTGCCCCTTTAAGATCGGTGCGAGTGTGTTTTACTAGCATTTCATTTCTTTTCTGATATCACTTCCAAGAACTTATCCAACTCAATATATATCCTTGACAACAATTTTTCCTAATCTTATCTATTCGATTATAATAAAACTATGAAATATACAAGACATTTCTTTCTGAATATAATTTTTTTTTATTTAATCGTGTCATGTCTTTTACCAGAGGTGATATCAATCTGCGTTTTTCTCACATATAAAGCTATATGACACTGAACAGTCCACATCATTCCAGTTGGATCCACGTATTTCACAACAGTCCTCAACCCCATGATGATTGTCTGGGTTTCCAGACATCCAGTCGGTGTATGTAACAGCTGAGTAATCAGATATCCAGGTGTACCATCCTTCTCTGGTTAAGTCGTTCAAACCTATCCAAAAATTCTTATATCCCCCTGAAAAAATCATGGCATATTCAACTTTCCATTACAGAGAGAAATTAGAAAATCCTAAAACAACATATAGTTGTGAAACTGTAGAGGTAACTTTTATAAGTGTTTTTTTAAATCTCATATTCTTTACTCTATCTTGCATTTCACACAACATGTGTACACATCCTTTTCATGCACGGACTCTCCCCTTTTCTTTTCCTTTTATTTGGCTTGTGTTTGTAATTTTTTAGTTAATATCACAGGTGCTTGGTTACAGGATTTGGATAAAAAGAATAATCATTGTTTACAATGAATATTCAATATTCTATCTTAATACCATATTTTTAACACTACCATGCTTGTTTTGGATGAACGTGTCAACTCTGATACTATCCCTTCATCTGACTATCCATACTAAAACATGAGGGATATTATTAAAGCTCACATAATTAACAGTACTCCAAATTGCAATTGCCATTACAGATTTACGAGGATCCACAGTGAGGTCTTTTTGTACACAGTATTTTGTAAAATGTAAACACGGCCATATTAGTCAATACATTAAACCTATATGTATATCATAGAAAATTTAATTCAGCAACTTCTTAAGCAGCACAGTATGAGAAACAGACATCATATACAGAACTAGGGGCGGAAGAGGATGGACTCCTGTTTGGGGAAGTACATTTAATTAATGACAAAAAATTTTGTCATTTATAAATTTTAGTTTTCGCCATTACTGGTTGAAAAGAGCGATTCTCGACAACTATTTTTTTTCTTCATGCCACTGTGAAAAGTAAAATCACAAAAATACTGAACTTAGAGGAAAATCAATTCGGAAAGTCCATAATCACATGGCAAAATCAAATAACAAAACGCATAAAAAACGAATGGACAAGAACTGTCAAATTCCTGACTTGGTACAGGCATTATCAAATGTAGAAAATGGTGGATTAAACCTGGTTTTATAGCGCTAACCCTCTCACTTTGATGACAGTCTCATCAATTTCCGTTGTATTTACATTGATGCGTTAACTAAACAGACACAATAAATAAAATAGTCATAATATGGGTACATCAGTCATCATCGTATAACAATTTTAAAAGGAACAATTTAACAGAACACAACAACATCTATCTACAAACGCATTCATTGATTTGTGTGTCTGACGTCAGAAAATTTTATACATCACATAGATTTGTCGTTCAATGTGCATACAAACAATTTTAAAAATCAAAAGTATGTAAGAATAAATTTCAGAAATAGACCGAGATTTAAACTAGTCCAAAAGTTCCCTCCTTTGATTTCCGAGACCTGTGTTATCATACAGATACTAAATACCTCTATATCTTTGCAGTTGAGACTTTTGAAAATATTTTCAAAGTAAGGAATATATTTTCATCCAATCTATACTTTTTCGTCTTGACTTCGCTAGCCAAGGGTTACGATCCATTCCCCTACTCTCCAAAGAGCCCCATTTCTGTCGCATAAACACTGTTCCTACTAACCACATCCCGTTACCATTGATGTCAAAAATGAATTCTCCACCGAAGTTTCAATCTTTACTAAATGGCTCAGTCTTCGCTCACATTCTTTCTACAACGATAATAAGAACACTAAATGAACGTTTTAAATGTGAATGGCAGATACAAGGGTGGCCGAAATTCAAGCTTCTCATCCCCGTCGATCCTCTTTACGTGGCCCTCTCATCTTGTCCTGAAAAGGCATGAATAAATAAAGGCAACAATAGTATACCGCTGTCCGAAAAGATTTCAATTAAACTTTATAAAACAAACAACAAAAATCGATGATATATTTTTCATAACGTGCATTTATTTAATTCTGTTGTATATTATGTTTTTGACGTTTGATTTGGCCACAAATGATCACAAAGTGCATTTCTCGGAACAATCAATTTTTCACTTTAATCGTAGAAATAAATAGTACCTTAACATAAAAACAAAGAAATGATTTAAAAATATATGTTGATTTAATATTGTTTACTAAATGAAATTCGCGATAATTTTTTTTTGTACTTAAAAAACAACGCATTGCATCCCTCAATTACACACAAAAGGTAAATAGTCTATGCCTTGTGAAATAAAATGAATTATTATTTTTTTTGTGGATTGTCGAGGCAACAATATGAATGATGAATGATTACGGAGATGAAGTTTTCATTAGAAGACATACCTTTGTCGCGTGCCAAGACACTTTCGAAAATTCAAACAAGTAGCAATGATTTCCGAACAATGTCCACCCAGATTCACATGGCTTCTGGACTACAAAAGATATATACAAATTAACACGCATAAGAAGTCAATTTTCCAATTAACTCTTGTGTCAGATAGTTTCCGGCCTCAAATTAGTTTAGTTTATACATATTTTATTTGCAAAAGTAGCAAAAGGGATTGGACACAAGTTATAACAACATTAGTGACGTCCTCTCCCTATATAAATATAAACACCAAGTGCATTAGATAATGACGAAAAAACAAGAGAAGAAATGCATTAATATATACTATAAACGAATATAATAAGGTATAATACTGAAGTAAAGAAAATTACCAGGTCCGATCTAAATAATTCATCAAATAAACCAGAAACAGATTTTTACTCAACATGCAAATGGCCATCATTTTACTATGATTATATTTAGAAATGAAAATATTTAGAAATACTTAAAATATGCAAGTTTGTCCATATTGTCTAGGATTATTAATTTAATGATTTAAAATAAAGAGAGTTATCGAAGAACAGATTTTGTCTTCAGTCTTCCATAAATAACTGCATACTAGAACACACCCGCGAAATCGCGGGCATTTAAAGTTTGGTTGAAAGTACTTGTATGTAAACTGTTGTAGGGAGAATTTTTGTAATTTTATGTCTGGAGAAATTCAGAAAAAAAGTATAAAAATTCATAGGTGATTGGAGACAGGACGCAATGTTTAAGCTCTCTCCCTTTTTCCAAAGTCCGTTTTTTTTTCTTCTTTTAAATTTTATTATTTTCGCGTTTTATATACTATGAACATTACGTATATTATAAATAAAGTGAATTTGGTATTAACTATCAACAATACTAAGTCAACTAAGGCTTTTCTACCTCAGAAATAGATTACCTTAGCTGTATTTGGCAAAACTTTTAGGAATGTAGGTCCTAATTGCTCTTCAACTTTGTACTTTTTTGGACCTTTCAACTTCTTTTTTGGATCCGAGCGTCACTGATGAGTCTTTTGTAGACGAAACGCCCGTCTGGCATAAATACAAAATTTTATCCTCGTATCTATGATGAGTATATTTCCAAGTTTCTTATCCACGGCGATCATTACTCGTAAGAGAGTATGGCTAATAGGTAATACCTGGAACGTTGTACCGGGAACCAGGATAAGAAGTGTGCAAATTAAACGCAGGTGGCAGTAAGGTCCGCTGCTGTATGCCCTGAGGTAATCGGTGCCCTGAGGTAATCATGGTAATGCGTCATTGATTAAATACGCACGAACATATAGTTCTTATTTAGATAGATCTTAATACCAAATTTTAATGTGACCAAATACCAAAGATGTCAACAAACTTCCCAAATGATTTTATTATTTGTATTCACCGATCGTTCATTTCGTATGTACGTGTAGGGTGGGGATGGCTTGTAAAATTATAAACCTCTTTTTTTTTTTTTTTTATATAAAAGTTCAATTAAGGATCTGAAGTATTCATTCATGACAGGGTTACCTGAGGTAACTCCAATTATAACAACAAATGCAACCATTAAACTCAAGTCAACTGGGGTAACTTTATATATAATCACATAAACAATACAAATCTATGAAGTCCTACATTCTAAATTAAGAAATTGTGTAATTAAAATATAAATGTATACACTAGCAAAGTATGTACTAAAAATTCTTTCATAACAGGGTAACCTGCGGTAACGCAAACAATAACAGTAAATACAACCTATTTAACTCAAGTTAATTCAGATCACTTTTACATATACATCACATAAACAATATAATTTCAATGAATTCCTACATAACAAAAGAAGAAAGTGGTTTATTACAGCATAACTGCATATACTAGCAAAGTATCTACTAAGTATTTTGTTATGACAGGGTTACCTCAGGTAACCCATAAAATAGCAACAAGTATTATCCATTGATATCAAGTTAACTAAAGTCGCTTTTCCGATATATCACATAAACAATACACATCTATGAGGCCTACATGTAAAATAAAGAAATTGTTTGATTACAACATAAATGTTTTCACTAGCAAACTATCTAATAAGCATTCTTTATAGCCCCAGACATAATTACAAATATAACCCACTTAACTTAACTGAAGTAAACTGAGATCACCTTTACATGTACATCAAATAAACAATACAACTTTCACGAAGTCCTACATTTAAAATAAAGAAGTTTGTTTATTACAATAAATGTAAACACTACCAAAGTATCTACGAAGTATTCATTCATGACAGGGTTACATGAGGTAACCCCAAAAATTACAATAAATACAACCCATTCAACTCAAGTTAACTCAGGTTACATTTATATATACCTCGCATACACAATACAAATTTATGAAGTCCTACATTTTAGATTAAGAAATTGTGTCATTACAGCATAAATGCATATACCAACAAATTATCTACGAAGTATTCTTTCATAACAGAGATACCCCATGTTATTTCAAAAATAACAACAAATATCCATTCAAATGAAGTTAACTAAAGTCGCCTTTCCTGAATATCATATAAACAATACTTATCTATGAAGTCCAAAATGAAAAAGTAAATGGTTTATTAGAAGTTAAATGTATACTGTGGAAAACTATCTACGACGTATTCTTTCGTGACAGGGTTACCTCAGATAACCAAAACAATCACAACAAAGATAACCCATCTAACTCAAGTTCACTCAGGTTACCTTTAAATATATATACATCACATAAACAATACAAATCTATGAAGTCCTACATTTCAAATTTAAAAATTGTGGAATAACAATATGAATGTAAACACAAGCAAAGTATCAACTAAGAATTCTTTCATAGCAGGGTTACCTGAGGTAACCAAAACAATAACAGCAAATACAATCTATTTAACTCAAGTTAATTCAGATCACCTTTACATATACATCACATAAAAGATATAACTTCAAAGAATTCCTACATTAAAAATTAAGAGGTTGGTTTATTACACCATCAATGCATATACTAGCAAAGTATCTACTAAATATTCTGTCATGCACTGTTACCTCAGGTAACTCATTAAATCGAAACAAGTATTATCCATTCATATCAAGTTAACTTAAGTCGCCATTCCAATATATTACATAAACAATACCCATCTATGAAGTCCTATAGTTAAAATAAAGAAATTGTTTGATTACAACATAAATGTTTACATTAGCAAACTATCTAAAAAGCATTCTTCATAACATGGGTACCTGAGGTAACCCCAGACATAATTACAAATATAACCCACATAACTGAAGTTAACTGATGTCACCTTTACATGTGCATCACATAAACAATACAACTTTCATGAAGTCCTACATTTAAAATAAAGAAGATTGTTTATTACAATTAATGTAAACACTACCAAAGTGTCTACGAAGGATTCATTCATAACAGGGTTACCTCAGGTAACCATAACAATAATAACAAAGATAACCCATCTAACTCAAGTTAACTGAGGTCACCTTTATATATATACATCACATAAACAATACAACTTTCATGAAGTCCTACATTTGAAATAAAGAAGTTTGTTTATTACAATTAATGTAAACATTAGCAAAGTATCTACAAAGAATTCATTCATTACAAGGTTACCTGAGGTAACTAATACAATAACAACAAATACAACCCATATAACTCAAGTAAACTCAGGTATGTCCTTTAAATATATATGCATCACATAAACCATACAAATCTATGAAGTCCTACATTTTTAAATTAAGAAATTGTTTAATTAAAATATAAATGTATACACTTACAAGGTATATACTAAGAATTCTTTCATAGCAGGGTTACCTGAGGTAACCAATACAAATACAACAAAAACAACCTATTTAACTCAAGTTAATTCAGATCACCTTTACATATACATGTACATCACATAAAAAATATAATTTTTTTTTTAATGAATTCCTACATTAAAAATGGAGAAGTTGATTTATTACACCATAAATGGATATACTAGCAAAGTATCTACTGAATATTCTGCCATGACAGGTTACCTCAGGTAACCCATGAAATAGAAACAAGTATTATCCATTCATATCAAGTAAACTTAAGTCGCCTTTCAGAAATATCGCATAAACAATACAGATCTATGAAGTCCTACATTTAAAATAAAGAAATTGTCCGATTACAATATAAATGTTTACACTAGCAAACTATCTCAAAAGCATTCTTCATAACATGGGTACCTGAGCTAACCCCAGACATAATTACAAATATAACCCACTTAACTGAAGTAAACTGGGGTCACCTTTACATGTGCATCACATAAACAATACAACTTTCATGAAGTCCTACAGTTAAAATAAAGAAGTTTGTTTATTACAATTAATGTAAACACTAGCAAAGTTTCTACGAAGGATTCATTCATTACAGGGTTACCTCACGTAACCATAACACTAACAACAAAGATAACCCATCTAACTCAAGTTCACTGAGGTCACCTTTTAATATATATACATCACATAAACAATAAAAATCTTTAAAGTCCTACATTTCAAATAAAAAAATTGTGGAGTTACAATACAAAGCTATACACTAGCAAAGTATCTACTACGAATTCTTTCATAGCAGGGTTACCTGAGGTAACCAATACAATAACAACAATACAACCTATTTAACTCAAGTTAATTCAAATCACCTTTACATATACATCACATAAAGAATATAATTTTAATGAATTCCTACATTTAAAAAGAATAAGTTGGTCTATTACACCATAAATGGATATACTAGCAAAGTATCTACTAAATATTCTGTCATGACAGGGTTACCTCAGGTAACCCATGAAATAGAAATAAGTATTATCCATTTATATCAAGTAAACTTAAGTCGCCTTTCAGAAATATCACATAAACAATACACATCTATGAAGTCCTACATTTAAAATAAAGAAATTGTCCGATTACGACATAAATGTTTACACTAGCAAACTATCTCAAAAGCATTCTTCATAACATGGGTACCTGAGGTAACCCCAGACACAATTACAAATATAACCCACTTAACTGAAGTAAACTGAGGTCACCTTTGCATGTGCATCACATAAACAATACAACTTTAATGAAGTCCTACATTTAAAATAAAGAAGTTTGTTTATTACAATTAATGTAAACACTAGCAAAGTTTCTACGAAGGATTCATTCATTACAGGGTTACCTCACGTAACCATAACAATAACAACAAAGATAACCCATCTAACTCAAGTTCACTGAGATCACCTTTTAATATATATACATCACATAAACAATACAAATCTATGAAGTCATACATTTCAAATTAAAGAATTGTGGAGTTACAATGCAAAGCTATACACTAGCAAAGTATCTACTAAGAATTCTTTCATAGCAGGGTTACCTGAGGTAACTAATACAATAACAACAATACAACCTATTTAACTCAAGTTAATTCAAATCACCTTTACATATACATCACATAAAGAATATAACAAAGATAACCCATCTAACTCAAGTTCACTGAGATCACCTTTTAATATATATACATCACATAAACAATACAAATCTATGAAGTCATACATTTCAAATTAAAGAATTGTGGAGTTACAATGCAAAGCTATACACTAGCAAAGTATCTACTAAGAATTCTTTCATAGCAGGGTTACCTGAGGTAACTAATACAATAACAACAATACAACCTATTTAACTCAAGTTAATTCAAATCACCTTTACATATACATCACATAAAGAATATAACTTTAATGAATTCCTACATTTAAAAAGAAGAAGTTGGTTTATTACTCCATAAATGGATATACTAGCAAAGTATCTACTAAATATTCTGTCATGACAGGGTTACCTCAAGTAACCCATGAAATAGAAATAAGTATTATTCTTTCATATCAAGTTAACTTTAGTCACCTTTCAGAAATATCACATAAACAATACACATTTATGAAGTCCTGAATTTAAAATAAAGAAATTGTCCGATTACAACATAAATGTTTACACTAGCAAACTATCTCAAAAGCATACTTCATAACATGGGTACCTGAGGTAACCCCAGACATAATTACAAATATAACCCATTTAACTGAAGTTAACTGAGTTCACCTTTACATGTGCATCACATAAGCAATACCACTTTCATGAAGTCCTACATTTGAAATAAAGAAGTTTGTTTATTACAATTAATGTAAAGACTAGCAAAGTATCTAAGAAGAATTCATTCATTACAGGGTTACCTGAGAGACAGGGTTACCTTAGGTAACCTAATAATAACAACAAATACAACCCTATTAACTCAAGTTTACTCAGGTAGCATATATCTATACATCGCATAAACAATACAAATCTATAAAGTTTTACATTTTAAATTAAGAAATTGTGTAATTACAACATCAATGCATATACCAGCAAAGTATCTACGAAGTATTCTTTCATAACAGGGTTACCTCAGGTGATCCCAAAAATAACAGTAAATATAATCAATTCAAATAAAGTTAACTTAAGTTGCCTTTCCTAAATATCATATAAACAATACACATCTATGAAGTTCAAATTTATAAAAAAAAAAGTAAATCGTTTATTACAACTTAAATGTCTGTTCTGGAAAACTATCTACAAAGTATTCTTACATGACAGGATAACCTCGGGTAACCATAACAATAAAATAACATCAAATAAAAAATACAAATCTATGAAGTCCTACATTAATTTTTTAAATTCAGAAATTGTGTGATTAAAATACAAATGTATACACAAGCATAGTATCTACTAATATTTTTTTCATAACAGGGTTACCTGAGGTAACCCAAGCAATAACAGCAATTACAACCAATTTAACTCAAGTTAATTCAAATTACCTTTACATTTACATCACATAAACAATATAACTTAAATGAATTCCTACATTGAAAATGAAGAAGTTGTTTTTTTACACCATAAATACATATACTAACAAAGTATCTACTAAGTATTCTGTCATGACAGGGTTACCTCAGGTAACCCATAAAATAGCTACAGGTATAATCCATTTAAATCGAGTTAAGACAGATCGCATTTTCTAAATATCGCGTAAGCAATTTACATCTGTGAAGTCCTACATGTAAAATAAAGAAATTGTTTGATTACAACATAAATGTTTACACTAGCAAACTATCTAATAAGCATTCTTTCATAACAAGGGTACCTGAGGTAACCCCAAAAATAATTGCAAATATAACCCACTTAACTGAAGTTATTTGAGATCAACTTTACATATATACCCCATAAACAATATAACTTCAATGAAGTCCTACATTCAAAATAAATAAGTTTGTTTATTACAATTAATGTAAAGACTAGCAAAGTATCTACGAAGTATTCATTCATGACAGGGTTACCTCAGGTAACCCCAATTATAACACCAAATACAACCCATTTAACTCAAGTGAACTCGTGTAACATTTACATATAATCGCATAAACAATACAAATCTATGAAGTCCTACATTTTAAATTAAGAAATTGTGTAATTACAGCATAAATGCATATACCAGCAAAGTATCTACGAAGTATTCTTTCATAACAGCATTACCTCAGGTAACCCAAAAAATAACAACAAATATAATCGATTCAAATCAAATTAACATAAGGTTGCAGTTCTTATTGACTGCTCCATAGGCTCACATGCAAAACAGCTGATCTTAGAAAAAAATTCATGTTCATATCATGGATGTACCAAAGTGAAATTGTGATTTAATTGAAAAAAGGGGGTCTTGCCACGAAGAATAAAACGTTACGCAATCCTGAAGTCAACTCATTTTTTTCTACTTTCTGTTTGCTATTTTTACTAGACCTCACCACTTCAAGTAAACATGATATCCTTCCACTTTCCTGGAATGATATCCCCAAAAGATGCAAGATTTTTTAAAAAGTCTATATTTATGTTTCCATTCACCATAAACCTATAAACAAACAGAAAAAAATGAGTTCTGAAAAAAATTCAGTCTACTAAATTATCTGTAAATCTCATTCTTGCTATCTTTATGAATAACCTGACCATGCACAGTTGTACAGTGGTTCCCTGAGGTAACCTGACCATGCACAAGAGTACAATGGTTCCCTGAGGTAACGTGACCATGCAGAGTTGTACAGTGGTTCCCTGAGGTAACCTGACCATGCACATTAGTACAATAGTTCCCTGAGGAAACCTACCATGCACAGTAGTACAATTGTTCCTGAAGTAATCTGACCAGGCACAGTAGTGCAATGGTTCCCTCAGGTAACCTGACCATGCACAGTAGTGTAATGGTTCCCTGAGGTAACCTGACCATGCACAGAAGTACAATGGTTCCTTGAAGTAATCTGACCATATACAGTAGTACAGAGGTTCCCTGGGGAAACCTGACCATGCACAGTAGTACAATGGTTCCCTGAGGTAACATGACAATGCACAGTATTACAATGGTTCCCTGAGGTAACCTGGTCATGCACAGTAGTACAGTGGTTCCCTGAGGTAACATGACCATGGACAGTAGTGCAATAGTTCCCTGAGGAAACCTGACAATGCACAGTAGTACAATGGTTCCCTCAGGTAACCTGACCATGCACAGTAGTGTAATGGTTCCTTGAGGTAACCTGGCAATGCACAGAAGTACAATGGTTCCCTGCAGAAACCTGACCATGTACAGTAGTACAATGATTCCCTTGGGAAACCTGACCATGCACAGTAGTACAATGGTCACCTGAGGTAACATGACAATGCACAGTAGTACCATGGTTCCCTGAGGTAACATGACCATGCACAGTTGTACAATGGTTCCCTGGGGAAACCTGACAATGCAAAGAAGCACAATGGTTCCCTGAGGTAACCTGACCATGCACAGAAGCACAATGGTTCTATCGGTAACCTGACCATGCACAGTAGTACAATGGTTCCCTGAGGTAACATGACCATGTACAGTATTTCAATGGTTCCCTGAAGTAACCTGATCATGCTCAGTAGTGCAATGGTTCTCTGAAGTAACCTGACCATGCACGGTAGTCCAATGATTCCCTAATTACTTACCATGCACAGTAGTACAATTGTTCCCTGAAGTAACCTGACCATGCAGAGTAGTACAATGATTCCCTGAGGTTACCTACCATGCACAGTAGTACAATGGTTCCCTAAAGAAACCTGACCATGCACAGTAGTGCAATGGTTCCCTGAGGTAACCTGACCATGCACAGTAGTACAAAGATTCCTTGAGGTAAACTCACAATACACAACAGTACAATGGTTTCCTGAGGTACCATGACCATGCATAGCAGAACAACGTTTCCCTGAGGAGACTTGAACATGCACAATAGTACAATGGTTCCCTGAGGTTACCTGACAATGCCCAGTTGTATAGTGGTTGCCTGGTGTAACATGACCATGCACAGTAGTACAATGATTCCCTGAGGTTACCTACCATGCACAGTAGTACAATGGTTCACTTAAGAAACCTGATCATACACAGTACAATGGTTCCCTGCAGATTAGTATAATGGTTCCCTGGGGTTACCTGACTATGCCCAGTTTTACAGTGGTTCCCTGAGGTAACCTGACCATGCACAATAGTACACTGGTTCCCTGAGGTAACCTGACCATACACAGTAGTACAATGGTTCCCTGAGGTAACCTGACCATGCACAGTAGTTCAATGGTTCCCTAAGGTAACCTTAAAATACACAGCGGTACAATGATTCCCTGAGGGACCATGACCATGCACAGTAGAACAATGATTCCCTGAGGAGACTTGACCATGCACAAGAGTACAAAGGTTCCCTGCACAGTAGTACAATGTTTTCCTGAGGTTATCTGACCATGCCCAGTTGTACAGTGGTTCCCTGAGGTAACATGACAATGCACAGTAGTACAATGGTTCCCTGAGGTAACCTGACCATACACAGTAGTATAGTGGTTCCCTGAGGTAACCTGTCCATCCACAGTAGTACAGTGGTTCCCTGAGGTTACATGACCATGTACAGTAGTGCAATGGTTCCCCGAAGAAACCTGACAATGCACAGTAGTACAATGGTTCCCTGAGGTAACCTGACCATGTACAGTAGTACAATGGATCCCTGAGGTAACCAGACCATGCACAGTAGAACAGTGGTTCCGTGAAGTTACCCGATCATGCACAGTAGTACCATGGTTCCCTGAGGTAACCTTACCATGCACAGTAGTACAATGATTCCTTGAGGTAAACTCACAATACACAACAGTACAATGGTTCCCTGAGGTACCATGACCATGCATAGTAGAACAACGTTTCCCTGAGGAGACTTGAACATGCACAATAGTACAATGGTTCCCTGAGGTTACCTGACAATGACCAGTTGTATAGTGGTTACCTGGTGTAACATGACCATGCACAGTAGTACAATGATTCCCTGAGGTTACCTACCATGCACAGTAGTACAATGGTTCACTTAAGAAACCTGATCATACACAGTACAATGGTTCCCTGCAGATTAGTATAATGGTTCCCTGTGGTTACCTGACCATGCCCAGTTTTACAGTGGTTCCCTGAGGTAACCTGACCATGCACAGTAGTACACTGGTTCCCTGAGGTAACCTGACCATCATAGTAGTACAATGGTTCCCTGAGGTAACCTGACCATGCACAGTAGTTCAATGGTTCCCTGAGGTAACCTTAAAATACACAGCGGTACAATGATTCCATGAGGGACCATGACCATGCACAGTAGAACAATGATTCCCTGAGGAGACTTGACCATGCACAAGAGTACAAAGGTTCCCTGCACAGTAGTACAATGTTTTCCTGAGGTTATCTGACCATTCTCAGTTGTACAGTGGTTCCCTGAGGTAACATGACAATGCACAGAAGTACAATGGTTCCCTGAGGTAACCTGACCATACACAGTAGTACAGTGGTTCCCTGAGGTAACCTGTCCATCCACAGTAGTACAGTGGTTCCCTGAGGTAACATGACCATGTACAGTAGTGCAATGCTTCCCCGAAGAAACCTGACAATGCACAGTAGTACAATGGTTCCCTGAGGTAACCTGACCATGCACAGTAGTACAATGGATTCATGAGGTAACCAGACCATGCACAGTAGAACAGTGGTTCCTTGAAGTTACCCGATCATGCACAGTAGTACCATGGTTCCCTGAGGTAACCTTACCATGCACAGTAGTACAGTGGTTCCCTGAGGTAACCTGGTCATGTATAGTAATTTACAGATGACCTGAGGTAACCTTGTCATGTACAGTAATTTACAGATGACCTGAGGTAACCTGGTCATGTACAGTAATTTACAGATGACCTGAGGTAGCCTGTCCGTGAAAAAAAGAACATAGATGTACAGGGACTGACTAAGCTGACGAAGGGCGTTATGAACATTCAATTGTGGTAACCTGAGGTTTGTAGAAAATTAGCGTTTTGCAAAGTTTATCTGTGGTAACATGCAGCTGGTACAATGACCATGAAGTTGTGACCTTAGGTTACCTCAACATATTCTTATATACAGAGGTATTCTGAGGTTACATATTTATATACAGTAGTTAAGAAATGACATTAGTTAACATGTGCACTTGGCCATGTATAGAAATGCAGAAGTGCCCTGAGGAAAACTAAAAAAATAATGTTTTGTAAAGTTTATACAAGTGTGGTAATACAAGTATGTGCAGTAATACAGAGTAACCTCACCATGTACAGCAATACAGAGGTAATATTAGGTAACCTCACAATGTTCAATCATACAGAGGTGACCTGAGGTAACCTCACCATGTGAGCAATCAAAGATATGATCTGAGATACAGGAAATACACAGTAATTTAGAGATGACATAAGGTTATCTGACCATGTACAAAAGTCCACTGGAGATGTGAGGTTTTTCCTTGAAAATATCCAACATCTCTCAAATAAGATTGATAAAGACAATTAACATTTTAAAAAAGCAGTTATATACTATATAACCTGTGCTTGTAACTACGTTACTTTCAAAGTAATGTCAAATGAAAAAAAAAAAGATTACTGTTCGTACTACAATGTTTCTCTTTTTTAATACTGGTGAATAAAATCCTTACAGTGTGTACTGGCTGGTCATCATCGCGTATGATACGATTTTGATACTCATACACAGTTAATGAATATTATGCATGAATATAGATAAGATCAGCACGTGAAGCCATAGACTGAGAGTTGTAGATTTGTAGTGTAAATATATAGATGCAGTTTATAGAATACAAAATTAGATCAGAAACATAGTTATTAAAATTGAGAAAGGAAATGGTGAATATGTCAAAGCGACAACCACCCGACCATAGAGCAGACAACAGCCGAAGGCAACCAAAGGGTCTCCAATGTAGCGAGAATTCCCGCAGCTGTAGGTGTCCTTAAGCTGGCCCCTAAAAATATGCATAATAGTTCAGTGATAATGGACGTCATACTAAACTCCGAATTATAGACAAGAAACTAAAATTTAAAATCATACAAGCCTAACAAAGGCCAGAGGCTCCTGACTTGGGACATGCGCAAAATTGCGGCGGGGTTAAACATGTTTATGAGATCTCAACCCCCCCCTATACATCTAGCCAGTGTAGAAAAGTAAAAGCATAACAATACGCACATTATAATTCAGTTCAAGAGAAGTCCGAGTCCGATGTCAAAAGATGTAACAAAAGAACATAAATAAAATGACAATAGTACATAAATAACAACAGACTACTAGCAGTTAACTTACATGCCAGCTCCTGACCTCAATTAAACTGATTGAAAGATTATGTGTTCATCATATGAATATCAGGCACAATCCCTCCCGTTAGGGGTTTAGTATCATACTATCATAAAATATATGAGAAGAACATAACCCGTGTCATGCCAACAACTGTTTTTTAGAAATAGATGTGTTTAGTTCCGATTCAAAGACTCTATCAGTGAATCAATATTAAAGCCAAAATATGCAATCTTTAATGACCTGACAACAGTATCGTAACTATATCCCTTTTTAATAAGTCTATTTAAAGGTTTTGTTAGTTTCTGAGGAGAATACAGACATTTTTGTTCTTTGTTTAGAATACTTCCATAAAAAATTGGATGTGAAATATCCGAACGTATAAGATGTCTGCATGTTGAGTTATATTTACGAATTATTTCCTTATACTGATGATAAAATTTAGTAAATGTTTTGACCAGTTTGTGATATCGAAAACCCTGGTGTAATAATTTTTTAGTAATACATAAATTTCTCTCGCTAAAATCTAATACGTTGTTACATACACGAGAGAATCGTACAAGTTGAGATATATAAACACCATAAGATGATGACAAGGGAACGTCACCATCTACAAATGGATAATTTACAATAGGAAATGAAAAAACATCTCTCTTATCAACAATTTTTGTATTAATCTTCCCGTTTATGATATAGATATCAAGATCGAGGAAAGGGCAGTGGTCATTGTTATCATTAGCTTTAATTAAAGTAAGTTCTACAGGATAAATTTCTTTAGTATACATACGGAAGTCGTTATTATTGAGAGCCAATATATCATCCAAATATCTAAAAGTATTGTTGAATTTTTGTACCAAATATTGTTTAGATGGGTCTTTGCTAATTTAAGTCATAAATTGTAACTCATAACAATACAAAACAGGTCCGCAATAATTGGTTCACAGTTAGTCCCCATTGGAATTCCAATAACTTGACGATGTACGGAATCTCTAAAAATAACAAAAATGTTATCAAATAAAAATTCAAGCGCATAAATAGTATCAAAGCATGTCCAATTGACATAGTTCTTTTGTTTATTGCTACTAAAAAATGATCGCAAAGAGTTTGAACATATGTACTCGCATTCCGACTTTTTAAATGCCCAGTTAATTAGGGATGTGATTTTTTTCTCAATAAGAATATGAGGCAAAGTGGTATATAGGGTGGAAAAATCAAAACTTTGAACAGATTTAAAATCACCAATATATTCATGCAATTTATCAAGTACTTCCAACGAGTTTTTGACACTCCAAAAGTAATTAATTCCACTATTTTCAAAGGCCTTATTTGAACAATTTATTATCAGGTTTTTTATTGTACCAAGTGTACTAGTAAGTAAAACAGACAATTTAGTAGTTGAACAATGGACAGTGGCGGGTCCAGGGGTGTTCTGGGTATAGGAACCCTTTTTTTTTGGAGATCAATGCATTTGAATGGAAACATATAGTTGGAACCCCCTTCTTGTGTCCTGGATTGGGAACCCCCTTTTTTTTAAATGGATGAATCCGCCGCCGCCCCTCATGCAGTCGGACAAGATGGACTGATTTTCATTAACCTATCTATTAAATGTTATCGTTTTCTACTTATGTTACTTTAAAAGAAGTAACCAAAATCAATATATGCGTAATCTGTCCATATGTAATTGTCATATATTACCAAACACAATGATAGTCAAAGTTTCAACAGGACATTCACGAAACTTAGGCAGCAATCATTCCATTCTCAGGGGGGGGGGATATGTTTTTTTTAAAGCTTGATTCTAATTGTTCTGCCACTATATGTAATGCTAAAATTGAAATGAAAGAAAAAAATGTTTTCGACCTGTCTCCAAAATATTGTCTTTCGCCGAAGAAAAAAAATCCATAACCCCCCCCCCCCCCCCGAAAATCAAATGTTTGCTGCCTTATGCATGATGTGTGGATAACTGTTATTCTTTAATAGTTAGTTTAAATAATTATATACATTTATTTACATAAGTCTCTATGAAACCAGTTTTTGACAACTATTATTATAAAAGTTTAAATCGCCATTTAAAAAGTGTTTTCTTTTTAATTATTTTAAGTCATTCACGTTTCACTAAATAAAAATCTGTTCACGTTGCACTGATCACAAATAAACCAAATATTTGGATTTTTTTCGTGAATTATTTGTCGTAGCTTATTGTAAAAAATTGTATGTGTTCCTGTTTTCTCCTATTTTTCGCACATATACTGTCAGTCGAAATAGAAAGTACAATGATGTATTTTTAGTTTATTCTATTTTTAGATCATGTTATTACTACGCATATGGGCACTATTGCCACGATTACCTGAGGGCACCGATTACCTCAGGGCATACAGCAGCGGACCTAACTGCCATCTGCAAATTAAACCGGAAGTCTTGTATGATTTAAAAGTTGGTCTAATGATGGAATCCGGACGCTTTTGGTGTCAGACCACCAATTACTCCCTCCAATTTAAAACGTAGTCATACTCTGACACAAAATAGTGGTTTTGATGTCATCCGGTTTACTTAAACTAACCAACAAATTTGCAGAAATGAAACTTTTGGTGAAAGGAAAATATATTTAGACCGTTTTGATTCAAAATTCACTTAACTATGAGTTGGCGTTAAAAAATCAGGATTAATGCGCTACATAGTAATCTAATTTAAGATTTCCAGAAAACCGGGCGTTATTTTGATAGTACCTGTGTTTTCAAGATCAGAAATTTCATATAAAACATTGGTTGAAAATTGGCATGTAGAAATGTGATACATGTACAATTCAGGATATACCTGTTTTCCTTGTAGTTAAACTTAAGGTGAAATATTTAGACAGCTGTGAAAATTGCAAGATTTGGTTGAACAGATAGGGATTTTTAATTGATGGTCTGACACCTTTATTTTCGTTTTCCTCCCAAAATAACCATAACTGAATGATCATAAGAATAGAATGACAAATGCGACTACACCTATATAGAACACAGAGGCATGATGATTAATAATTCATTGTAGAAGGAAGAGAAGCGACACACAACATGAGGTCTTCTCGTTTATTAGTATAGATACTCTAACTTTTATTTTACAGGTCTTTGTATCTTCCCTTCCCTGTTTCACTTGAATTATTTTCAGCTTATTCGAATATGTGCATGTTTTCTGGCACGTTTGAAATAAATGCAATTCATCTAATGTTTGAATAGATATAGGAGGATGTGGTGTGAGTGCCAATGAGACAACTCTCCATCCAAATAACAATTTAAAAAAAAGTAAACCATTATAGGTCAATGTACGGCCTTCAACACGGAGCCTTGGAGGCCGTACATTGACCTATCATGGTTTATACTTGGCTCACACCGAACAACAAGAATGTATATTTACATATTTAGCATGTTTTAAAAACAGGAAAACATGTTTATAAGTGCAACACATGGTATTTTTGGACAAGAAATCAATTTTTTCTTACTCTTGAAAAATTCAAATGAAGTAAAACAAGAAATCAATCTGGTTGACGCAAAAATGACAATCTGTTACACAGAATAATAGTGTTGCATTTCTTTCCAGTGGGTCTGAATCAACACTGATTTACAGAAATCTTGGTAAGAATTTAGTCTTAGGTGCTGGATTATTTTATTAGTTGTATTTGGCTTTGAACAAGCTGTCAGTAACTACGAGTACTCTCAGATCTGTGCTTAGTGCCTCAGTTGTTAGGATATATACAGGTAAACGGCCACTTCCACTCCGTACATTTGTTAGATGTATTTCTATTAGCTATGATTCAATTGTTTTTTGGTTTAATATGTTCTCCTATATATTTGTATTAGTCCTGTAATGTTATGTTGTCATTTTAATGTTATATTTAACATTGCCATTAAAGCGGGAGGTTCGGCATGCCACAAAGCCAGATTCAACCCACCATTTTTTTCTTAAAAAAATGTCCTGTTCCAAGTCAGGAATATGGCCATTGTTATAAACTCATCATAGATGCCAGGACTAAATATTATAGTTACCTCAGTTTTAGTTTGTTACCCTGATTTAGTTTTTTGTCCATCGATTTACGAGTTTTGAACAGCGGAGTACTACTGTTGCCTTTATGTATTCATCTAATGAGTTAAGCCTTTTTCAACTGATTTATATTGTTCGTTCTTATGTTGTTCTGTTACACCACTGTCCAAGGTAAGGTGGGGGCGGCGATGGGGGATCCGGTTAACATGTGTAACCCTAATCTAGATTATCCCAGACGCTCCATATGCATAGTTAATATTTGCTCTAAGAACGATAACTCTGGTGCTTCAAGACTAGTGTAACCCCGTCACATTCTTTACACAACTGTATGTGCCTGTCCCAAGTCAGTATCCTGTAATTCAATGGTTGTTGTCGTTTGTTGATGTTTTACATATTTGTTTTTTGTTCTTTTTTAGTTAGTTTTCTCGTTGGAATTGTTTTGCTTTTGTCATCTCGGAGCCTTTTATTGCGGACATTTTAAAGCCTCCCAAACGAATAGCAGTCTAATAATGATTAGAAAAATAAGTTTGATCTAATGAGGTAAAATAATTGAACGTGGCTACGTACTTATACATTCATCCCAAATGAATGGAGACCTGTAATTTAAACTGGTATTTTAAAAAAAATTTCGAACTGTAAACATGGTAAAGCCAGTACTAAGCCGGAGTTACTGGAAACAAGTGATGACAGGAAAATGAGGGACTAATTCTATGTTTTTTCATTTATGCCCTCTGGGGAAACTGTCCGTAACTTTCTTATCCAAAATCTTTCCCGAGCGACTCTGTCGACCTTCGACCAACCCTCGTTGTGGTCTATGATTGTGATGGTAAGGTTTTTGAGATCAGCTTGTGTGTGACTGCTATTCGTTTGGGAGGCTTAAATATGAAGTTTCTTTTGCAATTGCCCTAACGTTGTCAAATTTGAAATATTATACCAACTTGGATCGGTTAAGAAATTTTTGATTTTTTTTTTGTTTGTTTCAGGACTGCCCTCAATGCAGTTTTAACATCTAAACTGTTGTGCCAGTTCACATCGAAAATAATTATTTTCTTTTGGCATATCTTTGTAATCTTTGCGCCGTGTTTGGAAATTTTAAAATTGTATCAGCGTCTGTGGTGTTCGATTAAATTGTATAAATTCAAGATTTAGAAAAAGTTTCTCAGTTTGAATATATTGACATGATTCATTTGACATCGTGCTATTATTGAAGAAGGATATCTGTTATCCGAAATATCTAATATTTGTTCATTTTATAGTTATTTAATGGTGATGTTGTACCCTTTTTGACTTGTTATTATGCCCCACCTACGATAGAAGAGGGGCATTATGTTTTCTGGTCTGTGGCTCCGTTCGTCCGTGCGTCCGCTCGTCCGTCTGTGCGTCCGTCCGTTCAGGTTAAAGTTTTTGGTCAAGGTAGTTTTTGATGAAGCTGAAGTCCAATCAACTTGAAACTTAGTAGACTTGTTGCTTATAATATGATCTTTCTAATTTTAAAACCAAATTAGACTTTTGACCCCAATTTCACGGTCCACTGAACATAGAAAATGAAAGCGGGAGTTTCAGGTTAACGTTTTTGGTCAAGGTAGTTTTTGGTGAAGCTGAAGTCCAATCAACTTGAAACTTAGTAAACTAGTTGCTTATGATATAATCTTTTTAATTTTGAAGCCAAATTAGACTTTTGACCCCAATTTCACGGTCCACTAAACATAGAAAATGAAAGTGGGAGTTTCAGGTTAAAGTTTTTGGTCAAAGTAGTTTTTGATAAAATTGAAGTCCAATCAACTTGAAACTTAGTACATATCTTCCCTATAGTATAATCTTTCTAATTTTAATACAAAATTAGATTATTACCCAATTTCACGGTCAATGGAACATGGAAAAGGATAGTGCGAGTGGGGCATCCGTGTACTTTGGACACATTCTTGTATATTATATTTTGTAGTGTACAAAATCATATTACATGATCCATCACCCTGTAAGATTGATCGTTGACTATTTTTTCAGTCATTTTATATATATATATATATATATATATATTTAATAAAATTATGATAAAACGTAATGTGTTAATATTTAATTAATTACTTAAGCTTTATAACTATTTTTGATCTGAGCGTCACTGATGAGCATTATCTAGACGAAACGCGCCTCTGACGTATTTAATCATAAGCCTGATACCTTTGATAGCTATTTAGTAAAGAAATTGTAATTTTGATAAAGGGAAACAAGTTTTGAAACTGACATAAATCCCTTTCCACATTGCGGGAGCGAGTGCTGCCTTGTAGCGACATAAACCTGCACTTTTTTTCGAAATCTACAACGGTGTCTTTTACGTGCAAGAGATATGTCTCTCTCTTAACACGGGCTAGCCATTTATCGTCCCCTTTCGATGGACTATCATCGTGTCCTCAAGACCATACTCTCAAATGGTGTAAAGAGAGAGCCGAAAATTCAATCCCTGAAATGTACATCCCGGACCGGGTATCGAACCAGGAACCTTTGCGATAGTAGTCAGATGCACTAACCACTACACCACGGCTCTTTTAACGGTAATTAGGTTATAATTGATAATTTTTGCAAGATAATGTGTAATTTAATCAATTGCATTCATATATAATTTACCCCAAATGTGAAATATATTATACTTATAGTGACTTGGAATAAGTGTAAGCTATTGTGTTTTGCTGTGTTTTATCTTGTTGTAACGTTTTTTTCAATTTAAGGATGTACTTTGGTGATCTAAGGTAAAATTAAATAAATCAAGAATTCAAAGTTGATACTTTCAAGGGCACTAGCTACGAGATATATAAAAAAATCCAAAGTATGATTTTTTTGTTCAATCATCAACGAAATTGAAATAGTGAAGTAATAATTAGAAAGAGATAGAATAACGCATGCATTGTACGTGTACGGGTATTTAAAGGAAAAGAATGTCAACATTGAAAGGGAAACTAGGTAAATAATTTGATTAACTGATTCGATCCACAGAAAATCATTCTTATGAAGATAAAAACGACGATAAACATAATTTGTAATCTACAATACAAAATTTAACAGACCTATAAAAATCCAATTGCACGAGTTGCTTAATCCATTTATAAATGTGTATTTGTTTATATCGCTTATATGGTCATAGAAGGTCAACTCGATAGTTAATTAGATGGCGTATTGGCTAAAATTCACACGAAACGAAGCTACATCTTATTGAGACCATGTTCTATAAATTGTTTATTTTATACTTTTCATATAGTTTGGAAAAAGTGTTTTACATTTATATAAATAAAATATGAGAATTTGAGTCAAATCGGTGAACATGAATTTAACCATGTATCATATGGGAAACGACCAAGGAGTCACTTGTTCAAAAATCTCATCTAAGTACATCCTTAATAGTCCAGTCAAACTAAGATTTAACCTCAAACTAATTGCAACAGAAAATGTTTAAGTTCTAATCTATAGCAGTATGCCCTTTATATACACAGAAAAAAGTCCCAGAAAATCTAACTTGAGGAAAACTCAAAATCAGCATTTTAAATTTCCTATGGAAATTAACATTGGAAGGGGAGATAACTCTTGCAAAAATGAGTCTTTTTTGGTCAGTTTTTGGTTGTTTTTCTTGAAATTTATGTAAAGTATGATACTTTGATGGGGTTATAAGTTTGTATTTGAGTAAATTGTATAATATTCTGCTCATGAAATGTACAAAACCGAAGTGTTGTGGGTAGTTTTTTTTTTCGTGCATTTTTCATTAAAGAAATTGCAAATTTGAAGCTTTGTAACTATTTTGAAAAAATAATGTGAAAATTTGGTATTGTTTGTATTTGTATATTATGTGTTTCAGAAAATTACTTATGTTAAGAAACTTTAAAACACAAAAAGAAGAATATATGCTTAATTATTTTTAATAAATTTGAGATTCTTTACCTTGACATGTTGAAAAATTGAATAAATGGTCAACCTGTAAATTACGAAATCTAGATTATAGCTTGATAAAATATATGAAAACATCTTTAGAGTTGTTTGTTATACTCTAAAGACCGCTGAAAAATCAAGAATCAATACATTCTGAGGAATAGAAGCGGTCAAATTATAATTTTGTATCAATTTTTATTCATATTTCTGCCTTTTTTGCAAGAGTTATCTCCCTTTCCAATGCAAATCTCCATAGGAATTTTAAATGGTGATTTTTTTAATCTTCCTCAATTTAGATTTTATGGGACTTTTTTCCATGTATATTTGAGGTATAATGCTAACGATTAAAACTTTAAAATCTTCTGTTGCAATTACTTTCAGGTTAGGGTCAAATATATGTTAGATTGACTGGACTATAAAGGATAATCTTGTTGTAGCTTCAATGAACAGGGGTTTTCTTTGTTGGTTTTTAAGCTATTTTCATTGATATTGCATAGTGTGTCTTTCTTTCTTGAAATGTTACTCTATTGTTTCAGCTACGGGTGAATGGTTGTACCTATTAACGCGTTTACACTTATTGCATATGTTTGCTTCTGGTCTAAGTCAGGAACCTCACCAACAAATTTGCAGAAATGAAACTTTTGGTGAAAGGAAAATATATGTTGACCGTTTTGATTCAAAATTCACTTGTCTATGAGTTGGCGTTAAAAAATCAGGATTAATGCGCTACATAGTAATCTAATTTAAGATTTCCAGAAAACCGGGAGTTATTTTGATAGTACCTGTGTTTTCAAGATCAGAAATTTCATATAAAACATTGGTTGAAAATTGGCATGTAGAAATGTGATACATGTACAATTCAGGATATACCTGTTTTCCTTGTAGTTAAATTTAAGGTAAAATATTTAGACAGCTGTGAAAATTGCAAGATTTGGTTGAACAGATAGGGATTTTTAATTGGTGGTCTGACACCTTTATTTTCGTTTTCCTCCCAAAATAACCATAACTGAATGATCATAAGAATAGAATGACAAATACGAGTATACCTATATAGAACACAGAGGCATGATGATTAATAATTCATTGTAGAAGGAAGAGAAGCGACACACAAAATGAGGTCTTCTCGTTTATTAGTATAGATACTCTAACTTTTATTTTACAGGTCTTTGTATCTTCCCATCCCTGTTTCACTTGAATTATTTTCAGCTTATTCGAATATGTGCATGTTTTCTGGCACGTTTGAAATAAATGCAATTCATCTAATGTTTGAATAGATATAGGAAGATGTGGTGTGAGTGCCAATGAGACAACTCTCCATCCAAATAACAATTTTTAAAAAAGTAAACCATTATAGGTCAATGTACGGCCTTCAACACGAAGCCTTGACCCACACCGAACAACAAGAATGTATATTTACACAATCATGTAATTATTTAGCATGTTTTAAAAACAGGTCAATGTACGGCCTTCAACACGGAGCCTTGGAGGCCGTACATTGACCTATCATGGTTTACTTGGCTCACACCGAACAACAAGAATGTATATTTACATATTTAGCATGTTTTAAAAACAGGAAAACATGTTTATAAGTGCAACACTTGGTATTTTTGGACAAGAAATCAATTTTTTCTTACCCTTGAAAAATTCAAATGAAGTAAAACAAGAAATCAATCTGGTTGACGCAAAAATGACAATCTGTTACACAGAATAATAGTGTTGCATTTCTTTCCAGTGGGTCTCAATCAACACTGATTTACAGAAATCTTGGTAAGAATTTAGTCTTAGATGCTGGATTATTTTATTAGTTGTATTTGGCTTTGAACAAGCTGTCAGTAACTACGAGTACTCTCAGATCTGTGCTTAATGTCTCAGTTGTTAGGATATATACAGGTAAACGGCCACTTCCACTCCGTACATTTGTTAGATGTATTTCTATTAGCTATGATTCATGTGTTTTTTTGTTTAATATGTTCTCCTATTTATTTGTATTAGTCCTGTAATGTTATGTTGTCATTTTAATGTTATATTTAACATTGCCATTAAAGCGGGAGGTTTGGCATGCCACAAAACCAGATTCAACCCACCATTTTAAGAAAAAAATGTCCTGTTCCAAGTCAGGAATATGGCCATTGTTATAAACTCATCATAGATACCAGGACTAAATATTACAGTTACCTCAGTTTTAGTTTGTTACCCCGATTTAGTTTTTTGTCCATCGATTTACGAGTTTTGAACAGCGGAGTACTACTGTTGCCTTTATGTATTCATCTAATGAGTTAAGCCTTTTTCAACTGATTTGTATTGTTCGTTCTTATGTTGTACTGTTACACCACTGTCCAAGGTAAGGTGGGGGCGGCGGTGGGGGATCCGGTAAACATGTGTAACCCTAATCTAGATTATCCCAGACGTTCCATATGCATAGTTAATATTTGCTCTAAGAACGATAACTCTGGTGCATCGAGACTAGTGTAACCCCGTCACATTCTTTATACAACTGTATGTGTCTGTCCCAAGTCAGTATCCAGTAATTCAATGGTTGTTGTCGTTTGTTGATGTTTTACATATTTGTTCTTTTTTAGTTAGTTTTCTCGTTGGAATTGTTTTGCTTTTGTCATCTCGGAGACTTTTATAGCGGACATTTTTAAGTCCCAAACGAATAGCAGTCTAATAATGATTAGAAAAATAAGTTTGATCTAATGAGGTAAAATAGTTGAACGTGGCTACTTACTTATACATTCATCCCAAATGAATGGAGACCTGTAATTTGAACTGGTATTTAAAAAAAAATTTCGAACTGTAAACATGGTAAAGCCAGTACTAAGCCGGAGTTACTGGAAACAAGTGGTGACAGGAAAATGAGGGACTCATTCTATGTTTTTTCATTTATGCCCTCTGGGGAAACTGTCCGTAACTTTCTTATCCAAAATCTTTCCCGACCTTCGACCAACCCTCGTTGTGGTCTATAATTGTGATGGTAAGGTTTTTGAGATCAGCTTGTGTGTGACTGCTATTCGTTTGGGAGGCTTAAATATGAAGTTTCTTTTGCAATTGCCCTAACGTTGTCAAATTTGAAATATTATACCAACTTGGATCGGTTAAGAAATTTTTGATTTTTTTTTAGGACTGCCCTCAATGCAGTTTTAACATCTAAACTGTTGTGCCAGTTCACATCGAAGATAATTATTTTCATTTGGCATATCTTTGTAATCTTTGCGCCGTGTTTGGAAATTTTAAAATTGTATCAGCGTCTGTGGTGTTCGATTAAATTGTATAAATTCAAGATTTAGAAAAAGTTTCTCAGTTTGAATATATTGACATGATTCATTTGACATCGTGCTATTATTGAAGAAGGATATCTGTAATCCGAAATATCTAATATTTGTTCATTTTATAGTTATTTAATGGTGATGTTGTACCCTTTTTGACTTGTTATTATGCCCCACCTACGATAGTAGAGGGGCATTATGTTTTCTGGTCTGTGGCTCCGTTCATCCGTGCGTCCGCTCGTCCGTCTGTGCGTCCTTCCGTTCAGGTTAAAGTTTTTGGTCAAGGTAGTTTTTGATGAAGCTGAAGTCCAATCAACTTGAAACTTAGTAGACTTGTTGCTTATGATATGATCTTTCTAATTTTAGAGCCAAATGAGACTTTTGACCCCAATTTCACGGTCCAGTGAACATAGAAAATGAAAGTGGGAGTTTCAGGTTAAAGTTTTTGGTCAAGGTAGTTTTTGGTAAAGCTGAAGTCCAATCAACTTGAAATTTAGTAAACTAGTTGCTTATGATATAATCTTTTTAATTTTGAAGCCAAATTAGACTTTTGACCCCAATTTCTCGGTCCACTAAACATAGAAAATAAAAGTGGGAGTTTCAGGTTAAAGTTTTTGGTCAAGGTAGTTTTTGATAAAATTGAAGTCCAATCAACTTGAAACTTAGAAAATCTTTCTAATTTTAATACCAAATTAGATTATTACCCAATTTCACGGTCCATGGAACATGGAAAAGGATAGTGCGAGTGGGGCATCCGTGTACTTTGGACACATTCTTGTATATTATATTTTGTAGTGTACAGAATCATATTACATGATCCATCGCCCTGTAAGATTGATCGTTGACTATTTATTCAGTCATTATATATATATATATATATATATATATTTTTAATAAAATTATGATAAAACGTAATGTGTTATTTAATCAATTACTTAAGCTTTATAATTGGTTTTGATCTGAGCGTCACTGATGAATATTATGTAGACAAAACGCGCATATGACGTATTTAATCATAATCCTGATACCTTTGATAGCTATTTAGTAAAGAAATTGTAATTTTGATAAATTACATTTCAGAAACTTAGTAACGGTAATTAGTTTAATCATATTTATTTATAGTGGATTGGGAAACAAGTTTTGAAACTGACATAAATCCCTTTCCACTTTGCGGGAGCGAGTGCTGCCTTGTAGCGACATAAACCTGCACTTTTTCGAAATCTACAACGGTGTCTTTTACGTGCAAGAGATTGGCTCTCTCTTAACACGGGCTAGCCATTTATCGTCCCCTTTCGATGGACTATCATCGTGTCCTCAAGACCATACTCGCAAATGGTGTTAAGGGAGAGCCGAAAATTCAATCTCTGAAATGTACATCCCGGACCGGGTATCGAACCAGGAACCTTTGCGATAGTAGTCAGATGCGCTAACCACTACATCACGGCTCTTTTAACGGTAATTAGGTAATAATTGATAATATTTGCAAGATAATGTGTAATTTAATTAATTGCATTCATATATAACTTACCCCAAATGTGTAATATATTATACTTATAGTGACTTGGAAAAAGTGTAAGCTATTGTGTTTTCTGTGTTTTATCTTGTTGTAACGCTTTTTTCAATTTAAGGATGTACTTTGGTGATCTAAGGTAAAATAAAATAAATAAATTTGTTGTTTTTACTGTCTTCTGATTGGTTAAAATTATTAGTTTTATTTTCAATGTTGTCAATCTTGATGTCAACACGCCTACTCTGACGTTGTGTATTCATACGCCAACATGTATATACGTTGTTATTGTTAATATAAATAATATAAAAAGTTCTTTGAGCCTTATTTTTGATAGAAATTTATTTATAATGAATGGCAATAATTTATTTTGATTTTATTGAACCATAAAACTAATTTTTGACCCTTCAAATTTTACATAATCCGCTTCGCGGATTATTCAATGTGAAGAGTCAAAAATTAGTTTTATGGTTCAATAAATTCAAAATAGATAATAGCCATTCATTAAATAAATCAAGAATTCAAAGTTGACGCTTTCAAGGGCACTAGCTACGAGATATATAAAAAAATTCTAAAGTATGATTTTTTTTGTTCAATCATCAATGAAAGTGAAATAGTGAAGTAATAATTAGAAAGAGATAGAATAACGCATGCATTGTACGTGTACGGGTATTTAAAGGAAAAGAATGTCAACATTGAAAGTGAAACTAGGTAAATAATTTGATTAACTGATTCGATCCACACAAAATCATTCTTATAACGATAAAAACGACGATAAACATAATTTGTAATCTACAATACAAAATTTAACAGACCTAAAAAATCCAATAGCACGAGTTACTTAATCCATTTATAAATGTGCATTTGTTTATATCGCTTATATGGTCATAGAAGGTCAACTCGATAGTTAATTAGATGGCGTATTGGCTAAAATTCACACGAAATGAAGCTACATCTTATTGAGACCATGTTCTATAAATTGTTTATTTTATACTTTTCATATTTTTGGAAAAAATGTTTTACATTTATATAAATAAAATATGAGAATTTGAGTCAAATCGGTGAACATGAATTTGACAGCTAGTGCCCCTTTAAGCTAGAAGGGCATTCGTTTTGTTAAGGATCAAAATAAGCAAAAAAATATTGAAAGATTAAGGAGCTCTTTTTCGAGGTAATAGATTTATAAGATATGGCGGCGAAAGGCTGACTCAGACTTTTACCTTATATTTGCATCGACATTATTTGAGTCTCAAAATTTTGTCAAATGACCTTTTTTGAGCTCTTAAGTCTTATGTTAAAAGATAAATAGGTGTTACGGAGCAAAATATTTAACCATGTATCATATGGGAAACCACCAAGGAGTCACTTATTCAAAAATCTCATCTAAGTACATCCTTAAAGGATAATCTTGTCGTAGCTTCAATGAACAGGGGTTTTCTTTGTTGGTTTTTAATGGTTGTACCTATTAACGCGTTTAAACTTATTGCATATGTTTGCTTCTGGTCTAAGTCAGGAACCTCATGTTCAGTGGTTGTCGTTTGTTGATGTGGTTAATAAGTGTTTCACGTTTCCGTTTTTTTTTTATCGTTTGTTTTCCGTTTTGAATTGTATTACATTAGACTTTTTTTGGCCCTTTATAGCTTTTTCCGTGTTGAAAACCGTATTTTGACCTATACTAGTAATTGGTTTACTTTTACAAAATGTGACATGGATGGACGTAGTCGCATTGGCACTCAGACCAATCTTCTTATATCTATCTATATATCTTTACTTTGTATATTCTAATCAATTTGGTTCTCTAAATAAAGGCAACAGTAGTATACCGCTGTTCAAAACTCATAGATCCATGGACAAAAAACTAAATCGGGGTAAGAAACTTAAACTGAAGGAAACGATTAAATAACAATAATATAACAATGGCCATATTCCTGACTTGGTAGGGGACATTTTTAAAGGAAAAAATTGTGGGTTGAACCTGGTTTTGTGGCATGCCAAACCTCCCTCTTTTATGACCACAATTAGCTAACAAAAGGCAACAAGTTTAAAATTTTAATACGCGAGAAGTGCATTTTTCCACACAAGACTTACTACTGACGCCAAGATACAAAACTTTGAAAACCGAAACAAGTACAGAGTTGAACAGCATCGAGGACCAAAAAATCAAAAAAGTTGTGCCAAAAACGGCCAGGGTTTTCTGTTAGGTACTAGAACATCCCCATTATTTAGAATAATTTATACTTTTGCAAACAGCAACTTTTAAAAAATGACTATACAAAAGATATATGATAAAACTGAAGTATTAACTACTTACAGGAAACAACCGAAATACATAACATAACCTGACAAAATGCATCACAAAAAATAGACACATCCAAATATGAAAGAGATTGAGAATCATTTTGTGACACTTATTTACATTAAAAAATGACAGACCCTTCATTTTGGAAAGGTCGTAGTGAGAAATTTTAATTTCGTCATGTAATACTGTATATAATAAATAATTAAAAAGAATAAGACTTATATAGATGTATGGAATAAACGTGGCCTTCACTTATAATGGTTCCAGTTCTTATCATTCAAGATGACGTAACAGTATTCAAATGTTTGAAGAACTTGTCTTTACCAGGTCATTGTAAAATCTGACAGCCGGACATGCTATTCGATTGCTCAACTGAGTCCCAATTTCACGAACAGAAATAAATATTTGCATACAAATATATATATACATCTTTTTACCTATTCTTTGCAATTGCCTTAAATATCCATAATGAATTATGAAATGTCCAGCTGAGAGAGGATGGCCCAATTTTTGTATACAAAATAACAGAAAACTCAATAAAATAAGACGGAGCTGAATTTCCGGATTTTTAAATAAAGGGTTCCGGAATATTTTCCCCCACAAAGCAAAGTTGTGAAATTTAAAATTCTGAAACAAAAACAATATTTCAGCGAAGAAGGCCTAATTTACAACTTTTGTAAAAATAAGCTGATGTTTTTCGTGTCAACCCCCTAAAAGACCTACTACATGTGTCTCGTGTTAACCCCTACATGTCATATGATATGTGCTTCGAATCAACCCTTGTGTTTATCCCTACATGTCCCATATATTATGTTTTTGTTTACCCCTACATGCCTTAAAACACATGTTTCATGGTGTCAACACCCTACATGCTACATAACCCCTACATAACTTATAACGTTTGCTTTGTATCAACCCCAATATTATCTATAACATGTGTTATGTGTTTACCGCTACACGACCTATACGAAAATAAGTTTTTGAATATATTTTTTTGTACGTTATTACTTTTTTTCTAAGCAATTTCACCCATGATGCATTACTCTGTAATGACAACAAAGCTTATGAAAACAAACATTTGATGCTTGTTTTTTATGATGTATCACTTGTGAAAACAATCACCGCAGCATATATCTATTAACGATATAAACTAAAATTTTAACGCTTGAAACAATCTTTAGTTTGCATAAATCAATGTTTAAAAATATAAAGCTTCTTGCAGTGAAATGAAGATCCAAGTTGTAGCTGCATTGCTCTGCTTAATAGTTGTTCTATATTCGGAAGGTAAGTCTTTAATTTGAATCATGGATTACAAATATATTATTTTAGTTCCCTTACGGTTCATGTGGACCATTTGGACGAGCATGCCCTAGATGAATAAAATTCAATTACATTGTATATTTTAGAAAAAAATCAATCTTAATTGAGTTTAGCAGTTCACATTTTCCGTTCCTGCAGAAGATGATAAAATTAACAAACAGTTGAGTTTTACTTGATATTGTCAGGTATCTATTGTCCATCTATTGTCCATGTCAATTAATACAGTAAGCTTCAATTACCAACTGTTGGCATGTTCTCAACCTCTTTCACAAGTAAGTTTATTTTAGCTCCGATGGAGAAATGTAAAAAGTTCACTGTAAAATCCTGTTAAGTTTAATTATGATTAGAACAGAAAGTAGAGATAAAGATAACGTATATATTTATATTCAGTCTGCTGGATATATTGTTAAGGCAACTGTTTTAAGATATAATACTGTGTGTTGCCATATAAGCACATTTATTTTGGTTTCATTGACATATAACGCTTACTAGCATTTCATTTAAATGATATTGATGTAAGATATGCAATCTAAGAATTGTTAAATGTTTTTATTAAACTAATTTGTTTTATTTTTTTTAAAAAGAGACTCAGACTTGATTCAACCCAAATTAAACTCATGATGGAACATAATTAGCAATACACAGTTAGGAGTTAAGTTTCGCATTTTGGCTCCGGTGAATTTTTCAAATAGGAAAGTTATTGAGTATTAAAATTCATTTTTAGACAGCTGAGTTAATTTAGCCTTCAAAGCTGGTTTCAGTGGCGGATCCAGAACCTTTCCTAAGGGGGGGGGGGGGGGGGGGGGCGCTGACTGACCTAAGGGGGGGGGGGCCGCTCCAGTCATGCTTCAATGATTCCCTATATAATCAACCAAATTTTTCCCACGAAAGGGGGGCCCGGGCCCCCCAGGGCCCCCTGGATCCGCCTATGGGTTTATAAGAGCATCAAGATTATTTTTTATATGTTTTATGGGCTATTTTCTGTTTGAAAATCCGTATTGTCATAGCTTGACCGGCCATCGGTCCAGAAATTAATGTAATGTTTACAAACACTTTTTTTCCACACGAATTTTTTGACGCAATTTTACCAAAAAATGAGATGAAAGACATATGATTTTCATTGGATTTGCTGAATGGTGTATGTAAACAGTTTAAGAAAAGGTATTACCTCAAGTGATTGAAATTCTACTTTTAGTCAAATTTTGGGAAATTATGTGTGATCTCCCCCCCCCCCCCCTTTTGCAATATTTGATAACAAATAAATGCAGACTGTTGCCATGGATACACCCAAAAGAAATTATATTTTACCATTTTATATACTGGATTTAAATCTATGGAAGATTCTGATTACATACATATGCACATATATGACAAAAACAGTAAGCTTAATATTGGAAGACAACAATGAAAAGGGGATGGTAAAATTTATAAGGGAAAATTTTAATATTTTTTTTTATCTGTTTATTGCTACCTTATGGCATACTTACTAAACTCAGAATCTTATGATTTTAGACTTTTCATGCTACAAATCTATTGATATTTAGATTTGAAATCAACTTCTGAGGAAATAAAGTGTTTATAAAGAATGACAATACATGTCATTTTTATTGTTTATAGTCCTTAGCAAACAAAATTAGACATTTTGACACACGGCTTGTATTTGTGCTCTATCGGCTTAACCCTGGCTTCTGATGGATTGTCTTGTATGTAGTAGCGTAAATATTGAACGCGTCGGGTTTTTTTTCTTGCGAATATATCAAGTTATTGTTTTAACAAGATTTCATGTTACATTTTGGCATATATTAAATGTATAGTTAAATAAGATGTAAGAAATTGTTTCCTTATCACCAAATTGTTTAATCAAGTATTTGGTACGCAATAAGCATAAAGATTAATATTTTGTACAATTTTGCATCATCAGAGATTTTATTAAGATTTTCAACATAAAAAACTGACAAAAGAGGTCCAGTTTTTAAAACTTTGCCAAAAATTGAGGTAGAGACAAGATTTTACACTTTGACTTGGCACCTTTCTTTAAAATCAGTTTTTGTCGCGTTTCAGTGTCAACTGCTAACCTTCATAAAATATTCATTACTCAACCAATTTTCAAAAAATTAAAAGGCCATATTACTTGTTTTAGCTAGCAGGACACCGAAAATAAGTTTAGTGGGAGAATTTGAAAAAATATTTACTATTAAGGTAGCAATACACAGTTAGGAGTTAAATTTCGCATTTTGGCCCCGGTGGATTTTTCAAATAGGAAAGTTATTGAGTACTAAAATTCATTTTTAGACAGATGAGTGCTAATTAAGCCTTCAAAGCTGGTTTATAAGAGCATCAAGATTATTTTTTACATGTGTTATGGGCTATTTTCTGTTTGACAATCCGTATTTTCATTACTAGACAGGCCATCGGTCCAGAAATTAATGTAATGTTTACAAACACTTTTTTCTACACGAAGTTTTTGACGCAATTTTACAAAAAAAAAGAGATGACAGACATATGATTTTCATTTGATTTGCTGAATGGTATATGTCCCCCCCTCTTTTTTGCAATATTTCACAACAAATAAATGCAAATTAGTGCCATGGATACACCTAAAAGAAATTATATTTTACCATTTTATATACTGGATATAAAATTGATGGAAGATTCTGATTACATACATATGCACATATATGACACAAACAGTAAGCTTAATATTGCAAGAAAGCAATGAAAAGGGGATGGTAAAATTTATAAGGGCAAATTTTAATATTTTTTTCTTATCTATTTATTGCTACCTAAACAACAGAACAAAGTTGAGATTATTTATGACGAGACGGATATTAGATCATTCATGACAAAGATCATGTAGTTCATGGCAAGACCAAAAACAGAAATTTGATGAAAAGACAGATATTAGATTCAATTTAATGTCATTATCTTTCTGTAAATTGTCCTTTGTTTGTATGAAGCAAGAAAGCAAAAATGCGGTCACGTTTATTTAATTTAAACAAAGAACAGAAACATGTGTTTAACTAACAAGCATAATAAGTATTATTTTTCCTATTTTTATAGTTTTATCTTTTCCCTTGGTCTAGGGTTTTAAAACATTTTATTCATCACAAGCCCGAAACTTGAGGGAGAGAAGCTAGAGAAAATATCAATAACAACGTAAGATATAACTTTAAATTTGTCATTTGGTTTTTGTTATAGCTTTATCTTTTAAAGGGATATGATCTACAAAACGGTCGTCTAGCGTACAAAATTATATTAATTTTGACCGTACAATTCTGTATAGGTAAATCCTATGGCAAACGCATATGGAAAGGCAATTCAAGGTACAACTACAAATTTGGCGGTGAGAATTATGGGTACTATAACCAGGGAAAACAGTGCAGAAGGTGTAAAGGTAAACTTGTTATAGTTCTAAATTTATAATGATTTGATTTGTTACTAGTTTGAAGTTGAAAAATGAAGATTTAGTTAATGATTAAATTTCTAATTTACAATATCTTAACCATTTGAAAGAATCATTTGACAGACATTTACTAAAGTTTAGAATATTATTTTTACTTTAATATTGTAAATTTTACCTCAAATACATTCCAAAATTCTTCCTTTTGCATTGTTATATTTATGGTAAATACTTTATTTTAGAATATTGCATGAACATTGTTCGTCCGTCATTCTGGTCTCCAGTCATCCATCAGATATCTCCTTCGTCACACCTCTTTCTTTTTGCCTTTGCTGTTGATTCCTCAAGAAAAACTAAAAATTAAACTTTTTCATTGAATATTTCTCAAGCTATTTTCAACAGAATGAATTCACATTTGGTTAGCAGCTTGGAATTGAACACGTGGCGCTATTCAAACATGTCAAACATCAACTTCCTTTTTGCCGAGAATTTGAATACGAATGGGGTGTGATTAGCTCAAGAACGCGGGCATTCTGTCGTTTTTACTGTACGAATAACAGTGTGATGAGCATCTGAGTTGGAGAAACGATCTATTTTCAAAACATGTATTATATATATGTACATTTAAAGTTATATGTATACCTATTAAACTCTGTGTTATATAGTTTCTTGTGGAGATTTGTCTCATTATCAATTATACCACCTTTCCTTTTTTATGTTTGTGGTATGTCTATAACATGGTTTATGTGCTCTGTTTAGTTTATATGCTTTAATATCATAAGTGATTAACTAATTAAACTGTTTGCATACTGCCATTGTTTCTGGTATGGCATCATAGGAAACTTGGTCAACATATCATATAAAATATTTTCTTTATAGGCCCTTGTAAAACTCTTCCAACCACATGTCCAGCGGGTTACACAAAACTGACCAATCAAAGGATAAGTCCAAATTGTTACCTTTTTGGAGGCAGCAATAGAGAAAATAGAACAGATTGGCATGTAGCAAATGTGAGTTCATCGTATAACATACTAGTATTTTTAAGACAAAAGAAACTGTTAGTTAAAATTTACCTTTTAAATATCAGATGAACTAACATGATATGTCTCCTGAACGGAAGTACTTAACGTTTCAAATCCGTTAGACAAGATTTTGCCTGTTTGCTGAAATTCTAAAACTTTAAACATGCTGAATCAATTTTAAAAAATATTGTCATATGCAGTATAAGTTATTCGGTAGATCAGCTGTAAAATTAAATTTTATGTTGCAATTTGGTTTGGTTTGCCTATTTTCGTATTTTGATTAAAAGTAAAAAGAGTTTTTTTTTTCACTGTATGACAGGCGGATACCTGTGTACAAGGATATTGACAAATCGATTTTAGACTTATCCTTTTCACTACAATTTTAAATAGAATTTTTCATCTCTCAAGAATTATAAAAAGGCCATATTTTAGAATGGAAAAAAGGTATATATTTAAACAAAAACAAAAAATAAACAAAAAAACAAAAAAAAACCAAACAAGAACGAGTCTTCTTAAGTCTAAAACATTTAAAAATGTGAAAAACCTTTTTTTCATTTTGTTTTTTTTCTTTCAAGGCGATATGCACCAGTACTCCGGGTGCTTACTTGTGGATTCCAGAAACAGAAGAAGAGGCTAAAGCAGTTTTAGTCAAATTTGATGCATTTGGTAAGCAGTTGTAAAATTTTCTTTCTCAAAGTCATTTTGTAGTAATTTTGATTACATTGGTTTGTATATTTATGTTGGTTATTGTGTTGTTAGATTGCTATTTCATTGACTTTTTACCACATTTTCTTTTATTAATATATTTGTAAGGGACCTTTTTTCAACATAAAAATAATGATATTTTTATCTAATATGCTTTATAACCAGTACAGTTGTTTATTATATTAATTTTTTAACATTTAGAAGGCGGTAAAAGTAAAATACGTAAAAGTCAGTGCAGCTCTTATCATATCGAAATATTAAGTAGCAATAATATAATATATAGGTTAATATCCGTCCGTCAGAAACTTTGATTTTTCGGATGCAAGATCAGATACTTGATATTAGGTTGCAACATTACTCAGATAAATGGTTACACATAATTATAGGAAGATCCCTATTGATCTGTTGTTTCCCTTTAAAGATGTTCTCTACTGTTTCAAAATAACAAGCTTTTTAAAAGACGTTCTATTTTCATTTGGTCTTTTGTCGTGAGTTGTCTCATTATAAATCATAACACATCTTCTTTTTGCATATGTTGTATTAATTTATAATATGTAAATAAAGGAATAAAAAAAAAGAAATGATAAAGTGTTCTTGTGGTCGTTTCCAAGATGAATCATTTCAAAATCATTTAGCAATAACATAAGATTTTCAAATATGGCCTTTTAAAGTAAATATATTTAAATTGTGGAAAGAAAAGTAGGATAAAGTGTGCAAAAATTTTAATTGCACTATATGAATAAAACCAGTTCATGCAATTTGTATATTCTCATACCAAACTAGAAATACCTACCAAAGACTTATAGTAGAAGCGTGTAGATTAGGTTAAAAAAAACCAACTGATAATAGATTTAAGAACTTTAAAGATATACAAAATATCTATATTTCAAACTACATTGAAAAATACCCGTTTTAAATCTGAAGGAGTGATGCGAATAAAGATCACTTTGTTACGATAAATGAGTACCCTTTTACTCCAAATAAATAACAATAAGTAATGCTGTCAATTAAATTTTTAACTTTTGTAGGAAAGTTACAGGGTTTTGACATTTTCACAGGAGCAAACAATTTAGCTGACAGAAACAGATATGTTTATGCAGGAACAAATGGCATATTTGACCCGAATAATCTACCATTTGGTATACGTATGTTTATTGATCATTTTACAGTTTTAAAATTTTCATTAACACACTAACATATTTTTAGTTTTAAAAAAACCTATCTGGGAAAATCGTTAAATGTTAAATAAAATACATGCATTGACATTTACAGATTTTTATTCAATATCCAAAATTATTCTATATACCAGTGTATGTAAAGTGCAGACCCTAAAATACCATTTTCACTGTATATGCCATGCATTTCTGATGCAGAATGGTAAATAAACAGACGAAAAAATATGATATTTGAAGAAAATGAAGAAAAATAGTTCACATGTAAATGTTCAGTAATAAATAATACAAGTTAGACTAAGTAAGAGATGGGAACGGGTTTTTATCGCGCCGAGAGCCATCCATACGTGAAATATATACCGAAATAGGTGAATATTTAGGACGTTTTACCAACAAATCGTGAAGGTGATTAAAGAACTAGCAGGGAAGATGTAGTTGAAGAAAAATATTCATTTCAACACAATTATTAATGTTGTATAACGTAGAATAGCTTTTGTTATTTAGTTTGTCCATATTGTATTGAATTCCACTATGATACTATCTTTATGCGAATCATGTTTACTTTTGAATAATGATACTTTACTTTCATTTTCACTGTAGATCGATTCATTAGTATTGTATATGCGTTGCATTTTCACTGTATGAATTTTAGTCATTTTTATGCAATAAATTCCTAATTCAGCCGACTTACTCAAACAATGATTAAAGTAAGAAAAGGGTTTGATAGTACTGACTTTGAGATAAAAGTTTGAGTGAACAATCCATTAAATTCAATAGAATTAATATTTATTTGAAATATAATACATTGTAGTCATAATATAACAACATGGGGATCATTTAAGAGTTGAAAGTGTAACTGTTTTAGATTAAAGAAATATATTTTAAAAGGCATGCCAATTTGATAAAATTCATGTTTCTGCAGTAGTCATTATACGCATGTGCAAACAAATTTTATCATTGGATTTCGAGTATGGGTCTTTTTACAAAGCAGAAGAAGCATGTCATAGATTTTTTTTTATAATTCATCAGCATCTTTATTTAAAGTACAGTTATATTTATCCAATGCAATGACACTTCATCACTGAATACGTACATCTATCATGTCTATCGAAATAGAATGGGATAAAAAGGGATAAAAAACAACAATGCTTTTCTAATATTTTTTATATAAATCACTTCTTGATCAATTTCAACGAGGTTTTGACGTAAGATTTTTGATTTTGGGTCCGGTTTTAAATTGGCCCACAGGGTCCAAAATAAAACTTGAGGTTCTTTGGTAGGCTGAATCGATATATGATTGTGTTTATTATTTTTTGGTCCATTGAACAAGTTTGTGGGGTCCTTACTGTCAAGAAATAAATTCTTTTGAATTTCAATAACAATTGAATAATTGGGGTACTCTGGCATGCTGAAACTCACCGTGTTTTTATTTTTTTAATTTTGGTATTTTCGGCCAAGTTATCGAAATGGTCCACATTGAGGTCCAAAGGGTCCGATATTCAACATTTTCTTTATTTCATCAAAAACGATGTCTTGCTTAAATGTTGTGTACATACTTACCCCAAACTGTTCAGGGTTGACCTCTGCGGTAGTATCAAGGGTGCTCTACAACACGTACATCATGCACCAATGCAACTTTATCAGTTTATATTTTTGACAGAAAAAGTTTGCCCTACACAACTTGACTTGCATTTCACGCTTTGATGACTTTGGGTAATTTATATGTCACATGTCGTTTCATTTTATACAGTAAAGAACATGCAAGCAATAATCGAGCTAAACCTATCTTTCCTTCAGAATAGGAATATTGAAGCATATGGGGTTCTACAATACGGGAGGCAAGTGAAGATGAACCACAGAACTAAAGTTAAGAAGGGGGGAGTCTTCATACCAATGCACTTATTGTCCTTTCAAGACAAAATGGGTAACTAGTTTGCACAGGCATAAGAAGATCCACACTAATGAGTTACACAAATGTGACCAGTGTGAATTAAGATTTTAAGACTTCTCAATGAGCATCAAAACTGATAGCATGGAGAAAGCCTGATTTGTACTCATTGTTCCAAACACTTCAAAAGCAGACCTGGGCAGTGGCGGATCCAGAACTTTTTGTAAGGCGGACCCAATGGATGACCTCTAAAAAAAACAGGGCGGGGGGGGGGGGGGGGGGTCCAGTTACACCTCAGCGATTTCCGTCTATAACCAATAACCATCAAACCAAATTCCAGTCTTTCCTTTGTGGAAATGAACCTTGTAGTACAATTTTAGAGAGATCCATACACTTAAACACAAGATATTGTCTGGAAATTAGAAAAAAATGCCATTTCTGTTGCCCTTTATTTCTGCATGTTTGGAACAATTATCCCCGAATTTAACCCTAGTCTTCCCTTTATTTGTGATATTGTTCCTTGAAAATGAAAACGAAAATATCTTAAAATTTAGTTTCAAATCATTTTTTTTGGTAATTTCAAAACGTAAACAAATAAAGTTTTCCCATGATCCTTTATTCTACAATGAACATACTCGCATACAACAGTGAAAATGAACTGACTGGATTCGCACTTTATATACACTGTGTACCTCTACTCATAAAAGAGGGCATTTGGATTTTGGCCGGTCTGATCATCCCTCTGTTAGTCCATCTGCTTCTGTCCGGTTTAAGTTTTGGTTTCATGTAGATCTGGCAGGATTATTGTTTTGGCTGAAGGTATTGTATGCTAGATTCACTTATTTTCATGGGCATCAAATTTCCGTGGATTGCAGAAAACTTGCTTGTTCGTGAATATGTGATTTTGTGGTTGTGCCATACAATCTTATAGAAATTTTTATTTCGTTGAACATTTAATTACGCGATTCAACTCTGCTCATGAAACCTACGAAATTGGTATTCAACAAATAATAATAAATCCAGTTCAAAAGAAGTCCGAGTCCGATGTCAGAATTGGTAACAACAAATCATTCAAAATGACAATGATGCATCAATTAATATTGGACTACTAGCAGTTACTGACATGCCAGCTCCACACCCCAACTTAACTGATTAAACACTATGTATTCATCTTATGAATATCAAGCACAATCCCGCCCGTTAAAGGTTACGTATCTTACCATCATAAAATATATGAAAAAAACATAACCTGTTAAGCGAACAACTGGTTTTAGAATAAATGTACTTATTTCCGATGTAAAAACCCTAAAAGCATGATAAGTGAATCGATATTTAAGCCTAAATATGCCACCAATAATTAACTGACAAAAGTATCGAAACTATATTCCTTCTTCACAAGTCTGTCTCTGTTTGGCTGTTCAGTTGTCAGCTCTTTTGTCGGGTTGTTGTCTGCTTGATATATTTCCCATTTTTATTATCAATTTTATTAAGGGTTGGTAATCTTTAGAGGTTAATGCCAACATTTTTGTGCTTATAAAGAATATTACCATAAAAGATTGGATGTGAAATACCTGAACTCATAAGATGTCTGCATATTGATTTATATTTACGAATGTTGTCCCTGTACCGAAGATAAAATTTAGTAAACGTTTTGACTAGTTTGTGATATCTAAAACTCTCTTACACATCAACTGGGTCGGATAGAAAACAACCTTATGCAAATAAATATCTATACATATGTTAACCTTTTCAGGTTGACAAAATATCTATAGAATGTTGAAACTGTTTGAAAAAAATTGAGCTGTTGTAGAAAAATGTATAAACAGACCAAACTTTTGTATTTGAACGTTTCATAATCAGTTCAGATTAATTTCTAAGACTTTAATCATATAATTTTTATATTCAAACAGTTTTAACATAGTCGTGGTGTAGTGGTCAGAGCATCGGACTACTAACACAGAGGTTCCTGTTTCGATCCCCGCTCCGGGGAGTAAATTTCAGTGACTGAATTTTCGGCTCCCCCTTGACACCATTTGCGAGTATGGTTTTAAAAAACGACGGTAGTCGGTCGGAATGGGAAGGAAAATGGCTGACCCGTGTTAAGAGAGAGCCATATATCTTTCACGTAAAACACACCTTTTATATTTCGAAAAAGAGCAGGCTAATGCCGCTACAAGGCAGCACTCGTACCCGCAAAGTGGAAAGGGATTTATATAAGTTGCAGTGGCGGATCCAGAAATTTTCATAAGTGGGGGCCCACTAACTGACCTAAGAGGGGGCCCGTTCCAGTCACGCTTCAGTGATTCCCTATATAAGCAACCAATTTGTTTCCCAAAAAGAGGGTGCCCGGGCCCCCTGCCCCCCTAAATCCGCCTCTGGGTTGCAATAACTTGTTTCCCAACCCACTATAAATAGATATGTTTAAACTAACATAGTCATACTTTCTAACGTAATGTTAATCTTTTCGATATGATCATTTGGCATATTCTCAACTTAGATGTGTTCGTATTTTAACAGATATACATACTTGTTATTTTGTAATTTATTGTCATTTAATATTAAAATAGATCATACATAAAAGTATCTTTTTCTCAATCAAAATTATGTAAGTTTTGCTCTTGACAATTAATGCATTTAAACATTCTTTTAGCAACTGGTGGTAACCCTATTGCAAAAAGTAAATATTGTGTCGAACTGGAGTGGAATTTGGAAAATCGTGTATTTGAATGGGACGCTGATCCTTGTTCTGGGAGTTCTAACGAGGGATATGTTTGCGAGTTTCCAATTGTAAGTTTTTAAGCATATACATTATCAACATTGTTTGAATAATGTCTTTTTGTCGTGATCTCATTCTTTTCTTAGACATTTATTTTTATTACGTTATACATTAGATCATCATTTTATTTTTGGCAACACGTAGATTATTTTTATCGAACTAAAACCAAAGAATATTAGATGCTACTTAGTTTTACAAACTAGTCGACCAACTGATGTTGTAGGTGCATGTTTTCTTATCATTGACTGTGCTTGTTATATTATCTAGTGACAAAATAGACCAAAAGTATATCGTTTTAAACTGTTAACTGTTTGGATACAACTACATCTTTGTTTTATAGATTTTGCAGACTCGTTTTTTGTTTTGTTTCTTCCGTCATCATAATCGCGCCATCATTTTTATTAGATTTTTTTTTAAAATTTGTATGAAGGTTAACAGTCATCGATGAGTTTGATTATAAAAAAACAATCTGAAATTGAGACATTTTATGTGAAAGAAAGAATCCGAGAGAGAAATATATCAAATTGATTCATAATAAATATGTCAGTATAATTTTTCACTTTGATATTTGGTATGTGTCCTGTTCCCAATTGTGATATTTTGGCAGAACGTTGTTTAGCATGGTGGAGATTCAAGATACCGAGATACCATGTGCTATACTCTGTCTCGCTTCTTTTAGAGTTAATGCAATTTGCCGTTTCAGAATCTAAAGCATCATGGGTATTCATTGTTCGTACCCCAAAATGAAAATAACGTCACGTCATTGGTTAAATTTCCCTTGTTTATGGAATGTTTAACCAATCAGGACGTTTTGACATACACTTTTGAAAATATTACCCAGGATGCGTTAGATTCTGAAACGGCGAATTCATTCATTTTATGTTTGATACCTTGTTTTGTCATCTTAAATATGATCGCTACTATGTTTCACAAATAACAAACTTTTTAAAATAAATGCAACAGTAGTTTACCGTTGTTCGAAAGTCATAAATAAATAGAAAGAAAGACTGTTTTATGTTGATATTAAATAAATAACGGAATTGAAAAAGAACTAGAAAAAAAATTAAGGTTATGTTTGCTTGTTTTCAGGGGTTAGGGGACAAAGTTTGTTATGAACTTCATGGGTAAAACCACAGCATTTCCATTATTTATCTTGCAAATATTCAAGAACAAGAGGAGCCAAACATTCGTTATCAAATTATAGGGATTTAAGATGGGAAATATTTGTTTTGCCTTGTTTACAAAAGTGTTTTTTTTTTATCTTTTCTATTGTCGTTTATTCCATGGACATGCTCTATTATTATATACATTAATCCTGCGTGTCTGTTTTCAAAAATATGAATTCTGTTAATATATAATTTACTAAGTCGAATGTTTGAAGCAATATATATATTCCTGACTATCCCTCTAGTACCTTTCGTCCCTCTTTTATTATATCAAAGTTAATATTTAATATTCACACATTTCAAACACTAGTGTTTATAAACAGTTCATTGCATGCAAGTGCAACAACCTGGAATAACTAAGGAACATTAAATTCTGATGATATCCACACTTTTCGTCTTGTTTCTTCCACCATACATAATAAAATTATATAAAGTTTAATGTACGGGTTAATCGAACAAACAATGTATCAAAGTTCAAGTTGTATTCAACAGTAATGTTTACTAAGTCGAAAGTTTGCAGCAATATATATATTCTTGTTATCTATGATGTTAAAATAACGGGAAAATCACATTTGTTTCGATAAATAAAGTATCAAAAAATAAATTTAATATACAAACACTTATATATCTATTATAAATATTTTTTCCCTCTTTTTCAGGCCGAATCATGTTACTAGTCATGCATTTGATTGAAGAGTTTCAAGTTGGATAAATAAAATCATACAAAGTTCTTTCTTCTTCATTTTCATAATATAGCAAATTAACCTGACGATATCGGGATATGGGTATTTAGTCGGATCTTAACACGTACTTGTGATTTGTTTAAAACCGGTTTTAACGAAGAAATGTCGAAATGTTCAGAACTTAATTAAATCTGTTTTTGGGTAAGATGGTGCAAGCATACGATTTTTATTGCGTCTTACACTTTGAGAAGCGAATAATCTTTAGCTACTTTATTTAAATATTGTGTAAAAACGTTAATTATGAGCTACGAAAGTCAAGTGGCTCAAGCATTTTACTGAGGAAGTTATTAAAAAATGCAAAGAAATATTTTAACAGTGGGTCAGATTTCATTAGTCTTTACTATCTATAGATTAACAACTTTTTGTTATATTTATAATTTAGAATCATCATTGAAGGTGGAGCGCGATTGCACAATTAATTAATAATATTGATGTGCCATTTGTATGCAAGAGTGACATTCCGTTGTATTATGTGCCAATTCGAAAAAGTTATGCGAGTATTGTCTCTCTTTAACAAGTTCATTATTTTACAATTAAGTTTATGTTTCTGATATAAATTTTAATAGTTACAAAATGTATCAATTCAATATATTTCAGTTTTTGTTATTGGTGTATCAAAAACATTGATGTACGAATATAATTTCATAAGTTTGAAACGTATAAAATGATTACATACCAATATAAAGAACCGTTCATCATTTTTGAAAAAGACTGTGATTAAAATTTGTATTATTTATCTTCCCTTCATGATAGATTGATTGGGAAATGGACCAAAGTTCTCTGAAGGTAATCACAGAGAGGGACTAGCAAGCAATTTTTAATTCTAGCTTATTTAACGTTAAAACAACTTTCCACTATAAACAAATGTTATTTTATACAAATATAAGGACCTTGTTAGCTAAATCTACAAATTTTATTAGATATTATGAATTTTTATTACAATAGATTAATATGCTACATAATACATTCTATTTAATTCAAATTGGAAGCCCTTTTCATATAACAGATTTAGGATTACAGAAGACTTTTTAAATGTCACCTATTTAGGATAAGTGTATTCTGCTGTGCATGTATTACTAACCATGCTAATCAAAATGTTACACTCTGGAATATGACACGATTGGTGAGATTACTGATTAGTCAGATATTTTGGTATTCATCAAAATATAACAGTGAAAACTAGACTACTGATTTGAGCAACCAAGACGTTGTAAAGTTCTATCTGTGAGGTCAGAATAGTATAAATATGTACAAGAGTATAGAATCAATTTATACATTTGTATATCATACGATGGGACAGAAGGACAGCAGCGGAGAAATAGAAAGCTGAAGTCAGCATGTCATAAATTTGAGTTAAAGATTGAACAGATATGTCAATTTGAAGGATAAAATGCTGATACGAGACAGAATTTCTAGTTCTAAAGTTTAATTTCAAAATTCATTAAGAAATAGAAATACAAACATTCACTTGGGTATGCGTTATTGAGTGATAGATAATCATCTGTATATCTGAAAAAAAATTCTAAAGAGACACCTTTTATTTTTCTCTTTAAGAAGGTTTGGTATGGATTTTACGGAGTCGGTCAGTAGAATTGTACCTACTGCAATACACGATCACTCTTGAAATTAAAATTAATCCACCAAACTCAACAAATATTTTCAATCTAAAATATATGAATTTTGGTGAAGCCGTACGGCTTCTGTACATATACCAGTACCCTCAGGTGCTTCCATTTGACTGGATGGGGTGTTCGATATTTGGGACATAGACCAACGAAATCGATATCGGATTCGACCTTGAACTTGTTAATTATTAGTAATATCAATTATGAGGAAAACAAAAGGGCCGGGAATGGTGTAATTTTTAATCTCAATCGTTTTCCAACATATACTACATACAAGTTAAATTATGCTGGCAGTACGTCGATTGAGCATAGGTGATGTTGCGTGTAGAAAGGACTAAAGCCTGAGCTCATTATAAACCCCGTAGGTGGCATGTAGCAAGACTTAATCTCACGTAACTGCAATTACGATCATCCCAATATGGCGGACACAAATTTAAGGATATTTTGGAAGACTTGGAAGGCTGATTTCTCCACTTTGACAGCTTAATTTCATATTTGTATTATGTCCAGAAAGATCTTAACAAACATTGCCATTGAAATACGTTTTCCTGCATGATGAAAAAGTAGCAAGAAAAATGAAAATCGAGATACAGAAAATCACAATGATGATCGTAACTTTTATTTATTTTTATCAACGATGATCGTAACTTTTATTTAAGATGATCTTAACTGTCTGTTCCAACGAAGCATTTTCTAATAAATAAAGCTATCTGGTATGGGGAAAAGTGTACATTATCAGCTTACAATGTTATAATAATGAAGAACGATCACTGAGGGGAGGGTAACGTCCTATTGGTAAGTTCACAAATGGTTATGATTTCTCGAGATTTCGTTTTCTTTCTTTTTTCATCTATAGTACAATATTAAAAAGCACTCGGGATTAACAACTAAATATTGAGTACATATATTTTTATATAAAGAAGGTATTGGACATTTCCTACCAATGGCAAGTTTGGTAAAATTGGAGATTTTTTTTCTTTGTAGGGATAAAAATACCTTCCGAGAATCTGGTATGTTGGGGAAATTCAGACTTTATAGGTTTTTTTTTATTAACAGATATAGGATTTTTTAAAGGAGCGGTTTAAAAAAATATAGCATTAAGAAGTGCAACCATATCAATTGAATGAAGTAGACAAAACACCAATGAACCCATCAATGAATTTATTTTTATTTGGGAAGGGTCTATGATGAAAAATGTTGTTCTGCATTTTTTAAAGTTGAAATATCAATCCTGCATTTTTTCTCTCACTATATTCGGTCTTGCCTTTTTCCTTGAATATGCAAGACCCGGTAAGAAGTTAAAACCGATAGAAACACATCAAAATAATGTAGCTTCATGCCTACCATCACTTAATAGTTATTTCTCAAATATTCAGTGAAAGTTTAGGCCTGTATTCTTAAACTGTATCACGAGGATGATATTTATATTTACTTCATAGAAACGTATTTCATTTTGAATGTTAACTAAATTATTCATATTTAAATAAATAATGAGTACATCTGCATATAAGAATGCTAATTCTCCCTTATGTCATTTTTTTTTTGACAAATAGTGGTGTTTATTAACGATCATTTTGTTTAGTTTGAAAATGATTCTGTTTTTAGAACAAATATATCGTTACTGCTAAATATGATGTTTATTTAAAGAAAAAAAAAACATCGTAAATTTTGAGTTACGATCATCTTTTTATAAAATCAAGTCCAAGTTACGATCATCCATAGACGAAGTTACGATCATCATCGTGTTTTTTAGAATCTCGATTTTCGTTTTTCTGATTGTTTTTATAACATTTAGGACGAACACATTCAATGGAATTATTCTCGATAACAAACAAATCTGAAAATAAGCTGTTAAAATGGTGAAAGCGGCCTCCTAAAATTTCCCTTAATTTGTGTCCGCCATATTGGGATGATCGTTATTGCAGTTACGATCATCACGTTGACACCGGTGTAATCTGCTCTATCAAATTTGCACTCTTTTTCTAGTGACAGTCTAGATTTCGTGCCATGCGATCCGATGACAATTTATCATAGTATCTACCATTTATATTGACTATTTATTTAGTCTTATATAATTACATTAGACGTATGTTTCATTATAAAAGGTTGTTCTGATTGGCTACCTGCACATTACGTGTTATTCCTTAAGTAATTGCATCACTCAATAAAACTTATCAATTATGATAACACGAGGTCCCACAATAAAGTGCACAAGTGAATTAAATAAGAAAAACATAAAATTCGTGTTTTCATGTTCCTATAGCTAAAAAATGTAATTATAAGTATTGAATGCTTCTTTTTGTAAATTCATAGGGATGTAAAAGCGTTGACCGTGCGAACATTTTTAGAATGAAGTGCTTCCGCGCTTCATACAAAATGTACTTCGGTCAACGCTTTTACACCCCAATGAAGTTACAAAAAGAAGCATTCAATTCTTAACATGAACATCCATGAAATATTTGCAAATGCTCGCTAGGAAAACAACAGTTCATTACCCATAGCATGCATTAGTGCGAATTCGTTTACCAATTTCTGGTCCAATTTTTCAATGTGATATCCAAAAAATTTCTTTTAAAGAAACATGAGCCTCCTATTTGATCGTTTTTATTCTTGACTGAATGTTCACATTTGCAGTGCTGTTGTCTGTTGGTCGGGTTCTTGTCTCTTTGACTCATGTTTAACAAGTTCGAGACATGAAAATGAAAGAAAAAAACGTTTCAGGTTTCGATAGCGTGTCCGTCTGGGTTCTTGATATGCAACACTTACTTAGAGAACAAGAGCCATATCAAAATGCATTTTAAAATCGTTGATATTTCAGATTCGGACTCATTATAGCTTTTCATGAAGTAGTTGGAATAAAACATGCAAAAGGTTTAAATTTGAATGACAGGGAAAGAATAGGGTTAAGTTTGCTTATAATTATAAGTACGAATGCAAATCATTATGATTTTGGCATCATTGTAGCAATTAAATTGAGAAAAGATATGAAGAATGTGTCTCAGAGACAATAACCCGCCTAAAGAAAAGAAAACAGCCCAAGGCCACCAATGGGTCTTAAACAAAGCGGAAAAAATCTGTCAACCGGAGTTGGGCTCCAGCTTGCACTTACACAAAAATATTCTAGTTAAATGAAAACAAACACATTAAACTCCAAAACATATAAATATCTTAATTAAAAAAATACAAGATTTACGAATAAAAGACGTGTTTAAACATGTTTTGTGAGATCTCAACACTCCACTATAACTCTAGTCAGTGTATATTAAACAAACACACATCAATATGCACAACAAAACTCATCTGGATAGATTATGTCTTCATCGTATGAAAATCATTTAATCACAAGCTGTCGGTATCTGCGAGTACTCTTATATCTGTACTTTGTATCTTCTTTGAATAAAGGGATGGGTTTTTTTTCTGCCACGTACAGTCTGGTCTGTTCGTTAGTTTTTTCTGCATTCTATCTGATGAATTATGACCTTTCCAACGTAGTTTAAGAGTTTATTCTTATGTTGTACTGTTACACCACTGTCCAATGATAAGAAGAAAGTTTGCCGCCAATAAACATGTTTATCCTCGTCGCATTCTTAATGTGCCTGTCCTAAGTCAGGAGCTTGCTGTTCAATGTGAGTCGTTGGTTCGTGTCTATATTTGCTTTTCGTAAATGAAATGATTTTGGTAAAGATTAGTTAGTTTTCTCAGTTGAATTGTCTCATACTATTCATATCGTGGCCTTTTATGGCCGACTATGCGGAAGGAAATATCTCATTGTTGAAGGCCGTTTGATTGCTGATAATTGAATAGGTCCCTTTCATTCGAAATTTGGTGTATAGTTGGTTCAAAGCAATCATACTACATCTCCTTATATTTCTTATATTACTTCAGATCTTTTGATGTGGGTGTTTCAAATTGATGAGTAAATTCTCCCAAGTTATCTTTTTTCTTTCTTCAGTTTAATCTATTAACATTCAAAAGTATCTAAGTTAATTGTTTCATTTCCCCGAACATTAATGTGAATCCTAATACCACAATTTACGATCAGAGAGACGATTTTTAATTTCCTTTTTAGATGACAACGTCCAGGAGCCCGACTTCGTAACCATCTTATGGTGTTTATATATTTGAGCTTGTTAGATTCTCTCGTGAATGAAACACCGTATTGGATTTTAATCTCTGTATGACTAAAAATGTATCATACCAGGTTTCTCGATATCATAAACTTGTCATACATTTACTAAATTTTATCGTCACGAGGACACCATTCGTAAATATAGATCAAATTGATGGCATGCAGACGTCTTATATAGATTTTCTCGTTGATTTTCCCGTTTGAATGGTTTTACAAAAGTTATGTTTTGGGGTCTATATAGCTTGCTGTTCGGTGTGAGCCAATGCTCCGTGTTGAAGACCGTAATTTGACATATAATGATTTACTTTTACAAATTATGACTTGGATGGAGAGTTGTCTCATTGGCACTCATACCACATCTTCTTGTATCTATTTTATGCGTTTATGTATTTCACATCCAATGGTTTATGGCAATATTCCATACAAAGCACAAGCATGTCGACATTCATCTCATAAGCCAAACCTTCAAATAGACGTATTTAGAAGGGATATTGTTACGATACTATTGTCATGTCATGAAAGATGGCATATGTTGGTATTAATATTGATTCACTAATAAGTTCTTTGCAACAGAAATAAACACATTTATTCTAAAACCAGTTGAAGGCATGATACGGGAAACGTTCTTCAGGTATATTTTATGATACCATGATACTTAACCACTAACGGGTGAGATTGCGTTTGATTTTCATATGATGAAGACATATGCTTTCAATTAGTTAGAATAGGGGTTTGAGCCAGCATGTAAGTAACTGTTAGTAGTCATTCGTTAATTCATGTATTATTGTTATTTTTTATAAGTTACTTTTGTTACCTATTCTGACATCGAATTGGAATTCTTTTAAAATGAATATTAATGTGCATATTGCACTGTGTCTGTTTAATCGACATTGACTAGAGGTATAGGGGAGTGTCGAGTTTTTACAAATCATGTTTAAAGTAGGTTCATGGTATACCGCCATCTTAGATTGTACAATTGCAGTACAAAATCGGTCTAGGTATTTACCAAAATTTGGAGACCCATTTGCAATTTAATGATTATTAATGTTTATTTATTGTTTTCATTGAACTAGTGTACAGTTTTATGTAAGTGTCAGCTGACGCTCGTCTCCGGATATGGGATTTTCTTGCTGTGTTCAATACCAATCGGTTGTCAAGTGCTGTGTTTTGCTCTTTGCACTGGTTGTTATATACATTCCTCGTTTCCTTTCGTCATTTTATTTGCTATTATGAGGCCATGATTTGCATTTGTACTGATTATTATTAGCAAACAAAAACCTATACCTTTTCTGTATAAATGTCCTTCAAATTTTAACTTTTTCCGTGTGTAATTCCCTCTTTTTCATGAAAAGCCAATAATGAGTCCAGATTTTAAAAATATCAACGATTCTTAATGGACTTTGCATAGACATGACACTTGTTCCCTTATAGATGCAGACGTTACACTTTTTCTTAATCTTAAGTCCTCGATTTTGTTTCGCATGAGTAAACTATCGATCGAAATAAAAGTGGAGCAGGATCTAATAGCATTTCAGGAATACCTGAAATGGTTTATTGGGGGTTGTATTGTCCAGTCTTTTTAATACTATATCGTGTTCTGTAAGCTGTTTTCTGTGGGTTTTTTTTTGTTGGTCTTTTTAAAAATTTAAAGATAGGATTTTCAGTTCGTTTTAGACTTATTTGTTTGGCTATCCTTAAGGTATCTTTCACGTCTCTTTCTCCCTGAGGCTAATGCACTTCCGGTCTTTTTTTTTAAGAAAACGTAGTTTCAAAGCACTATCTTCAATAATAGCTTATATGAGTTAATATGAGCAACTAATTCCAATAAAAAAATCTGTCCATAAAACACAACCTGATTAGTCGTAATATAAAGTTACTATAATGCATTGCATCCAACATTTGTAACCACAAGCGGATATAAGAGATCTTGATCTTAAAGATGGTGAATCCAAACCGCCTTCTTGTTCTTGTTCAACGTTAACGTCCCCAAACAAACAAAAAAATTCCTGTTGATCATGTTATAACCGGGGACCTTGACATAGTAAAGAATGAAAGAATTATGAAAAGGACGGGCGAAATATCGAACTCCCCAGCCATTCAAAAGGAGAACTACATGTTACTAGTGTATGTACAGAAGACGACATCATCAAAATTCGTTTCGTTTTGATCAACACCATATTTGTTGAATTTGGTGGATTAATGTTTCAACAATGCTCGTGTAAAAACAAATTTATACATAACCTACTCAAAGAAAAAAAGAACATTGATGATTTCCCATGGGAGAGAGGATAATCAAGGGACCTTCAAAACAATTAGTCGAAGCACCAGACCTAATCCAATACTTGAATTGCAAGACAAATACCTGTCTACAAACACTACACGGAACACTATGTATCACAACGCAAACCATGTTTCAGTGAATGCTTGTATTTCCGATATTCTAGTTAATTATAGAAATAAAGATACTACTAGTCTTGAAAGTCTGTATCCAATTAGGATTTTTTTCTTGATATTGACACATATGGTGGACCTTAAACTAGATTTAATGACATGATAATTTCAGCTTTTTATTTGTCATTAACTCATTCTCTGTCCCATCGTATGACATTTAAATGTATACATTGATACTAAACTTTTGTTTATATTCACCGTATAATGGCTTAATCTATAGGGAGTGTACTACTGACACAAAAACTGCTCCAACATAGTTATCAGGAAGAACGACTGAAATGACAGTACATAAATTTGATCAACATTTCAACAGGTTGGTGTATCAATTTAGTCACGAGTTGGTTGACCTCACGAGTTTGTTGACCGTTATGGAATGACCGTTTCACAAATGATATCGGATATGTTCCTTACGTCGTAACTACAATCCCCTTCTATTTGATAAATGTGACCTACCGAAATTAGACTATTTACCGGATTTTTTTATCTCATAAGCAACACGACGGGTGCCTCGTGTGGAGCAGGATCTGCTTACGCTTCCGGAGCACCAGATATCACCCATAGTTTTTGGTGGGGTTCGTGTTGTTTATTCTTTAGTTTTCTATGTTGTGTCATGTGAACTATTGTTTGTCTGATTGTCCTTTTCATTTTTAGCCATGGTGTTGTCAGTTTATATTCGATTGATGATTTTGACTGTCCCTCTGGTATCTTTCGTCCCTCTTTAATCAGGAAGAATGACTGATATTGACGGTACATAAATTTGATCAATTTTCCAACGGGTTGGTGTATCAATTTAGTTGCGTCCTGTTATCACGATTATATTTTGATAGCTGTCTTATCTATAAGTTCACCGATCGTATCTAATTCCCGATTGTGATATTTTAGTCAAATTAAGGTCATCACTCAAGAAATTTTACGGTCGCCATCATGAGCTGATTGGCCATTATGACAAAAGTGTGTCAGAAATCATATATGATATTCTTTCTCAGTCATAATAACCTTCCATCATTACCGAACTGAACAAAGTAATAACAAGACAGGTGCGGTATACGTTGCAGGAAATGCTTACACCCCCGGAGCACCTGATTTCACTCCCGGATTTTAGTGGATTTCGTGTTGTTTCTTATTTATTATATATAACTGACGATGCAAATGTCTTGGTTTTGTGAGTCTTTGTTTAGTCCTTGGTTTTAATTGTTATTGTCTTTGATTAGCATGGTTGATAATATATGCACAGCAGGAGACGCTAACACTGAAGTCTTGACATCGGATAACCTTTCTGGAATTATGAATCTTTTATACACCACTGGGTCGATGCCACTGCTGGTGGACGTTTCGTCCCCGAGGGTATCACCATCCCAGTAGTCAACACTTTGGTGTTGACATGAATATCAATGTGGTAATTTTTATAAATTTCCTGTTAACAAAACTTTGAACTTACCGAAAAACTAAGGATTTTCTTATTCCAGGCATAGTTTACCTTAGCCGTATTTGGCAAAACTTTTTAGAATTTTGGATTTTCAATGCTCTTCAACTTTTTACTTGTTTGGCTTTATAAATATTTTGATATGAGCGTCACTGATGAGTCTTATATAGAAGAAACGTCCGTCTAGCGTTCTAAATTATAATCCTGGTACCTTTGATAACTTTTATAGTTCAAGGCTTCCAATTTGAATTAGTACGAAATATGAAATTATAAAAGAAAGTATTTTGTATGATTTTATTTAATAGAAGGTGTCCAACTTCAAATTCTTCAATGAACTTGTATGACTAGTAACATGCTTCGGCCTGAAAGAGAGAAAAATCTTTTTTGTCATACATATAAACGTTTTCATATAAAATTAATATTTTGATACTCTAGTAATCAAAAATAATATGATTTCCCGTTATATCTACGAATATATATTGCCCTAAAGATTCGACTTAGTACACAGTGATGTTGAACACAACATGAACTTTAGTACATGGTTTGCTCGGTTAAATCGTACCCTGAACTGCTATATTATGTATAGAGTTAGAACCTTAACTAAAAGTGTGGATATCGTCAGGATTTAATTTTCTTTACATTTTCCAGGTTGTAAGACTTGCATGCATGGTTTTAAGGTTTTAACATATGTCAAGCTAGAACTAGCTAGTACACACTAGTATTTGAAATGTGTGCATATGAACTTTCTTATCATAAATTATAAATTAAATTGTACATATTTTTGAAGACCTATGCACATTATTAATTTACATAATAGATAATAACCATGAAAAAATATAATGACAACAGAAAAAGATTTAAAAAAAGAATTGTAAATCAGGAAAAATACTATTCCTAACTTTAATTTTTATAATTCGATTAAAGATGTTCGCTCCTCTTGTTTTTTGGATTTTTTGCCAGATATTCAGAATCCTCTGGGTTTATCCATTTAAAAAAAAAAGTATTTACAATCTTAAATCTTTTTAAATAATTTATGAAAGAAAAAGGTACCAATGTTAAATGTATGAAAAATCTAGACAGAATTTTTATCCACCAAATTCTAATGGCTTATATTTCGAAAACGAGCACACAAACCCTTATATTTTTTCTGCTTTTTAGATCCTTTATCTAAATGTTATTAACTTAAATTGTCTTTAAAAAAGCTTGTTATTTTGAAACAGAGGAGAGAACACGAAAATCGAAAATAAACTGACAACGTCATGGCTAAAAATGAAAAGGACAACCAGACAAACAATAGTACACATGACACAACATAGAAAACTAAAGAATAAGCAACACGAATCCCACAACAAACTAGGGGTGATCTCAGGTGCTCCGGAAGGGTAAGTAGAGGTAACTAACCTAAAATGAATGAATTGCATCAATTCCATAAGTAGTCAGACAGGGTACATCACATGGTAAACGTCTCCTACCTTCATGATTCCCCCGCCATGCGAATCAACGCTCAGCCAAAATATCACAATCGAGAACAGGACACATACCAAATATCAAAGTGAAGAATTTATACTGGCATATCTTTTATGAATTAATGTGAGATATTTCTCTCTCGGCTTTTTCTTTCACATTAAATGTCTCAATTTTAGATTATTTTTTTTTCTTATCAAACTCATCGATGAGTGTAAACCTTCCTGCAAATTTAGAAAAATCTATGACACAAAGATATAGTTGTACCGGAACAGTTAACTGTTAAAATGATATACTTCCGGTCTATTTTGTAACTAAATAATATAACAAGCACAATCAATGATAAGGAAACATGCACCTACAATGTTAGTCAATCGACTAGTTTGTAAAACTAAGCAACACCAAAAACTCTTTGGTTTTAGTTCGATAAAAATAATCTGTGTGTTACCCGAAATAAAATGATAATCTAATGCATAACGTAAAAATAAAATGTCTAATCAAAGAATGATACCACTGCCAGAAAACTTCAAACAATGCGAATAATGTGTTTGCTTAACATCTTACAATTGGAAACTCGTAAATATATCCCTCGTTCGAACTTCTAGAACAAGGATCAGCGTCCCATTCAAATACACGTTTTTCCAGATCCCACTCCAGTTCGACACACTTTTTACTTTTTGAAATATGAATACTTCCAAGTGCTAAAAGAAAGCTTAATGCATTAAATGTCAAGAGTAAAACTTTTATGATTTTGATAGAGAAAAAATACTCCTATATATGATTTATTTAAAATTGAAAGACAATATATTACATTTGAAGTATGTTCATCTGTTTAAGTACGAAAACATCTAAGTTTAAAAAAATGTCAAATGATCATATCGAAAAGATTAACATTACATTAGGAAGGATGGCTATGTTGAAAACTGTTGGAATATGATATGATTTAAGTGTGAGAAATAGATTTGAACTTTGATTAAGAAATTTTCAAAATACAAAAAAATAGATGAGTTTTGGTTTGTTTGTAGATTTTCCTATAACAGCTGAATTTTCAAACAGTTGAAAACATTACATAGATATTTTGTCAACCTGAATCGATTATCAGATGTATTGATACTCATTTTTATAAGAGTCGATTATATCCGACTCAGTTTATGGGAGGCTCATTGGGGGGTTCTGATCCCGGATCCCGCTTACTGTTATGTCAGATTCCTGTATCCCGCTTACACTATGTATGTAAGCAATTCGCATTTTTTTGGTAATTTCCCTTGTCCCGCTAGACATCAAGTCCCGTTTTCGAGGCACAATAAATTGACTTTCACGTTTCACACTTAGAAAAAATCGGCAATCCCGCGTCAAGCTTAGGTAAGAAAGTTTATTTATTGACAAATTATTACACCAGAAATTTCGATATCACAATCTAGTCAAAAGGTTTACTAAATTTTATCTTCGGTACAAGGACATCATTTGTAAATATAAATCAACATGCAGCCTTCTTATATGTTCAGGTATTTCACAACCAATCTCTTACGGTAATGTTCATACAAAGCACAAAAATGTCGACATTCACCGCTAAATCAAACAAAACCTTTAATAAAATCGATAATGGAAATGAGAAATATTATAGAAGACAACAACCCGAACAAAGGGAAGAAAACAGCCAAAAAAGGAACAGACTTATGAAGAAAGGATATAGCTAGGATACTGTTGTCAGGTAATTATAGATGGAATATTTAGGCTTCAATATCGATTCGCTTATCATGCCTATAGAGTCTTTACATTGAAAATAAACACATTTATTCTAAAAAAAGTTGTTGGCTTTACACGGTTTATATTCTTTTCATATATTTTATGATGGAATGATACTAAACGTCTAACGGGCGGAATGGTGCTTGATATTTATATAATAAAGACATAATATTCTAATTAATCTAATAGTGGTCTGAAACTGGCATGTCAGTAACTAACTTCTTGTAGTCCTATGTTAATTGATGTATCATTGTCATTTGCCTAGTTTCTGTTGTTACCTATACTGTACATATTGCTGTGTGTTTGTTTTTCTATATTGGCTAAAGATATAGGGGAGGGTCTCGATCTAATAAAACATATTAAACTCCGTCGTTTGTTTGCATTTTTCTTAAGTCAGGAGCATCTGGTCTGAGTTAGTCTTGAATGTTTTTTTTTAACTTTAGTTCATTTATATATTTCGGGGTTTATCATGACGTCCATTATCACTGAACTAGTACACATTTTTATTTAGGGGCCGGCCGAACCACGCTTCCGGGTGCGAGATTTTCTCCTATAAAGGGATCTTGGCTGTTTCTTGCCCTCTGTTCGGATTGTTTTCTCATTAAACACATTTCCCATTTTCATTCTCAATTTTATTTGTTGTTAACTTCTTAGTCAGGTGATACATCCTTGCTTACTTCTTCTGTTAATTGTTAACGTATATCGATGCATACCCTATTAATACACCCTTAGATATCTGTAAAGTATGTACACATAATTAATTCTTTCGTTGTTTTTTTTATTTCATATTATATATAAAACATAAATGTTGCCAAATTTCCTTTTTAGTTCATTTTTTCTCAAATTTTCATGAAATTTCTACTAATTATCTCATAAATGTTTGCAGTTTCATAGAGCTACTTTCAAATTATTTTTGTAATTTTAAGATTAAAATTCTTTAATTCTTATGTCACAATATCAAGATAATCATTTACCTATACATGTCATCTTGTTTCTCGTATTCATTCTGGGAAACAACTATGAAAGAACTAGAAAACATCAAATATTTTGGAGGTTGGAAATTTCATGAAAATTCGTAAAGACAAAACTTTTTTTAAGTATTTAAAAAAATACGAATGTGTATAGAATGATAGGGAATATGCTTAAAAGGAGGATTTACAATTATACGTAGATACATTGAAAAAAGGTGTCCCTAAAACCTGCTAAAATGAAATGTTATACGACAGCAACAAACGTGACAAATAGAAACTAACTGGCCTTTCCCTATCTTGGTACAGGCATTTCCCGCAGAAAACGTTGGGTTGAACCTGATTGATAGAAAGAAATTTTTCGATATGCCGTACAACAGTAAGAAATACATTTTTAGCAAGAACCAGTGAGCCGATTGCGCGTTACCTGTAGATGATGGCATAAACTACCTTCAACTAAAAATGTCACCCTACCTAAATCCAAAACTTAAACTGGAAAAAACCACTGAACTAATATACTGATGATCAGACCGGCCAAAGTAAACGCCCTCTTTAATGGTAAGCAGTCCATAAAAATCTGTGAATGTCAATCCATGTATAATTTTATTAAACATTTATCAAATTTTCCTGATAGTTGTTTTTTCAAACTAGAAATATATAATTGTGATAAAACTGTAAAATGGTCAATATACGTACGTATACCAAATGGTAGATTGTTCGGGTCGAATGGTTCATTTGTTCCTACATAAACATAACTATTTCTGTCAGCTAAGTTGTTTGCTCCAGTGAAAATGTCAAAATTCTCTAATTTTCCTGCAAAAGATAAAATATTAATTGACAGCATAAATTATTTTATATTCATTTGGAATACAACGATAATCATTTATCTTTAAAAAGGTTCATTTCTTTGCATTACTGCATCAGATTTGAAACGGGTATTTTTCTAATGTAGTTTGAAATATAAATTCTCTATTTTGTAAAACTTCAAAGGCTTTTGATATTTTATCAGTCGCTGTTTCTTTTAACATTATCAACACGCTTTTACTACAAGTCTTTGATGGGTATTTCTAATTTAGTAGGAGAGTACACAAATTGAACTAGTTTCTCTTATAAAGTTCAATTAAAGTTTTTGCACACTTACCCCTACTTTCTTTCCATAATTTTATAACATACATTTTAAAATAGATATGGGAAGAGGCGGTATGAGTGCCAATCAGATAACTCTCACTCCAAGTGACAATTTCTAAAAATAAACCATTGTAGCTTAAGGTACGGCCTTCAACACGAAGCTTTGAATCACACCGAACAGCAAGCTACAAAGGGCCCAACAAATACTAGTTTAAAACCATTCAAACGGGAAAAACCAATAGTCTAATCTATATATATATAAACGAAACATAAACCACATAAAACAGACGACAACAGGTAAACATCAGATTCCTGACTTAAGACAAGGGGCAAATAACTGCGGATGGATTAAACGTTTTAACGGTACCAAACCTTCTTCCTTTTCTGAAATAATAGTATAACATCACAACAAAGGCCATATTTGAAAATCTTATAAAGTCCTTGTTATTTTTAAAGGATTTTGAAATGAAAAATGTGCCAATGCTAAATGTATGAAACATCTACCGGTAGAGCGAATCATTTTCAGAAAAAATATTCAACAGCTTTTATCTTGGAAACGAGCACACGAACCCTTCATTATTTCTGATTTTTTTTATTCCTTTATTAACGTACTATCAATTTATATAACATATATTTAAAAAAAACAAAATAGATGCGGTATGATTGCTAATGAGACCACTCTCGACAAGGGACTAAATAAAAAATGGAAAGTCTTTTTAAAAGCTTGTTAATTTGAAACAGTATAGAACAGCATTACGGGACAACAATATTTGAATAGGGATCTTCCTATAATTATGAGTAACCATTTCTCTGAGTAATGTTGCAACCTGATATCAAGTATTTGATCTTGTATTTAGAAACCAAAACGTCTGACGGAACGGTATGAATGATATATCCCCGCTACTTCATATTTCAATATGATAGAGTTGCACTGACTTTTACATATATCTCCACCTGCTCAATGTAAAACAAATATTAATAGTAACAACTGTAGAGGTTATAAAGCAAAGAAAATCTTTTCTTTACAATTTATATGTCACAAAAAAATGCAAGGGACTTTACATATCAAACCCACAGAAATATGTAGAATTGAGCAAAAATAAAGAACTATTAGATAAAACAAAGAAGATCTCTAACAATAATATGAATAAATGAAAATGTGGTAAAAAGATCAATGAAAAGCAAACTAACAACACAATAACCCACATAAATATATAAACCTATGTAATCACAACTACGACAAAATGACTTCAAAATGTGACAACTGCTTACCATATATCAAATTTGACTAAAACTGCTTTAGCCTCTCTTCTGTTTCTGGAATCAACAAGAAAGAACCAGGAGTACTGGTGCATATCGCCTAGACAGAAAAAAAATACACATTTTTCACATTTTAAAATTTTCTAGATTAAAGAAGACTGTTTTTTTTTTTTTTTAAATGTATACCTTTTTTCAATTGCAAAAAGAGCATTTTTATAGTTCTTGAGAGTTGCCAAATTCTATTTCATATTCAAGTCAAAAGTACTAGTCTAATGCTGAGTACACACATGTAATTCGAATTTGATTCGTATTAACTAATTCGAATTAGTTTAATTCGCAATCGAAACAAAATACGTCTTAAAGTCAATTCGAATTGCAATACGCTACAAATTCGCTTCACTGTCCTAACGACGTTTACGTTTAGTACCTATTAGTAAAAACGTATTTCTAATTCGAATCGGATAATTCGTATTAGCCAATTCGAATCAATTCGAATTTAAAAAGAAGAGCGTGTGAACCCGATTAGCGAATAAGATCAGCATTAGATTCCACTTCAATTCTAATAAAATGTACGTGTGAATGAGACATGAGAGCGATTTGTCAATATATCTTGAACAAACATGAACCTGTCATACAGTTAAGACAATCCAAGAACATTCGTGTTACTTTAAACAAAATACGACAATTTACAAACCAAATTGCAACATAAAATTAAATTTTATAGCTGATCTGCTGATTAACGTATACTGCAGATGACAATATTTTTCAAAGTGTATTCAACATGTTAAAAGTTTTAAAACATCGGGAAACAGGAAAAAATCACGTCTAACGGATCTGAAAGGTGTTCACAATTGCCACTCACAACTGCCAAACTGGTGATAAATAATAAGTCATACTGTTTAGTAGTAGATGAGAAAAGTATGACACAAATTAATGTAGAACACGAATAGACAAAAGGACAGAAGAGCATACCATTGAATACAATATAACCCGCAATTGAGTATGGCTTCACTTTATACTTAAAGTCATAGGAAACCTCAAATTATAAAAAAAATAAAGCGTATGCTTTTTATAACAAAATGGATAGTTTTCATAATAAACTTATGTACATATACTTTTTCTGAAGAAAATTCTATGATTTGTCCACATTCAGAAGAAGTTTTTTTTTAATTGCTTGCTTCCAGGAAGCAATTCGCCGACATATTTTCCGTATGCAAAGTGACCTTAGCGTGACCCTACTCGTAAAATTCCGGTAATCGCAATATGCATGGATCTGTCACTGAAATAAACTATTATCTGATTGTACATGTTAAACACGTGCTCAATCTCCATGTGTCTTTGTTAATTGTTTACGGATAACAATCGTTAAACTACGGCTTCAAAACACGAACTTTAATTGCCTGTCATATTTTCACAACAACACTGACTGATGTAATCAAATTTATAAGTATCCATAACTGCGGTATTTCTCTTATATAAAAAATAATTAGTGTCAAAACAAATTTTGATCATTTTTTTTTTGGTAGGCGGATTTGTTGTATAGTTATAGCGCCGTAAATTCATAAAACATAAATATTATAAATATGAAACGAGTGACTGGTGAAAAAATGAAAAATAATGTAAATCCAATAATTGATCCAATGCATGCATTTATTATTAACTTATCTTCTATTAGTTCGTCATGCTAGTATGATCATCATTTTTTACATATCCATCGTAATATTGTAAAAATAATATTCCACTTGGTTAGTGTTGTTATGGAAGTGTGGCATCTAATTAATGGTCGTGTTTTGAACCAAGGTTTTCCGACTGTCACCTTTCAACAAATAAGCAACAATATCAAGAAAGCAAGCAAGTGTGTAACATGTATAATAAGATACATAATGTTTACTTGTATGACGAAGCAATGTTTACGTTTGTTGACTCTCTCTGTCAATTTGGTTATTTCCCCTTCGCACTTGCGTATTGCGATCTGCCGATTTTTATGAAAAAGGAAGCTGAGGTAACTGCATACGGAAATTAAGTATCATCCGGAAACCAAAAGAACGACCAGCTAGTGAACAAACAAGAAGACCAGGAGGACACGTACATCACTTTATATAAATAACAGGAGTCAAATATCCTTCCTACCATTTCAAACATTCTTTTTGAAATTGACCCCCAAAATATCAACAACAACAAAATTAACACCTCCATAAACCTAAAAATTTCTTAATGACTGTTACTAATTTGAATCATAGCTGCCACTGTTTTAAAAAAAAAAAGATGATTAAAAACCAAAGAAAGAAGAAGGAGTAACTTATAACTGCAGGGTTAAGCTTCAGATACAGTGACTCTATTACTTACGAAGACTCCTGGAATCAGATGTAATCATTAACTTTCTTCTAGCTTAGAAGTATAAATGTACTACTCACAGAGCTTTCATATTAAGTAGTGAGATATTTAGAAATAAGGTGGGCAATACATATATAGTCTTGTTTTAGTAGACCATACCTCAATTAAACTGTTTGAAAGATCATGTATTCGTCATATTAAAAGCAAGCACAATCTTTATCCTTCAACTTCTAGCTTACAATATTCATACAAATACCTATACCTTTGATAACTATTAGTTAGAAAGTGCATTTAATATTTAAAAATAACATTTTAAGAAACAGTTTTTCGTATTGAATATACCAGTATGTTGTATATTGAACTCCAATTGCTACGTGCCAATCTGTTCTATTTTCTGTATTGCTGCCTCCGAAAAGGTAACAATTTGGACTAATACTTTGATTTGTCAGTTTCGTGTAACCCTCTGGACATGTGGTTGGAAGAGTTTTGCAAGGGGCTATAATTAACAAAATGAAAAGAATATATATTTTCATAATTTGCTGACCAAATGTTCTATCTTGCCATTCCAGAAAATGAAGAATATAGGAATTCATAGGAGGTAAAATTAACACTATTAAAGTAAAAATAACATTCTAAACTTTAATAAATGTCTGTCAAATAATTCTTTTTTATATGTAATATATTGTTAATTAGAAATTTCCTTATTTACTAAATCTTTATTATCCAATTTTATAAAAAAAATACCAAATAATTCTAAATTAAGAACTGTAACAAGTTTACCTTTACACGATCTACATGGATTTCCATGGTCATAGTATCCATATTTCTGACCGCCTAATTTGTAGTTGTACTTTGCATTGCCTCTGCATTTGCCTTTGCCATATGGTTTACCTATACAGAATTGTATGCTCAAAATAAAAATATTGAATAAAAAATTAAATCATTTAAAGTGATTTCAATCTATACAATTAAGTAAAAATTGTAGCATAACGTTATTTATCCCCTTTCAGTTCTAGTAAAATAAAGACAACTATTAACATTCTACAATTAAATTAACAAATCATAGACATAGATGCCGTGCTTACAATGCTGTACGCCAGACGATCGTCTTGTAGCTAATAGTATTTAGTAATACCCCTTTAAAAGATAAAGCTATGAAAAATGCTGTCAATTTATATCTAAAGTATTATCAATATTGGATCTAGCTTTTCCCGTTCAAGTTGAGGCTGGTGAAGAAGATAAATTGTTGAAAACCAAGACAAAGTTAAAGGGAAACTTCGCAAAAAAATCAAAAATTGATATTATGTCCATTCTGTATAGAAATGCTCAAATTTATAGATATTAAAGTTTTATTCCGCTAGATAAGAGATCACCATCGATTTTAAATTTAGAGTATCAATTCTCTGCGTTCCGCCATTTTGTCATCTTCTCCGATTAAAAATCACGATATATCTATAAACCACAAAGGACCAAATCTAAAGTAACCGATGTAGTCGTAATTGCGTGTCGATATCTTGTCAATCGTACGGTTGTTTTATCTGACTAACTAACTTGATACGGACAATGTTCTTATTTTTTTTTAGGTAACCATAGTCTGTTCTTTTTAAACTGTTAATATTGAAAATAGTTAAAAAAGTCAAACTTCAAATCATAAATAAGTCTTCCGTGAAAATTGTTTTCGAAAATCTAATTCGTTTATAATTCTTTAAAGTAATAAATTTTATTCAAATAAATTCGTATCTTTCCTCATCTGATCACCAGCATGGCTAAAGGTATTACTCCCAAAGGTATTGTGAGGGATGTGAGGTGACACGTCCAGGTATTCAAGCGATTTCCTGTCGGGCTTGCAAGTTCATGCATCGTTTCACTTAGTAGGTATTGATCAGTGTACACGACCAATAACTTATAACTCTCCATTTTGAACTATCAGGTGTATAATATACATCTCTGTCTTGCGTGTCCAAAAGTGATAATATATACTAGTCATTACTAAACTCATACGCTTGTTTATAAATAACATTACTGGTGTAAAGAATATCATTTATAAAAATATAACTAAAAAAAAAAAAAAAGATTTGATGAAATACAAATCTATTTACATTTTTTTCTAAGGTTTAATTTGGGAAAATGTAATATATACTCGTTGTCAATACTAAAGGACAGATTGGAACATACCAGAAATATTGATTTTAAAAAAAGAATGAACGCACTTGTCGACGATTCGTTTCTACGCCTGTATAGCCGTGAAGTTACGGGGCTATATCGCAATTTAAAATATATATATTGAACCAAGGAATTATATACAATTCCTTGATTGAACATAAGAAAGAAACATACATTTTGTGTAAATCGGGGTAACAGTTTTGTAAATAGACTAGTCCACGTATGCCAACAGTATGTAATCATCGAATTCGATAGACTATTGTATACCAAAAGAAGAAGAAGAGGACCAATTTGATTTAAATACAGGTCGATATATAACTTGCTTCGGTTCATCGAAGTTATGAACATAGTAAAATCACAAATTTATATATCAATTAGATACTTCTCGAATAAAGGAAGAAATTCGACTTCATCACAATTGTTCCGACATTCATGTAAAATATATGCAACTGGACGTACACTAACAAACCCCAAGGGATGTGAATATTTTCTAGGAAAACTATTGAGTATTAAAGTTTCAAATTAATTTCGGGATTTATTTTCTTTCTTGATATTCAATGACAGCAATTTAAAGAATAAACTGCCTGTCCGCTTTAGGGGTATTCTTGCCAGTTGAACAGACTTTAAGATGACATTAAATTCGTTATCTTTTTTTTTAAACATCGTTGGTCAAATAGCTAAAGTATTATACGTTGTGAGAAGAAGACTATTTTAATAAGGACGCTCCCGATTATGAATAAATTTCGTTGACGTTTTTCACACTTGAAAAGAATATCTATTCGTAATTTTTCGATTCCATTCCAAGAGGATCCTTAGATTTCCTCTCAATTTTTTAAAACATCTTTTTTTCAAATAGCTGAAGTATTCATGCGTTGCGAGATTTAAATATTTTGATGAGAACATTAATTCCTAAATAGGTAAATAAAGATCGCTTTGGATGGACTTAATTATATATAATTGCAATCTGTTTGAAATATTAAAGGTTGCCGATTCTAATTTAAAAAAGTACAATTTTTAGTTCATACACTCGTGTTTCGAAGGCTATTTTTATTTATAAATTTATTCAATTAAAATAATTCCGTATCATTCATCGTTACAAAAGTAATCAGAAGTCATAATTCATTTAAAAGTGGGCTTATGCAAATTATATAAAAATATACAACAGCTATCCAGTTATTGTGCGACCTTATTTCTCCCGTAAATTCATTTTAATTCTTTTTCTTACAATTCTGTGTCTAAAACTATAACTGATTTCATTAATTCATACGAAATGTCGTTCACACCTGAAATGGTGAACCGTGACGCCTAGATGTCACTGAATGTAGATCAAAAGATTAGAATTACATAATGCTAATCTTTTAATTACCTTGAGTTTAACTACGCATTCAACATTTACTAAGTGTCACAAATTAATACACATTTTATTTCCACAGTACAAGCAAGTGAAAATGTTTGCTGGAATGACGCAAAAAGTTCAGAATACAAATATGTATTTTTTAATACACTTTCGATCGTGTCAGTTTCATATGTTTGTTTAAAGTGTTTAAAGAAAAAAATCATAAAAATGTTCTATTGTATTATTTACTTTAATTACTAGAATTCGTATAAAAAGATCCACACATAAATCCTACAATCTAATTTTAAAAGTTGCATGGCTATCACTTACTTTTCGTTGGTTAATAGCTACACCAAAGGTCGTCGATGCGCTTTAAATAGCGTTATTTGATGGTTAACGAACAAGACTAAAATGAGAATAATTTCACTCCCGACATGCTCAAAGACTTAAACTACGTCACATAAGTCAGGAAGTTTGAAAAAAATAAATTAATAATTCCCAATTTTCTTCTTTATTACTTTTCATATCGAAATAAAACTTGGTGAATATGTTTTTTTATGGTATTATGAACATAATAAGATGAAAAGTGAAAAATCGCGAATTATCCCTTTAGCTTCTTTTTTTAACTTTAAGAAACGTGACCACATTTTTGCTTTCTTGCTTCATACAAATAAAAGGACAATTTATAGAAACGTAATGACATTAAATTGAATCTAATATCTGTCTTACTATCATGAGCATGAATTGGTCACGTCATGAATGGTCAAATATTCGTCTCGTCATAAATATCTCAACTTTGTACTGTTGTTTATGTACCGTCATGAGTTTGTTTGGGTTGAATCAAGTCTGAGACTCTTTTTTTTTTAAAATAAAACCAATTAGTTTAATAATAACTTTTAAAAGTTTAGATTGCATTTCTGACATTAATATCATTTAAAGCAGTTGCTAGTTATACTTCAACGAGTCAGAAACCCGACTGTAATAACCAAACTAAATGCTCTCATATGGCAACACACAGTTTTGTGTCTTTAAACGAGTGCCTTAACAATATATCAAGCCGACTAAATAGAAATATATAGGTTATCTTTATCTTTACTTTCTGTTATATTAATAATCAGAATAAAATTTAAAAAGGATTTTGCAGTGCACTCTTTCATTCCTCCATTGGTGCTAAAGAAACTAAGTTGTGAAAGAGGTTGAGAACATCCCAACATGTGATAATTGAAACGAACTGTATTGATTAACATTGACAATCTATGAACAATATATACCTGACAATAATGGGTGATTGAAACTGTGTACCTGAGTGAACCAAATCAAGTAAAACTCAACTGTTTGCTAATTGTATCATCTTCTGCAAAATTCAGTTATGTTTTGATTTTTCTAAAACATACAATGAATTCGAATTGTATTATCTAGGGCATGCTATGCCTTAAATTTTTTCCAGATGCACAGATTAATCTGTACTCAGAGTAAATTTAGAGGTGAAGACATTTCAACCAAAAAGGTCCACATGAACCTTAACGTACCTAAAAAACAATATATTTGTAATCTATGATTTTCTTCCTTCAAGTTAAACACTCACCGTCAGCATATAGAACAACTATCAAGCAGAGCAATGCAGCTACAACTTGATTCTTCATTTCACTGCAAGTAGCTTTATATTTTTGAACGCTGATTTATGTAATCTTTAGTTTGTTTCAAGCGTGTACATTTCAGTTGATACCGTTTATAGATATATGCTGTGGCAAAAAAAAACCAGGTATAATGTGTGTCCAATCAAATGTTGACAAATTTAAATTTTCACAATTTACCTCCTGATTCGTGATTGTTTTCATAAAGTAATACAACATAGTCATTACAGGGTAATGCATCATGGGTGGAATTGCTGAGAAAAAAAATAATAATGTACGGTACGTTATATCTAAAAACTTTTTTTCGTCATGTAGAGGTAAACACACTACACATGTTATATGTGATGTTGGGGTTAATACAAACAAACAAAATAGGTATGGGGCATACAGAGGTTAACAAATAAAAAAAACCATGGTATAGGACATGTAGGGGTTAGCACACTGGGTTGACTCATAGCACGAGGGTATAGGTCATGTAAGGGTTAACAGGAGACACTATTAATAGGTCATTTAGGGGTTGACACAAAACACATAATCATATGTTTACAAAAATTGTAAATAAGCCTTTTGCGGTATTGTTTTTGTTTCAGAATTCGTAATTTTACACTTTTTGCTTTGTGTGAGAAAAAATTCCGGTACACTTTATTTATATAATCTGGAAATTCAGCTCCGTCTAATTTTATTGAGTACTCTGGTTATTTTGTAATATGAAAATTGGGTCATCCTCTCTCAACTGGACATTTTATTATTCATATTGGATAGTTAAGGCATTTACAAAGATTGGGTAAGAAGATGTATGTATGCAAATATTTATAGTCGTTAGTGAAATTGGATCTCAGTGGAGCAGTTAAATATCCTGTCTGTCTGTCAGCGTTTACAATGACCTGAAGTAGACACGTTCGTTAAACGATTGAATACTGTTTGAATAATTAGAACCGGAACCAGTATAAGTAAAGACCATGTTTATTGCGAACATTTATATGATTCTTATTCTTTTTAAGCATTTAATATGCTTATAATTTTACATGACAAAAATTTCTCACTACGACCTTTCGTAAATGAGGGGTCTGGCATTTTTTATACGGAATTTCTTATCCCAGGAATATATTAGCCGTATTTGGCACAACTTTTTGGAATTTAGGGTCCTCAATGCTCTTCAACTTTATACTTGTTTGGCTTAATAACAATTTTGATCTGAGCGTCACTGATGAGTCTTAATATGTAGACAAAACGCGCGTCTCGCGTATCAAATTATAATCCTGGTACCTTTGATAACTATTTTACAGAAATGTTCATTTTTATACCTCAATAAAACTGCATCCTAGTGGTTTTCTTTATATCTTTATCCACATTACAAAATCCTTGAAACATAATTAATTCTGCAAAACCTTTTTCATTTTAAATACTCAGAATCATAGTTCATATTCGTTTAAGTCTACACAATTTGTTATCAATGATTTTTCAAAATTAAGAAAAAATTAACAAAGGAATTGGATTTACCATGTCATAAAAATGTTTTCATACAGGAAATGTATGTTCTTCTATATAAATTTAACCAGACCTTTGGGGAAGCTAAAAAGAAGCGATCTTCACATAAGTAAATACATGTATGATACAACATAAATGTATTTCTAGCTTATCTAGCCTATGTGTATGCCCTGTGCTATCATTACCTAAAACTATTACACATCTTATAACACATTCAATTTTTTTTCTGTTTGTCTTTTTCATTTTTAGCCATGGCGTTGTCAGTTTGTTTTCAATTTATGAATTTGACTGTCCCTCTGGTATCTTTCGTCCCTCTTTTATATCAAATTCAAATAACACAATCACAATAATGAATTTTTAACTAGTTTACATTTTTAATAAAGAAATAACAAACACCACAAAGGACATAAATAGATTTATATGATTAAAACATGCAAGTTTTACATTTGTTATTTCGGGCCTTTTATAGCTGATTATGCAGTATTAGTTTTGATCATTGTGGAAGGACGTCCGGTGACCTATAGATGTTAATGTTTGTGTCAGTTGGACTCTTGTGGGGAGTTGTCTCATTGGCAATCATATCCCATTTATATTTGTATATAAACAGGTTCTCAGAATCCATTTTGCATATCAAAACCCCATCATGCAGAAATGCACCTATTGTGTTTCTGTATTAAGTTTGCGGGGTTGCTGTTATCCAAAGGCAATGTTGTTGAATATAGTTAAATCATTTCGTAATCCATATAAATGGTGTCTCCTCTATTACAATCTCGAACACACACTATAAATCGAATAAATGACAAAGTTTTACATAGACAACTATGAAGAAAAAACACAGAAAACTTGCTGCTCGTGACATATAAAACGTTATACTATCAACAATGATTTGTGTCCACACTCACATGTAAAAAGATTTACAATAATTGTGTAAAGGCACACTGATTGTTTTATTTATTTACGGTAATTGTGTAATTGCACACTGATTGTTTTATTGATTTACGGTATTTAACACCACTTTAAACAATTTTTGCTATATCAAGTTGTGATTTCTTTTATAGAGAGAACCACAATCTTTGGTAGGAAAAATGACAATCCTAGGTCGGAGTCTAATAAACGTGTCAAATGGAAGGTTCAAACTCACAATCTTTATGATATCGATCAACTTCTTAGATGACACGGCCACTGAGACCCCGATACATATTGAAATACATGTATAATTTATGGTATCTATCGGATTTATTAGCTACACTCAAACGAAAGGAAGGCTAAATAAACGTCCGTGCGGTCATAGATCAGACATTAACCTCAATGCTAACAACATTCCATACCAGCATTTCAATCAGCCCGATCATTCCATCGTTTCTATGACAGTTCGCATTATCGAAAAGATAGACCATAGCTCTAACAATTCTCATCTTTCAACGACTCTCCGTTGACAAAAAGAGGAGTTCTGGATTAGACAATTGGGAACTGCGACACCTTATGGTTGCAATGACAAAATTGATGGTAAAGGTATTCTATCTAGTTCTTCGTGTAACTCGGTGAATGTGATGAATATTTTCAACTCGACTCCTCGACGTAGACGCAGTCATGGTCATCGTCATTATACATCACCTTCTCTGCATGATGTCTCTATTTATGACTTGCTGCCATTTATACAAACACGTTTAGCAGGATCTCGATATTGACGACTTCAAGTCTAAACCTCTTGATTGCACTGGTGCTTGTTCCCAATTCACATATAATCCGGCTGGCCACATTATTACCGGTGACCTCAACATTGTTAATAACACTTCTCTACGAAATGTGTTATCCAAAGGTCCGAAATATCGTGAGCCTAAATCCATCAATTGGAAATACAACTTTAAAATTTTGATGGATTCTGTCGAGGATTATGCAAGGCAATGTGCTAAGCGCGAGAAGAAAGACGTAGACACTCTTTCAGAATGGATTAAGGCAGTGAGGTCGTTGATACAAATCAGAATTAAGAAACTGAATGGGTCTATCAATCTTGTACATACAAAATCGAAAGATCTTTCGGGTCATCAATTTTCTGAGTGTTCCAAACGTCCTTAGCATGTTACAATTTCCTAAAGTATGTCTATGTTTTCATAAACAAGTTATCGAGCATATCTTTCTGCTCTTGTCACATGTACAATCAGTAGAGAACTAGTTTATTTTTGTGAATGTAAATAAAGGCAACAGTAGTATACCGCTGTTCAAAACTCATAAATCCATGGACAAAAAACAAAATCGGGGTAACAAACTAAAACTGAAGGAAACGCATTAAATATAAGAGGATAACAACGACACAACATTAAAATGTAACACACACAGAAACGGACTAAGCATTAGACAATATCCTATGAGAATAACAAATATAACATCATGAATTTGGGATAGATAAGTACCGTGACACGTCTTATAGTAATGTGAATTCACACTACTTAAAACATTTGAAAGTATGTCTGTGTAGGTTAAAAAGTGAATAATGACTATTGCTATGAAGTATGTATCTTTTTCTTGAAATGTAGTTCTTGACTTGGGTCAGGCATATACCGAATATGGAGGATGGGCATCGGGAGGTTAAACAAACTTTAAAAATCAGTTGAAAAGAGATTTACCCGTCAGAATAATACATAGTAGAAATACATCTAACAAAAACACAAGAATGGACATTTTTTCAAAGAATATTCACAACAGAAGAGAATAACGGCATGTCAATAATCCTCAATTTAAAAAAAAAATTCCTTTGCTAATACTTGTGTTATCTGTCTATTTTGTAAACAAAGCAATTAGTATTAAAATATCATTCAGGTTAAGACATAAATTATATCCGTATAAATGAAAATCTCTGCACTAACACAATTAACCACAATAAATGCTAACGAGACCGGCATAAGGTACCGGTATTTGATGTATTTCTGAACAAATGTAAATATGTTAATATGTTTTAAGGAAGAATGAACGTCGCAGGGTAGCAATAAATATACACTAAGTACAGGTCTTAAAGTACAATTAGGCATTATCTTGATGTTAAATACCAAATGTAGCTGTGGAGTCCAATCTGTTCAACTGTCCATGATATAACCCTTATTCAACGTATAAGGTCCATTTAATCAAGAATATACTGAACTTGATATTTAGAATCGTGACACTGAAATAACTCTTTTTTATTCATTAACTTATCAAACTATAGAGATTCCATTTGAATTAGTACGAATTATAAAACTTGAAATGAAACTATTTTGTATAATTTTATTCATTAGGAGATGTCCAACAGGAAATTCTTCAATGAACTTGCATGACTATTCACATATTTGGGCCTGAAATAAAGGACAAAATTGTAATATACATAAAACTTGTCAATTAAAACTAATATTTTGATATTTATATCTACATATATGATGCCGCAAACGTTCGACTAATTAAACATTGTGATTGAATACAAATTGAACTTTGACTGTGTTCACATACTGATACATGTATATGAAATTTGTGCATATAAATTTATATATTATGCAGGGTTTTATTAATGAAATTAACATTGTCCATAGTTTTAGGATTTGGATTTTCTTTGATATTTTCATCGAAAACAAAATGAACAACTTTTTTTTGCAGGGTCATAAAACGTAACAACCAGAAATAGTACACATTCCAAACGTAAAAGAGAAAAGTTTAAGCATACGGATTTGTATATTTGTAAATTGTATGGGATATTTTTCTGTATTGAGTTTTGTGTATTGTTGTTTGTCTTTTGGTTTTTTTTTGTTTTTATTTTGTCATGACATTGCACAAATTCTTTAACAATTATCTATTGAAAATAATAGACACAGCTCAATAACAGTATTACCTTGCACGAAAAAGTAGATAGAACCTAGACAAGTAGATTACCATTAGGGGTACACAGTTTAGAACCGCACTTCGCAACTGAATAGGTTTTACGATAATTTTGCAAGTACAGGTCAATTCTTATATTATGCACATGCAATATACGTTGGTTGAAGAGTTTTTAAAATTAAGTTACACATTGAACCACCTGGTATTAGGTTGATAGAACAGTCTGTGTGTCGTAATGTTTTTAACCGACATGATGAAGACATGCACACCATTATCGTAGAACATTTAAAAAGTTAAAAAAAAACAAAAATACTGAACTCATAGGAAAATTCAAAACAGAAAGTCCCTAATCAAATGGCAAAATCAAATGATAAACACATCAAAGGAATGGACAACTATCATTTTCCTGACTTAGTACATACATTTTCAAATGTAAAACATGGTGGATTGAACATGGTTTTATAGCGCTAAACTTCTCACTTGTATGACAGTCGCATCAAATAAGACATGTCTACATTAAACAAAGTTTATAAAATATTTTTACTCAAAACTTACAATTGGAAACTCGCAAATATATGCTTCTTCTTCACCAGTACAAAAATCGGGGTCCCATTGAAAAAGTTGCTTACCCACATCCCACTCAAGTTCAAAACAACCTTTACTAATATTATTAGTACTGTCTGATGTGACCACTATCAAAATAAATGATAAAATACATTGAATCTCAAAAGTCACATTTTAAGTTTTTCAAAATTAGCATAGAAAAAGTAACATTCTGATACATCTTTTGAATTTATTTATTTAGGTATTGAATAACAATACATGCGTTTCAACCTACATTTTACGTCTTAAATATAATGAAACGAAGAACGCTATCGATATATGAATATTGATAAAGGTAGACAAAACCGTAGAATTTATACTATGTTTCAGCGTCTTTATATAATTACTGGGGTCTGTAATTCGAAGAAAAAAGTTGGTAAATAAAGTAAATTAAGAATAATAAGACGAACATAAGGTGTCAAATGGGGAATACGACTTTTTATATATGTACGCAGTATGTTTTTCCGTATATAGTTTATATAAACGAGGAAAATTTCGAAAACTTTGCTCGTATTAGTATTTTCATGGTCACATAAATTTGACAGGTCACTAAATAATGCATATATGCACTAATTTGCATGTTAATGTAACCACAATCTATCTGTCAGTAAACTGTTAATTCTGTTAAAGTAAATTCTTAGCCTCCTGAAAACAAAAACTTTATATTGATAAACTGATAGGATTCTGCTGTAATGATGAACAGACGGATAGATGATCAGTCAGTAAAATAAATCTATTCTATCGTTAGCGATGCATCAAAATGAATATAAGATTTTGAATGACCATTTATAGTACAATGATGATGATTGAAACAACGTCATACCATTGTCAGTCGTTTTCTACTTTTGAGATAATATATTCCTTTGATATAAAAGAGGGACCAAAGATACCAAAATGGACAGTCAAACTCATAAATCTAAAACAAACTGACAACGCCATGGCTAAAAATGAAAAAGACAAACAGAAAAACAATAGTACACATGACACAACATAGAAAACTAAAGAATAAACAACACGAACCCCACTATATCTTTCACTCTTTTTCCAATCCCATTGATTTTCATTTTTCAATAATCATTTCATTTTTACACTAGAATATGATTAGTATTTTTTTTAAAGAAACACATCTTTAAGCTGAAGTTTATTCGGTAGGTACATTAAAAAATACATAGTTTCACAGTAAATATTTTTGTAACAAATAATTACAAATTGTTTTCATAAGCAGTGTTAAGGGGGTACAGAACACCTAGGGAGTAAACTCTTAAAAATCAACTGAACGTTTTAATCATTTACTAAAATTAAGAAGAAATCAAGCTTTTCAATGATCAAAATTATTGTTTGTTAAACTGCTATATATCCAACCAAAATATTATTGTAAATTGTGTGGTTTAAATTTCTCGAAATTTTTATATTTCTGTAAACAGGTTAAAGTTAAAGTCAATTAAGGAATGACTGTAATATTTTTTCTGTCTATGAAGAAATGACATAAAAAATTTGGTGCACACTGAATAACGCGTGTAGCGGGTTATTTAACAGTGTGCACCACATTTTTTATGTTATTTCTTAATAAAAATTAAATGAGCAAATTCTATATTGGTCAAAGTATTGGGTATCCACTTAAATTTATCTAAAATGTTCAATATACATACGTGTACCAAATGGTAGATTAATATTGTCGAATGGTTCATTTGTTCCCGCATACACATAGCTGTTTTCGTCAGCCAGATTATTTGCTCCTGTCAAGATGTCAAACTCCGATAATATATCTGCAAATGATAAAAAAAAAAAAAAAAAAAAAAGACTGACAACTTACAATTAATTCTCATAAAAAAAGGATTATTTACTGTATCAGAAATAAGCATGAAACCAATCCGACTGACAGATGGGTAAGAGAAAAAGTGGTTTAAAGGTCAACGAAACATCAATCTAACAACACAATTATTCAAAAAGCATATAAAAAACTATTGACTAATACAATTACTAAAACAAGAACTATCTTTAAAAAAAATATCCGACGTATTTAAATTTGAGTATATGTTTAAAACTATTATTTCGATAACCTTCAGAAGCACAAATATACCATTTAAATAACGTTTTCTCTGTTTGTGTTCAGTATTCTCGGTCCTCGTATCTTTCTGTTAACATTCACCAAAACCCCGCGGAAATCTCACATGCGTAGGTGCGTTCTAAAAGTCATGTACGTTCGTACAACAAAGTAAACATTAAAAATTGTCCCGAATAAACAGCTGTCACGGATGCAAAGAGCTATTGGAGAAACAATTATTTTAATAAAAATATAAATCTTTGTAAGATTTTGTTCAAATATTTATAGTTTTTCACTTGCTTTCAATCACGATATAATTAACGAGACGTTTTTTCAAACACAACCAAATCACCCGCCATGACAGCATTTTATCCAATCACAGAAAGGATTTTTGAGCATGCGTATTCTGGTGCCATAGTTAAGCGTCCTTAAGTTCAAAGGGCTCAAACCGAAACTATACCGACTACGTCGGGAAAATGACTTCGAGATAGAAAATGTGACAACTGCTTACCATATATATCAAATTTGACTAAAACTGCTTCAGCCTCTTCTCTTGAATCTGGAATCCACAAGTAAGCACCAGGAGTACTGGTGCATATCGCCTAGACAGGAAAAAAAAATAAAAGTATGGTATTCATTCGACTAGACTGAAAAAAAAAGTATAGTATACATATATGTTTTCATTTGTTAAAGAATATTTTAACTAAAAAGTTTGTGACTTAAAAATACTAATATGTTGTATGACGAACTCACATTTGCTACAGGCCAATCTGTACTATTTTCTCTATTGCTGCCTCCAAAAAGGTAACAATTAGGACTTATACTTTGATTAGTCAGTTTGGTATATCCCTCTGGACATGTGGTTGGAAGTGTTTTGCAAGGGGCTATAAACAAAATAAAAGAAAGAATTCTAGTTAGTTTCGTGTATCCATCTGGACTTGTGGTTGTGAGAGTTTTGCAAGGGGCTATAAATAAAGAATAATAACGAAATTGATACTATTTCCTGTTGATTTTTGCATGTTTATTGTTATCTTTAAATCTATATACGCTTGCCTAAAATCGATAACAGAAACTATATAAGTGCACAGATAAAATCGAAAATCTTGGACTCACGATATTTGAAATTGTTTTTTCAGTTGTAAGGTAAGATCGAGTACAAAAGTTCATTTAGCTAATCACAGAACGTATTCAAGTTTATAAACAAAATAAAGCAAGTTAAATTTGTACTAACAATTCAACATATACGTCCTATTATACGATACTCGTCTCGTACTTACTACAAACATTCAAGATCATCCAATAAAACTGAAAATGAAAATTGGGAATGTGTCAAAGAGACAACAACACGACCAAAGAGTAGACAACAGCCGAAGGCTACCAATGGATCTTCAATGCAGCGATCATCCAATGTTGATTTTCATACTTTATTTAGAAATTGCACCCTTGTTGTTTAACATAATGAATTTAAGTACTAAAAACGAACAAGAAACACAAGAATAAATATTAAACCAAAACCATTAGCATGATAATGTAACTTAAAATGTATAGAAACCTAATATTGAAAAAAAAATCGTCCATCCAAAATCAAATTCCAACAACGTCCATGTTTAGACAATTAGACCATGCATAATTAATTCAAGTCAATAGAGAACTAATCTACTTGTCACATTAAGAATGCATGTGTTGGTGCGCTTATCATACCCTAATCGTAATTCGAAGTATCTTTAAACAGGAATTAAATGTTTGACAGGTTTCAAAAGCTCCCTCTTTACAACTCAGTACCAAAATGTTGATCAAACTTGAGACTTCTGTTTCAAATAACTCGAGAATATTTCGACGAATTTTAAGTTAATTCAACATTATATTGAAGTAAACAAAAGCATGACAAAAGATAGAAGGTGTATCCTTAAAAGTACCTCGTACGATACAACTAACCACTGCTGAGCTGCGGATTGTTGATGAAATAATTCAATCCATAGTATTGGGAAAGAAATGTGGCGAAAATGTCTGTTCGACTACTGGATGTAAGGATTGACGGAGGTTAATAAATGCAATGTTTTATGGTATAAAGTCATAACAGTAGAATAGAATTACCAATTCTTTAGGAAGAATATCACAATATAAGAGAAAAAGTAACACATTACATCAATAACAGTATAATCTTCTATAAATATCGGTGCAATAAGTCTTAACAGCAAGGCTCAAAGTGTTGAAAATAACAGAATTGTCATCAGTAACTACATTTTCATTTTCAACTACATAACAGAACAAATCAAATTAATTAAGAACTGTAACAACTTTACCTTTACACTTTTTGCACGTATTTTCCTGGTCATAGTACCCATATCTCTCACCGCTTAATTTGTAGATGTACTTTGCCTTGCTTTTGTATCTGCCCTTGCCTTGGGGTTTACCTATACAAAATTGTATGCTCAAAATAAACATATAAGCAAAATTAAGAAGATATTGAAAGTGATGTCATTCCTGACAATCAGTTACCTTTTTTAATTGGTACATTCTGAACTTAAATCAAACATATTGAACATAACGGTAATTATTATTTTTTGATCCTATACAAGGAAGTCAATTCGTTACTTTCGACAGGTAAATAAACTGATCATAGATTTCAGGCTTGTAAAATTTGAACACCAGACGTTCTTTTTATTTTCAAAAGACTCACCATTGTCGCTTGAAACAAGCAAAAAAAAATTATAAAAAGGTCAAATAAGGCACGAAACTGAAGAGCATCGCGAACACAAACACCGAAAGTATTTTTCCAGAAACAACTTCGGTAATCTAATTGTTAGGGTAGAAAATCCTGAGAATGTCCCAAAATTATTGACTTAAAAATACTATTCCGCTAATATAGATATTAGAAACAAACAAAAAACGTAATGCCGTAGCTTATGCTTTAAAAGAAAAATTTAAAAATCTATTCTAATCAAATTTGCCAAATGTAAATGATGTCATGTTATTTCTTAAGTTGTTATTACTGGTATTGTCGACAGTTATTTTACTTCAACTTTCAAGGTTGTGAAGAATAAAATAAAAAAAAAACCTAGACCAGGGAAAAATATTATATTATCAAAAGGAAAACAAATATATTGAATTTGAAATAAAACACAAGTGTGTTTTATTTTAATCAATTCCTCAAAATTCAATAAACGTGTCCCCATTTTTGATTTCTTGTCTCATACAAATTAAGAAAATTTACAAAAATGATTAGATAATTAAGTTAAATCTGATATCTGTCTTATCATGATTCAATTGACCTCGGATATTTCATAAATTGTCCGATCCATATTCCGTCATGAATTGTCTGATCCTTATCAAAGTGTCTTTTCAGTTTCCTTTCTAAATTTTATTTTCAATAGACTGGTGCTTTAACAATATGTCAAGTTGACTGAATAGAAACTATATCGGTCATATTTATCTTTAATCTTAAAAGTAATATTTTCATCAAAAACATCATCTTTACAACTCATGATTTTCTTCCTTTAAATGAAACACTTACCTTCAGAATGTAGAAAAACTATTAAGCAGAGCAATGCGGCTACGACTTGAATCTTCATTTGACTCCAATTTTCTTGTATATCTTTGAACGTTGATATCTGCAAAGTTAAGTCTGTTACAGGCTCTAAAATTTAAGTTTATATAGCTCATAATAAAGTTGTAGAAATATGAAAATATCAGGCGTATCCAATCAAATGTTGACAAATGTTAACACTCGAAATTAACTTTGTGATAAGTTTTTTTTTATGTTATACATCAGAAAAAAAATATCAAATGTTTGGTTTTGTTCAGCTTCACTACTATCACAGTGTAATGCGTCATGTGTGACAGATGTTGCAGATTCCCCTTGGTTGTTATTGTGGAGCGTTTGGATTTGTCAAGTTTTATGACCTCATCCTCTTTGAATTTGACTGGCAGTTAAGTATCTTTCTTGGTCCATCTTTAATCTTTGCTTTTTTTGTTCATTGTTACGAATTTCAGGTATTGAAGATGATGTGTTTTGATTCTTCTTTATAATTTAGCGCATTTTTCGCAATTATATTTACTTGATTTTAAGTAAATATAACAAATTTGAAATGTGTGCTACTTCTTGCAATTTATTCTAATGCAAGCTAGCATAGAAGCAGCTAAGGAAAATATAACCAATCGCGATATATAGAGAATAATACATGGCAAAATCCGTATCATATGCCGTATCATCCCGAGATACTAATATCAGCCAGATAGGGATGATATTGGTCGAGGGTGATCATGACGGCATGTGATACAGACTTTGCCATGTTTTATACGCTTTATCATATATTTCAACAGGAGAGTATATATATGAACTGCATGCTTTTTTATCATTAGCACCTTGGTTACCTTCAGTTTTACTTTTGTCTTGTTTTAAAAGCTTTAAAAGAACTGTCTGCTCAATTATTCATCCGAAGTACCTGGGTAACCTTACAATTTGCGTGCTGTTGTTTTTAAAATATTTTGTTTATTGTATTTTTGTGTGTTTTTTTAATGGTATTTCATTGAGTTCTCTTTTATAGTTGCATTTCGTGTGTCAGAAATATGAAAACTCGACGTTCGTGACCTCACGTTCCAAACAATGATGTCATTCAATAAATTGCGTCACACCCAAATGACCGTTCCTTATAGACCCGTTTTGAGGAAAAACAATTCTGAAGAAGCTTGCATAAATTAAAACGGAGTTTATGTAAAAAAACAAAACATGAGAAGGGGTGTGATTAAGGGTATGATCACCATTATGATGAACGGAAAAGGCATATTTGCATTAAAATATCAACCTTAACCAAACTGATAATGTATGAATCTATATAAAATCAAAATGAAGTAATTGAGTGTAAAGTTTTGTACTAATCAATTATTGATTTAATTTTTTTGTTTTTATGCAATGAAGATCTAAAGTTAACAGCTTGCATTTGTAGGTGGTGGTCGTTTGATAAAATCAAAATGAAGTAATTGAGTGTGAAATTTTGTACTAATCAATTATTGATTTGATTTTTTTGTTTTTCTGCAATGAAGATCTAAAGTTAACAGCTTGCATTTGTAGGTGGTGGTCGTTTGATACAATCAAAATGAAGTAATTGAGTGTAAAGTTTTGTACTAATCAATTATTAATTTGATTTTTTTGTTTTACTGCAATGAAGATCTAAAGTTAACAGCTTGCATTTGTAGGTGGTGGTCGTTTGATCTATTAAATTCTTAAGATAACATAATACCTGTAAAGTTTTTCACAATGAAGATCTAAAATACACAGTGTATTTCTGTAGATTGTTTGATCTCTCAAATTATATACAAAGCAGTTAACACTTCAATTGTTCAGATTTCCGTACAAGCCATACTGAATATAATCCAGTATATCATATGTTGGGGTGAGCAATAATAAATCAGTCCACTATTTTGTGGATAGACCTATTGTATTTGTTCGGATTATTTTCTTTCTTCTCCCGCCAAATATCAAAACTTGTTTTGTGGTTTCACAAGATGTCGCTTTCTTTTTTTGCATATGATATCGAAAAGATATTGCGCTTTTAGACTGGTCCTGTTTAGTCGAAGACTTTTTATTGTAAGAGGTATCCCCCCAAACACTGTTTTCTTTGTGGTGAGATCTCCCCCGTAGCTGTAAAAAAAAGCGACAAATTTAGTTTACTAATTACATAAGTGATATATCAATGTATCACATCAATGGTAAGTAATATAGGGCTAAAATACGTGTATTGGACGTCCTGAGGTCATTATATGTTGATATTATTTGGTTACATATTTGGTTTTCGTTCATTTTTTTATATTTGTCATTTCGAGCCCTTTTATAGCTGACTTTTTGATATGGGATTTGCTCATTGTTGGAGGCCTTATGGTTACCTTTAGTTGTTAATTGCTCTGTCATTTTGTCTCTTGTAGAGAGTTGTCTCATTGTTAATCATACCACATCTTCTTTTATTTATTGACTACACCATTGTACAAAAAAAAGGATGGCAAAAGACAAAAGAACGACCTAGAAAATAGAAGACTGAACAACAAAAATCCCACAAGAAACCTTCTTTTTCAATGATTTTAAATTTCTTATTTGATTTCTGTCCTTTAAACTGTTTCGTTTTGAACGCCACTGATTTGTCTATTGTAGACACAACTCACACCTGGCAAACTAAATCAAAGCCTGGTTTCGGAAAGTTCGATGCCAATGATGAATTGTCTTTTGTTGTAATGGTATCATGAGCGAGTGCAAAATCATATGCCCAGAATCTGTAAAAATAAATCCGGTAATTGAATATTACTTTTCACCATTTTCGCATCAATTTTTAAAAGAAACATATGATTGCTTTTCCGAACATAAAATTTCATCTCAAAACATACAAGTTGTATTGGGAAAGGGCATATCATATCTTTCATTCAAAGGGCCCTCGTCATACCATGTAGTCACCGCAATATCGAACACCAATTATTTGTTTACATTTCATATTTTACAATATTTTCAATATCCATTACAACGAGAACATGTTAATGTAATATGATTTGTAATATCTTTCAGTTTTTCTGGTGTGTTTTGTACATATGTCCGTGTAACCTTTTGTGTTTGTTTGGTACATATGACGTGGCTTTGTACTTAACATCCCGCCACTATGTTAGTGTTCTATTATAATGACATTATGTTATTGCTCTATTATAATATTGAAAATACTTTGAACGACAATATTCTAACGTCAAACATGCGACTCTCAACTAGAGTCGGGTTGTTGTCGCTTTGACACATTTCTCATTTCCATTCTCAATTTTATTGATGCGAACCTTGCAGTCACGGTACTTCACATATTTGGGTTGATTTTAAATACATATAGGCCTATAAGCAGTAAGCAATGCATGTGGTTGTTTAATTTTACATATCTTTTTCTGTGCTTCTTTGTTCAATGTTTGTTTGTTTTTGTTCGGATTGAGATTGTGATACGGTGACGATTGCTGAATCCCTAATTTGACAACTTTCCCTTTTATGTTTGTTTTGTTCACGCATCGTTATAAATAAAATGGAATTGATGCGACTGTCATACAAGTGAGAGGTTTAGCGCTAAAAAACCAGATTCAATCCACCATTTTCTTTGAGTTTTTGATTTTTTTGCAAATTGATTAGGACATATATCTAGAAATTGGCTAGGAGTGTCGATTGAAAACAAAATTTTACGACAAAAAGATGATTTCAGGTTCCCAATTGGGACCTTTTCATTTTTAAACCAAGTTGAAATCATCACTTCGTAAATTTTAAGGACGCCATCACGAGTTGGTTGACTGTTACGGAATATCCGTTATACAGATGATATTGGATACTTTCCTTGTGTCTTAACTACAATCCCGTTTAGTCCAGCAGCTATGTCCAATATTTTGGGATAATTGATCACTTTATGGTAAAAGCATGAAACTTTGCACAGTGTTAGTTATGATGCTTATAAACATTTTTGAATATGGAGCCATAAAAAAAATTCCATAAGGGCCGCCAACAGTCATGAAGTCCAAAAATATAGTATAATTTAACATTTGACAATAAAAGCACAACACTTTGCATATGGCCAGTTATGATGATTATTATTCTTTTTTGAATATGTAACAATAAAAAAAATCCATAATGGCCGCCAATTTCAAAATGGCCGCCAAAAGTCATGAGGCAGAGTCCAAAAATATGGTATAATTTATCATTTGAAAATAAAAGCACAATACTTTGCTAATTGCAAGTTATGGTGCTTATTGATCTTTAATGAATATGGAATAATAAAAAATAATTCCATAATGGCCGACAAATTCAAAATGGCCGCAACAAGTCTTACTATCAGAAACTATATCGTGTAACTTTTTCGATTCAAGCGTCACTGATACGTCATTTGTAAACGAAACACACGTCTGGTATACAGAAGTTATCCACAAGGAATATATAAACTAATTTGCGATCATAGTTCATACAACATGGCTACTGAAAAGACATTCAGGGTATCAAGTGTAAAATATGACAAACCGACTAAATCAAATAATATTGATTCGGCAATTTGCTTCCTATGCTAAGAAGTTAAAGATGAAAAACTTATATGCCCATTTGACTCTAAACATCTCAATGTTGGTGCTGGTTATCAATCTTTAGCTGACAATATTAAGAAGTTTCATGAATTACGATTGATACCTGAAGGCATCAATGTGTGCATCGGAAAATTACACGAGGGATCTGGAATAGCACAGTCTTTCATTGACCAAAAGGCATGTTGGCACAAATCTTGCAACTTTAAACTATACAGGACAAATTTGGATAGAGCCGAAAACCGAACCTCACATGAGAGAATAGATGATAAAGCAACCACATCTAAAGAGAAAACTAAACATAGCTTTTCCGTTTAGTCAACCAGTAACCCGTCTGTGTGCCTTTTCTATAAGGAAAATGGCCAAGAAGCCCTTCGAGAGTCCTCAACGTTTGGAAAAGATACACGTGTGAGAGAATGTGCAGTACAATTAAATGACACGTTGTTACTTGCAAAGTTAAGTGCCAGTGATCTAATTGCACACGAAGCAAAGTACCACTCTAAATGTTTAGTTTCCTTTTATAATGGTGCATCTCGAATTGAAATAAAAATTGATAATGTTAAATCTAAGAAGGAAAGTCAAATCCATTGTATTGCGTTTTTAAAACTAGTCTCATATATAAATGAAACAAGGAATGAAACAAGGTCAGCCGATGAGACAGTAAGTGTTTACAAGTTGTCAGATTTATGTAAACTTTATATGGAAAGAATAACATGTCTAGGTGCAGATGTTTCATCTCGAGTTAATAGTATACGACTTAAACACAGAATTGTAATGTCCCTAACTAAGATGCTTATAAACAAGGTCTTGAAAACTTTCTTGCTTTCAAAATTGACATTGGTCCTGCATTGAAGAGCGTCTGATTAGAAGACTTTCACAATGAGTTTGTCAACATATCAAACGCAGCTACGTTTGTTCGTAAAGATATGTTCGCATCAATTCAGAATTTAAGGAACCTTCCTAAAGGAATATCAGTCATTGCTTACTTTGGTCAGTATGCTTCAGTTTTGACCCGACATTTAGGATCGTTCATATTCTCAGTCGACATCAACAATATCACATCTTCTGATGTATAGTTGTACAAAGAAACTATTCAACCGTCATATGAAAGATCATGAACCTCCAGTGTGTGCTTATTTGGGAATCATGATCCATGTAAGACTAGAAAACGTGATCTAGTAGATACTTTTTTCAAACTTGGAATGTCTGTCTCCTACGACCGAGTGTTAGAAATTTCTACTTCCATGGCCAATGATGCTTGTCATCGTTATGTCCAGGAAGGTAGTGTTTGCCCTACCAATTTACTACAAAATGTATTTGCTTCATCTGCTGTAGACAACATTGATCGCAATCCAAGCAGTATCTCGTTAAAAGATTTTATTCCATGGTAAAGGTATATCTTTATTCCAACATATTTCAGAGGAGGTTTAAGGCGTTGTTCAAACATTTCACCAATCTGAAACTGCCAGTCAAAGAGAGTGTCATTTTTACCAGAGAGTTATTCAAATCTTCCACCAGCTGTACTCAGATTCAGCGAACCAGCTGATATCCTATAAGTTGAAGGAGAACTTTCAATTGATATGTCCTCATTCCAAACTGCATTAAAAGGGGAATTCAAATGGCTGAAAAGCTGTGGATAGGTTTTGACACTGGAAAGAACTTCCTATATATTTCAATTCATGGATTGTGCGCTGCTATAAGACCATTGAAGTTGAAAGTCTTTCCACTGTTCCACTTATTTACCGGTTGTGACACAGTCTCAGCTTTTTTCTGGTAAAGGTAAGAAATCAGCTTGGGACACATGGTCCGTATATGAGAAGTTGTCAGAAGCATTTCTGCAGGTTATTGAGAATCCAAATGAATTGGAAATTTTAAAAATGTTAAAAGTAATAGAATGGTATGTTGTGCTTTTGTATGATCGGTCTAGTACAGCTAATATGGTGAATGAGTTAAGAAAACAGTTAATGTCGCAGAAGACAAGAATAATTGACAATATTCCTCCAAAACGAGATGCATTTCTTCATTGACCATACGAAACGTGAAGCTTACCAAGGTAGTGTTATTTTGGGCAATTGTTTAGTTGCAAATCAAAGTATGATATCACCAGATTTATTTGGTTGACAAAAACTTGATGGTACTTGGGTGTCATTCTGGTCTGTGATTGCTGAAACTTAAATGTCATGCCAAGAGCTCATCAACTGTCAATGTAAGAAAAGATGTCGAAGAGCAAGTAAATTCTTTAAAACACAATTAAAATGCACAGCATTATGCCACTGTTCACCGGAATGTGAAAGAGAAACTGATTGAGACTGTGCTTTCATTTGATTTTCCTGCATTTGTATCATATTTTAGTTATAATTTAATCTGTTGTTATGTTAAATAGTTACTTGTGAGTTTTTTTTTTATTTCTTATCTCATTTCTAAAAAAGAAATACTCTTTGCACTGATTCAATACTGCATATATAGTTTTTTTTCCATTTCAGGAAAATTGTGAAATTTTCTAAGGTCGTTACCTGTAACTGTGAAAAATAAGAACTCGTCAAAGACGCCATTTTGAGGTGTATCGGCCATTTTTATTTCATAGTTAATATCACCTGTTGCTATAAAACTGTGCAATCTCATTGGTTTAATTTATCTGGTTACCTGTTTATGTATACAATGTACTAGTTACCAGTTACCAGAAAAATGTGACCAATGGGAAGGCACAGTTATATTCACTTCCTAAGTTAACCGGATGTTAAGTCCTTACAAATTCATTGGTCTGGAAAATGGTCAATAATTATCATCTCAAGTGTGTTTTTCTGTTTGAGGGGTATTCTCAAGGTACGTGAGAATTGTTTCATTGTAAAGATAAGTCAATTACCGAAAAACTGGTGTACTTTTATTCGTGAAAAAGTCAAGGGAAATTAAAAAAAAATTTGGTTGAAGCGAACAGATTGAAAATTTCCGTTAGCTACCTTGTGTTTTATTTTTGTACTGGTATGGATAGTAAACCCCACATTGACAGAAACAAGTGCCTGTGGTGCTTGTTTTAAAATAAATGATCCAATTTTTTTTTAATAATTTTTATACCATATTTAAAAACCTTAAAACGTCAAATTTTGACATGTTGAACGGCGCCATCTTGAATATCGCCGCCATTTTGAAATATTATCTTTGCACCCAGGCATTAATGATACATTGTAGGCCTTTGTCGATATAAACTGATCAGTTTCACGGATTTGGTAACTTTCTATCACACCATGATGGAGTATACATACAAATACTGTCAAACTTAGACATGTTGATGCGCCATTTTGAATTTGGACGCCATTTTGATAATTTTTGTATTATAAGGTTTGAAAAAAATAATAATTGACATATCTTAGTTGTATTTATCTTAAGTTTGTGACATCTTCTGAACTTATTAAAATTGAAGACTTCATGAAGTGAATTGTGTTATACTTATGTCGGCCATCTTGAATGTGGCGGCCATATTGGATTTTTTTTTTCATGGCTCCATATCTGAATTTTGCCTATACCCCTTAATCTTTCACTATGCCAAGTTTCATGCTTTTACCATAAAGTGATCAATTATTCTGATATCCGCTGGGCTAGTTCCCTTTTCACGAATGTGACATGCCGAATTAGACTATTTACCGGCTTTGTAATAACATGAGCAATACGACGAGTGCCACATGTAAAGCAATGCGACTGTCGTACAAGTGAGGTATAGTGCTATAAAACAAAACTCAATCCACCATTTTCTACATTTGAAAATACATGTACCTAGTCAGGAATATGACAGTTGTTGTCCATTCGTTTGATGTGTTTTGTCATTTGATTTTGCCATTGGATAAAGGACTGTCCGTTTTGAATTTTCCTCGGAGTCAGTATTTTTGTGATTTTACTTTTTATGATTATAACATTTTTATACAGAATAAAATATTATATGATGTACACAGTATTTATATATATATTAATAAAATTGAGAATGGAAATGGGGAATGTGCCAAAGAGACAACAACCCGACCATAGAAAAAAACAACAGCAGAAGGTCACCAACAGGTCTTCAATGTAGCGAGAAATTCCCGCACCCGGAGGCGTCCTTCAGCTGGCCCCTAATGACTTTTAAACAATGATAGGCTATTTAAAGTTTACTTTTCAATTAAAGCTTTTAGAATAAAAACTAAAAACCAGAAAATTGCCAAAAATTCCCCATGCATTAGCATCACTTCCTATTATTTGAAAGAAGAAATAGGTAGATCTTTGATTTCCTGAGACGTATTCATTATCTATTATGGTTTCGAGATATGAGACAATTAAGTTTTATTATAAGACAGGACGCCCATATTGGTTGACATGAAGGAACAAAAATCAAACTGTACAATAGACACCATTACAACCAAAGAATTAAAGTCTAGACTTCCGTTGCAAGTTAAGTTAACTACTGTAAGTACATTTTATATTTTCTCATAAAAGTAATTTTATAGAAAACTAAAAACAACTTGTTTATACAATGCCCCTAACTGAGAATGCTTTCATGTATCAATTTAATCTATGTATTTCTTGATAAATTCAGTAGTCAGCACGTCGGTGTTGACATGCATATCAATAATGTGGTCATTTTTATAAATTTCCTGTTTACAAAACTTTTATTTTTTTCGAAAAACTAAGGATTTTCTAATCCCAGACATAGATTACCTTAGCCGTATTTTGCATAACTTTTTGAAATTTTAGATCCTCAATGCTCTTCAACTTTGTACTTGTTTGACTTTATAACTCTTTTGATCTGAGCGTCACTGATGAGTCTTATGTTGACGAAACGCGCGTCTGGCGTACTAAATTATAATCCTGGTACCTTTGATAACTTATTATGTTATATTCTATTTAAAGATGATAATAGTGCTTTTGTACAAAAATAAAATAACGATTGTTTCACTACATCACGCTGTATTAAACATAAACGTTACAATACTTTATGTTTATTTGTAAAACTGTATGCTTATTTACGTTAAGGAATGCAGCTGGGCTCTTCAAACAATTGTAAAACCAGTCTATTATATTGATGTAATGCACAGTTTTGTAATTGCTTGTTGAACTGGACATACATTGTTTTACAATTGTCATATGATCTGTGTGCATCATGAACAATTCCCCTTGAACGTGTACGAGTGAGCAGTATATATATGCATGTAAATAATGCAGAATAGATCATCAAACACTTCAAAAGTCTAAAACTGTGCTGCATTCTTATGCACGTAAAGTAATTCAATCAGGTTTGTCAAACAGCTGTAAAAATGTGCATGCTTTAATATCTATGTAATGCCCCATTTTACTAAAAAAAAATAACTGGGCATGCACTGTTTTACAATTTTCAGACTAACTGTACTCCAGGCACATTACCCCTGGAAATTGTACAAGTCAGTAGTTCGTATATAAACACACGAAGATTGCCAAATGTCACCAAAGACTGACTAAAGAGTAAAAGCAAAATTCTTAAAAACAAATGAAAGAATACTGTAACCCATTTTTAAGATGAAAAACGTCAGTACCCAGAATCAATACTTCAAGACCATCATGTATCAAATACGAAGTTGATACGGGATATTTATCAACAAGGTCTTGGTACCTTCCGATGAACTTTACCCCTGGTTCATCAACTTTATACTCAGACACTGGTCACCTTTTACAAAGTCTGGGTAGGAGCTGCAAATAATTGTAAAACATGTGACTATTATAAGAATAATAGTCCCAGGTAAAAATGTACACATAAATCAAATGGATGCATAAGCATGCAAGAAGTTGTCAACTTGTGCACGTGAATTTAAATAAATTTATTTCAATTGATCATTTAATAGAATGTATGCAGCATTTTGCTAATGCTAGTAATGGTGTTCGTCAAGCTATAAAGGGCCCCAAAAATGAATACATACTTAAGTATTCTCTGTTCGAAGGCAACAAACAAGCCACTGAATTTTCTTTTTAGGAAGGAAAAACAGACAGGGCTGTGTAAATAACCTGTAATCATTATGTTGATAAAAGCAAGTTCTTTTAATATTATTGTTTTGGGGGAGGGGGCGTGGGGGTCAGGTCACTTTGTTGTGAAAGTGGGATTAGCAAGACAACCGACATTGTAAATGAACTTTTGATAAGTGATGTGTAATACCTGTAAAACAAATAAAAGATACTCAAAAATTTCGAACCGAATAGGCACGATCATGATTCTCAGCCATGATCAACTTTAAAAATGATTTTTTTAAGTGTTTTGTCTAGTCATTTACATATGTAGTATGTTTGTACATGATATTTTGCAACAAAAAAAATAGTTACTACTAGTAATTCTACACTTATTTTGACCAAACATCTTCCATTCATAAGTATTTTATAAGTAAGTATGGCCTCTAATTGTTAAGGAGAAGTATTGCGTAGCACTGTATAATATGTTGCTTTGTCTAAATTGAACAGGTGAACGTAAAGGGGTAAGAACACGCCCATTATGCATGTTATGGAGCTACATATATAGTGAATGCATATACTTTTACACGTTATACTAGCGCTGTCTAATGTGGGGCTCCTCTTTTTTTGAAAATCTGGATCCACATCCTAATTCAATTGAAGGTTTTAACTTAAGAAGTGATTTTTCATGTACACACTCTTGCAATGTACACAGTACATACATGTATCAAAAGGACAGAAACACATTTTTGTTTTACGTAGCTGCTACTTTAGAATAATATTAAGGATATGTCAAATATAATGAGACAAATATCCACACCAGACTAAATAAATTAGATGCAAGCATCTACGTTTGATCAGAGATATAAAATACACATGGTATTATATCTCTTCGACGTGATCGTGCGTTGTTATTCATAATTTTTGGGAAATGTAGTCAGTTTTGTTGTTTTATTTATTCCAAAAAATACTACGATTATGAATTTGAGATTTAGAGGATTGAATAAAAAAAAACAATATTTAAAACATTAAACAAAAACATATTTAGGTTTGATCTCTTGTGAAGAGTTGTCGGATTGGCAATCATACCATATCTTCTTAAATTTTATATTAGATTTAAGATTATCTCGAAACGACGGAAGAATGTAAAAGTAGTGCAAACCCGAACATTGAAACTTAAACCAAGTTGAGGGCGAAGTACTTTTTTAACTCAAGTGTCCTCAAAATATTATAACCAAATGACCATGTTGACAATAATCAAGTTGGATTTTTCATACCGGCATATATGTAACACGCAGAAACGTTTCCATCCCCCCAAATGTGTCCATATGAACCGCAAAACATGTCTAGTTGCTAAAGACCATCAAAACGTGTTCTATTTATGAGCGGCCAATTGTGTCCATTCGATTATTCATTTGAAACCCAACGTTGTGATAAGTCTAACTTTTAAAAGCTTAGAAACCAATTCTGCATGAAGCAGGTCATTTATTGCCCTCATACATTATAAATTCATTTAGGCAACATAGGACAATATTAGCACCATAGAAGTCATTTAGTAAATTAGGATGAAAACTGTACGAAACTAATGAATTATAATCTTTATAGTTTTTTTTCTAAATACGCATGTCAAATTTGTCACTGGACATTAAGCAATAAACAGTCATTAGTTGAGTATGTGTTACAAATTCAGTTTGCAATTATGCGTAATATAACCACAAATATGAAGCACTGGGAAAACTAACAAGATAAAATGTATTAAATTTTCAATTGTGAAATACACTCTATGTGAACTTTAAAACAATGATAATTATATTGATAAAAAAACGCTGCAAGTAAAAATAAAGTGTTATTGTGCGATTTTTTTTTTTAAACTGGTGGTTTATTGACAAGCATAAGTTGGTGTGCACAATCATAGCATGTCTTCAATAGACATTTGTCTATATGGACTACCACACTATTTCCTCTAGATTTCTGTGAGTATTCTTTTAAAACACAACCGTACTCGAAGTCTTTTATCGTACCCAAAGCCATGGAATTGTAAACGTTTTTGACTTTACGGAGTATAATATTGGTGCTAAAATTTTTCAACATTCTAACGTTTTCATCCGGACACCTTTTGGCGGATAACAATTATCGGACACGTTTGGGGATGTAGGATCGGACACGTTTGTTTGATTTTTGATTGGAAGGACACGTTTAGGCGAAATAGACACGATTTGGGGAATTAGACACGTTTCAAAGTATTACATATATAAATACCAATTTTCAATGATATATAAAGTTATATAATTAACCAACCTATTTATACGGGTATTGATAAAACCAAGGATTTGTATAAAACAAAGACAACACATTTGTGTCCCTATTGATTGATTTTTTTTTTAATTTGATTTTGTTGAAAGAAAAAATACCGCATATTCCATTGTATTCGAATAGGCTAATTCAACTCTGCTTGATAAAAGTGTCAATGATAAAAAAAAAAAAAAAGAGTTATCTCTCTTTATCCATCTCATTCCCACTGTTGACATTTTATCATTAATTTTGGATAGTTAAGGAATTTACAAAGATTAGGAAAAAGGATGTATGTATGCAAATATTTATAGCCGTTAGTGAAATTGGATCTCAGTGGAGCAGTTAAATATTCTGTCTGTCTGTCAGCGTTTACAATGACCTGAAGTAGACAAGTTCGTTAAACAATTGAATACTGTTTGAATAATTAGAACCGGAACCAGTATAAGTAAAGACCATGTTTATGATTCTTATTCTTTTTAAGCATTTATGCTTATAATTTTACATGACAAAAATTTCTCACTACGACCTTTCGTAAATGAGGGGACTGGCATTGTTTCTAAGGAATTTCTTATCTTAGGAATATATTAGCCGTATTTGGCATAACTTTTGAAATTTTGGGTCCTCAATGCTCTTCAACTTTATACTTGTTTGGCTTTATAACAATTTTGATCTGCGCGTCACTGATGAGTCTTAATATGTAGACAAAACGCGCGTCTGGCGTATCAAAATATAATCCTAGTACCTTTGATAACTATTTTACAGAAATGTTCATTTTTATACCTCAATAAAACTGCATCCTAGTGGTTTTCTTTATATCTTTATCCACATTACAAAATCCTTGAAACATAATTAATTCTGCAAAACCTTTTTCATTTTAAATACTCAGAATCGTAGTTCATATTCGTTTAAAACTACACAATTTGTTATCAATGATTTTTCAAAATTTAGGAAAATAAACAAAGGAATTGGATTTACCATGTCATTAAAATGTTTTCATACAGGAAATATAAGTTCTTCTATGTAACTTTAATCAGACCTTTGAGGAATCTAAAAAGATGCGATCTTCAGATAAGTAAATACTTGTATGATACAACATAAATGTATGTCTAGCTTATCTAGCCTACATGTAAGCCCGGTGCTATCATTACTTAAAACTATTACACATCTTATAACACATTCAATTGTTTTTCTGTTTGTCTTTTTCATTTTTAGCCATGGCGTTGTCAGTTTGTTTTCAATTTATGAATTTGACTGTCCCTCTGGTATCTTTCGTCCCTCTTTTATATCAAATTCAAATAACACAATCACAATAATGAATTTTTAACTAGTTTACATTTCCAATAAAGAAATAACAAACACCACGACGGACATAAATAGATTCATATGATTAAAACATGCAAGTTTTACATTTGTTATTATTTCGGGCCTTTTATAGCTGACTATGCAGTATTAGTTTTGATCATTGTGGAAGGACGTCCGGTGACCTATAGATGTTAATGTTTGTGTCAGTTGGACTCTTGTGGGGAGTTGTCTCATTGGCTATCATATCCCATTTATATATGTATATAAACAGGTTCTCAGAATCCATTTTGCATATCAAAATCCCATCACGCAGAAATGCACCTATTTTGTTTCTGTATTAAGTTTGCGGGGTTTCTGTTATCCAAAGGTAAAGTTGTTGAATATAGTTAAATCATTTCGTAATCCATATAAATGGTGTGTCCTCTATGACAATCTCGAACACATACTATAAATCGAATAAATGACAAAGATTTACATAGGCAACTATGAAGAAAAACACAGAAAACTTGCTTCTCATGACATATGAAAACGTTATACTATCAACAATGATGTGTGTCCACACTTACATGTAAAAAGATTTACAATACTTGTGTAACGTCACACTGGTTGTTTTATTGATTTACTTTATTGAACACCACTTTAAAAAATTTATGCTATATCAAGTTGTGATTTCTTTTATAGAGAGAACCACAATCATTGGTAGGAAAAATGACAATCCTAGGTCGGAGTCTAATAAACGTGTCAAATGGAGGGTTCAAACTCACAATCTTAGTGATATCGACCAACTTCTTAGATGATACGGCCACTGAGACCCCGATACATATTGAAATACATGTATAATTTATGGTATCTATCGGATTTATTAGCTACACTCAAACGAAAGGAAGGCTAAATAAACGTCTGTGCGGTCATAGATCAGACATTAACCTCAATGCTAACGACATTCTATACCAGCATTTCAATCAGCCCGATCATTCCATCGTTTCTATGACAGTTCGCATTATCGAAAAGATATACCATAGTTCTAACAATTCTTATCTTTCAATGACTCTCCGTAGACAAAAGGAAGATTACCGGATTAGACAATTGGGAACTGCGGCACCTTATGATTGCAATGACAAAATTGATGGTAAAGGTATTCTATCTAGTGTTTCGTGTAACTCGGTGAATGTGATGAATATTTTCAACTCGACTTCTCGACGTAGACGCAGTCATGGTCATCGTCATTATATATCGACTTCTCTGCATAATGTCTCTATTAATGACTTGCTGCCATTTATACAAACACGTTTTGCAGGATCTCGAAATTGACGACTTCAAGTCTAAACCTCCTGATTGCACTTGTGCTAGTTCCCAATTCACATATAATCCGGCTGGCCACATTATTACCGGTAACCTCAACATTGTCAATAACACTTCTCTACGAAATGTGTTATCCAAAGGTCCGAATTATCGTGAGCCTAAATCCATCAATTGGAAATACAACTTGAAATTTTGATGGATTCAGTCGAGGATTATGTAGGCAATGGGCTAAGCGCGAGAAGGAAGACGTAGACACTCTTTCCGAATGGATTAAGGCAGTGAGGTCGTTGATACAAATCAGAATTAAGAAACTGAATGGGGCTATCAATCTTGTACATACAAAATCGAAAGATCTTTCGGGTCATCAATTTTCTGAGTGTTCCAAACGTCCTTAGCATGTTACAATTTCCCAAAGTATGTCTGTTTTCACACACAAGTTATCGAGCACATCTTTCTGCTCTTGTCACGTGTATAATCAGTAGAGAACTAGTTTATTCATAAAACATTTAAAAGTATGTCTGTGTAGGTTAAAAAGCGAATAATGACTGTTGCTATGAAGTATGTATCTTTTTTCTGAAATGGAGTTCTTGACTTGGGTCAGGCATATACCGAATATGGAGGATGGGCATCGGGAGGTTACACAAACTTTAAAAATCAGTTGAAAAGAGATTTACCCGTCAGAATAATACATAGTAGAAATACATCTAACAAAAACACAAGAATGGACATTTTTTCAAAGAATATTCACAACAGAAGAGAATAACGGCATGTCAATAATCCTCAATTTTTAAAAAAAATTCCTTTGCTAATACTTGTGTTATCTGTCTATTTTGTAAACAAAGCAATTAGTATAGAATATCATTCAGGTTAAGACATAAATTATATCCGTATAAATGAAAATCTCTGTACTAACACAATTAACCATAATAAATGCTAACGAGACCGGCATAAGGTACCGGTATTTGATGTATTTCTGAACAAATGTAAAGATGTTAATATGTTTTAAGGAAGAATGAACGTCGCAGGGTAGCAATAAATATACACTAAGTACAGGTCTTAAAGTACAATTAGGCATTATCTTGATGTTAAATACCAAATGTAGCTGTGTAGTCCAATCTGTTCAACTGTCCATGATATAACCCTTATTCAACGTATAAGGTCCATTTAATTAAGAATATACTGAACATGATATTTAGAATCGTGACACTGAAATAACTCTTTTTTATTCATTAACTTATCAAACTATAGAGATTCCATTTGAATTAGTACGAATTATAAAACTTGAAATGAAACTATTTTGTATAATTTTATTCATTAGGAGATGTCCAACAGGAAATTCTTCAATGAACTTGCATGACTATTCACATATTTGGGCCTGAAATAAAGGACAAAATTGTAATATACATAAAACTTGTCAATTAAAACTAATATTTTGATATTTATATCTACATATATGATGCCGCAAACGTTCGACTAATTAAACATTGTGATTGAATACAAATTGAACTTTGACTGTGTGCACATACTAATACATGTACATGTATATGAAATTTGTGCATATAAATTTATATAGTATGCAGGGTTTTATTAATGAAATTAACATTGTCCATAGTTTTAGGATTTGGATTCTCTTTGATATTTTCACCGAAAACAAAATGAACAACTTTTTTTTGCAGGGTCATAAAACGTAACAACCAGAAATAGTACACATTCCAAACGTAAAAGAGAAAAGTTTAAGCATACGGATTTGTATATTTGTAAATTGTATGGGATATTTTTCTGTATTGAGTTTTGTGTATTGTTGTTTGTCTTTTTGTTTTTTTTTTGTTTTTATTTTGTCATGACATTGCGCAAATTCGCCGTTTCAGAATCTAATGCATCCTGGGTAATATTTTCAAAAGCGTACACCAAAGCGTTTTGATTGGTTTAAAACGTTATAAACAATGGAAATTCAACCAATGACGTAACGTTATTTTCTCTTTGGGGTACGAACAATGAAATTACCCATGATGCTTTAGATTCTGAAACGGCGAATTCTTTAACAATTATCTATTGAAAATAATAGAAACAGCTCAATAACAGTATTCCCTTGCACGAAAAAGTAGATAGAACCTAGACAAGTAGATTACCATTAGGGGTACACAGTTTAGAACCGCACTTCGCAACTGAATAGGTTTTACGATAATTTTGTAAGTACAGGTCAATTCTTATATTATGCACATGCAGTATACGTTGTTTGAAGAGTTTTTAAAATTAAGTTACACATTGAACCATCTGGTATTAGGTTGATAGAACAGTCTGTGTATCGTAATGTTTTTAACCGACATGATGAAGACATGCACACCATAATCAAAGAACATTTAAAAAGTAAAAAAAAACAAAAATCTTGAACTCATAGGAAAATTCAAAACAGAAAGTCCCTAATCAAATGGCAAAATCAAATGATAAAACACATCAAAGGAATGGACAACATCTGTCATTTGCCTGACTTGGTACATACATTTTCAAATTGATAAAGTTCTTACCCACATCCCACTCAAGTTCAAAACAACCTTTACTAATATCATTAGTACTGTCTGATGTGACCACTATCAAAATAAATGATTAAATACATTGAATCTCAGAAGTCACATTTTAAGTTTTTCAAAATTAGTATAGAAAAATTAATTCTGATACATCTTTTTGAATTTATTTATTTAGGTATTGAATCACAATACATGCGTTTTAACTTACAGTTTACGTCTTAAATATAATGAAGCGAAGAACGCTATCGATATATGAATATTGATAAAGGTAGACAAACCCTGAAGAATTTAAACTATGTTTCAGCGTCTTTATATAAATACAGGGGTCTGTAATTCCACGAAAAAAAGTTGGTAAATAAAATAAATTAAGAATAATAAGACGAACATAAGGTGTCAAATGGGGAATACGACTTTTTATATATGTACACAGTATGTTTTTCCGTATATAGTTCAAATATAAACGAGGAAAATTTCGAAAACTTTTCTCGTATTAGTATTTTCATGGCCACATAAATTTGACAGGTCACTAAATAATGCATATGTGCACTAATTTGCAAGGGCAATGTCCTTAATTGATTTCCCATAGACGGTAATGTTAAGGTTTTTTCTTGTAGCTCAGTCCATACCGTAGACTTAAATATGTATTATCGCTCGTTTCGAAGCTGAGACATTTTCACATATGTGGTTATTTTCTGGGTACGAAGTAAATTAGAATATCTCAAAAATCCTTTCGTGATGCGGCTCCTCGTGGTAAAAAAATCCGTTTTTAACACAATGAGTTTTTTGAAAATTTGATACTTTGAACACATTCAATAGCTCCATATTTTTCACACATTTATTCTATATGCCTCTACTTTCCAAATGATTAAGCTCAGTCACTTGTTAAAAATTGAAACATGTGTAATAGCAATACAGAGATATTTTTATTTACCTTTTAAGTTCCTCATTTTGAGGCGCATTATGGATATTAATCCATTTGTTCGATCTTAAACTGAAATGTAGTAAAAGATGACTTCAGTTTTTCTGTTTTTTCCGTTACTTTCCCTCAGTATGATATTCGAATGTATACATTGATTCTATAATCTTGTGCATATTTATACTATTCTAACCTCACATATAGAAAAAAGTAAAATCATAAAAATACTGAACTCCGAGGAAAAAAGAGACTGTTCACCTGATAAAAACCTTAGTTATTAGAAAGAAGTAAAAATCGACACGTAATAAGTTTCACGGTCATTTCTGCAAATATGTCGGACTTTACAGCGTGTTTGTTCCTGAAATCAGTAGTCCTGTTTTCACGGGTATGGTTTTTTTTTTTATAATAAACAGGATTGCTGACTAATCTGTAAGCTTACCAATCGTACATATAAAGGCAACAGTAGTATTCCGCTATTCAAAACTCATAAATCGATAAATCCGAGTTTCAAACTAAAACTGAGGGAAACGCATTAAATATAAGAGGAGAACAACGACACAACATTAAAATGTAACACACACAGAAACGAACTAAGCATTAGACAAAATCCGATGAGAATAATAAATATAACATCAAAACTAAATACATGAATTTGGGATAGAAAAGTACTGTGACACGTCTAATAATAATGTGAATGCACACTCAAATATAAGAGGAAACAAACGACACAAAAGAAACACAACGTTAGAATGTAACACACACAGAAACGAACTATAATATAACAATGACCATACATATTCCAGATTGTGACATTTGGATTAGCATGGTAGGTGATATATGTACAGAAGAATACGCTTATCCTGAAGTGGTATCATTTACAAACACTTCTGTAATAATGAACCTGTTTAACTTATAGGGCTTCCAATTTGAATTAAAAAGCACGAATTATGAAATTGGTAAAGATAGTATTTCGTATGATTTTATTTAATAGATGTCCAACTTGAAATTCTTTGATGAACTTGCATGACTAGTAACATGCTTCGGCCTGAAAAAGAGAAAAAATACTTTTAATCATACATATAAACGTTTTCATATAAAATTGATATTTTGATAATTTAGTTAACAGGACAATTATGATATCCCCGTTATTACCGTTATATCTACGATATATTGCTGCAAATATTCGACTTAATAAACATTGCTGTTGAATACCACTTGAACGTTTAACTCGTAACTGGAATTTTATAGAATGTATGTTTTAATAACCTACACACAAAGTGTGAATATCATCAGAATTAAATTTTCCTTAAATTTTCCAGGTTGTAGGACTTGCATGTATGGTTTTAATATGTGTTGAGCTAGAACTGTTAGTACACACTAGTATATGAAATGTGTGCAGATTAACTTTTTTGTTATTAATCATAAATTAACTATATATATTTTTGAAAACCTATGCATACTATTAATTTATATAATAGATCATTTCCATGGGATACTTGACAACAGAAAAAAATCCTTGTTCATAAAGCAGGAAAAACATACGATCTTTAATTCTTAGAATTCTATTAATGATTTTCACTCAAGTGTATCCCGCTAACCCCTGAAAACAAGCACCCAGACCATTTATGTTTTTCTAGTTAATTTTGAAGATCCATTTTTTATATTATATCAACATATAACAGTCGGGAACAGGACACATATCAAATATTAATGTGAGATTTTCTCGCTCGGCTTCTTTCTTAAACAAAAAGTGTATTAGTTCTGATTTTTTGTTGGTAATAATCAGACTCATCGATGAGTGTAAACATTCATACAAATTTCAAACAGAATATGATAGAAAATGACGGCGCCACAAAAAAACTGATGACGGCAGAAAACAAAAGAAGTCTGAAAAATCTATAAAACAAAGGCATGAAGTTGTTTCGGAGGAGAACATAGTTTAAAACGATAATCTTACGACTTATTTAGCTTCTAGATGATATGACAATCACAGTCTTGATTTAAAAAACATGCACGTACAATATGATATAAAAAGAAGATATGGTATGATTGCCAATGAAACAATTCTCCACAAAAGGCCAAATGACATAGAAATTAACAACTATAGGTCACTTTACAGCCTTTAACAATAAGTAAAGCCCATACCGCATAGTCATCTATAACAGGCACTAAATGATAAATGTAAAACAATTGAAACGAGAAAACTAACAGCTTATTAATGTAGAAAAAACAAGTGAAACTGCGAGCTACTGCTCACTGATGATACCCCCGCCGCAAGTGGATAATATTAATTGTGTAAAAATATGCAAGTGTTCGGTAAACAGGAAGTTGTCGCGTGATGAATCTGAAAACGCATCAAACGGTATAGCTGACTTATATTAACCCTTAAACCAAATTTCAGAAATCCTTGTATTGTAGTTCCTGAGAAAAATGTGACGAAAAATTTTCAACTTGGCTATCATGTGTAAAATCAAACAAGTGTTCGGTAAACAGGAAGTTGCTGAGTGATGAATCTGAAAACGCATCACACGGTATAGCTGACTTATATCAAGCCTGAAACAAATTTCAGAAATTCTGTTAGTGTAGTTCCTGAGAAAAATGTGACGAAAAATATTCACGGGACGGACGGACGGACTGACAGACTGACGGACTGACGGACTGATGGACTGATGGACTGACGGACTGACGGAAGGACAGACAGAGAGGTAAAACAGTATACCCCCCTTTTTTTCAAAGCGGGGGTATAATGAACGAAAAACAAATATGTAACACATGAACAAACGGCAACCACTGAATTATAGACTCCTGACTTGGGACCGGCATGGACATACAGAATTTTGCGGGGATAAACATACAAGGTCTCCTCCTAACTTGGGACAGTGGTGTAACAGTACAACATAAGAACGAAGTTGTAAAAGGATTAGCTCATCAAATTGATACAAATAGAAATACATTTTACAAAAACACAGAGTGGACATGGTCGACAAGTTTGTAAAAATAAGAAAAACCTAAAACTCTCTAGATTTGGTTTGATAGAAATAATCTGTGTATTGTAAATAGTTATCAAAGGTACCAGGATTATTATTTAGTACGCCAGACGCGCGTTTCAAGAAATAAGATAATGATCTCATGCATACCGTTATAAAAAAGTGTATAAACACATGTTTTTATGTGTATGCTAAAACTTACAATTGGAAACTCGCAAACATATGCCTCGATTTCTCCAGAACAAGAATCTGAATCCCATTCAAAATCAAGTCTACCCAAATCCCACTCGAGTTCAAAACAACTTTTATTATTTAAAAGAGGGTCATCACCAATTTCTAAAAAAGATATTAATTGCATTAAAGGTCAAGTGCAAATTTTTTATAATTTTGATAGAAAACAAAAATACTTCTATATATGATTTATTTAAATAATGAATGATTATAAGTTACATTCGAAGTATGTATATCTGTTCATAATACGAAGACATCTAAATTAAGAAAATGTCAAATGATCATATTAAGAGATAACAGTTAGGAAGGTTTGCTTTGTTGAAAACTATTTGAATATAAAATGACATGATTAACATGTAAGAAATAGATGAGAACTTAGATAGATTATGGAACTTTCAAATACAAAATAATAGATGAATTTAGGTCTGTTTTAGATTTACCTATAACATCCTATTTCCAAACAGTTTGAAACATTCCATAGATATTTAGTTAACCTGAATTGGTTAACAGATGTATTGATATTCATTGGCATACGGTCGATTTCTATCCGACCCAGCTTATGTGTGAATGAGTTTCATTGTCAATTTATTAACCAGGCGATATATTCCTGCGTACTACTTCGGGTAATTGTTAATGTATATCGACGCATAACGCTATGAATACACCCTTAGACATCTGTACAGTAGGTTTACACAATTAATTATTTCTTTTGTTTTCTTTTCCTTTCATATATATATATATAACATCTTCATGCCTTATATATCATGTACTGCAGTACGCCGCTAGATTAAAACTGACGTGGAAAGGTAACACACGGCCAGCGAAAGCTCTTTTTAAGAGAGCCCAGGTGGTCGTGTGGTCTAGCGGGACGGCTGCAGTGCAGGCGATTTGGTGTCACGATATCACAGTAGCATGGGTTCGAATCCCAGCGAGGGAAGAACCAAAAATTTGCGAAAGCAAATTTACAGATCTAACATTGTTGGGTTGATGTTTAGACGAGTTGTATATATATATATATATCAAACAATAAATGTTCACTCCTCCAATTTTCATGAAATTTCTTCATATCACCTCATAAATATGTGCAGTTTCATATGACTACTTTCAAATGATTTTTGTAATTTTAAGATTCCAATTTTTTTAATTTTCATGTCACAATATTAAGATATTTATGCATATACACATACATATATGATCTTGTTTCTCTTATTTTCTCGGGAAGAACCAGAAAACATCAAATATTTCGGAGGTTCGAAATTTCATAAAAATCGGTATAAATAAAACTTTAAAGTATTCTAGAAAAAAAATTACAAATGAGTATAGAATGATATGGAATATGCTGAAAACTTGCCAGGAAGAAATTGTGTTGATATGCTGTACAACAGTAAGAAATACATTTCAGCAAGGACCAGTAAGTCGATTATGCATTTCATGATGATGTGTACTATATAGTTACATGTTGATGTTGATGTGAGCATACACTACCTTCAACCAAAAACCTTACAACAAAACTTAAACCGGATTGAAACATATGGACTGACAGACGAACGATAAGATCGATCAAAATAAATATCCTCTTTTATGGTTAGCGGTACATAAGATAATATTGGATATCGAATAAAAATATGTTAATGTTAGTGCATGTACAGTGAAACTTGTTAAAACCGAACCTCTTCGGGACTTATGATTTTGTTCGGTTTGACTGATGTTTGGTTTTATCAGGTTCACAACGAACATTATTTGATATGACTATGCTTAAGAACATGTTTGGTTTATACAGATTTTCGGTTATACAGCATTCGGTTAAGTCAGGTTTCGCTGTATAAATTTATTTAACATTTCATGAATTGCCAAGATAGCACTAGAAACATATAATTGTGTTAATGAAAAATGTTAAAACTGTAAAATGGTCAATATACATACGTATACCATATGGTAGATTGGTCGGGTCAAATATGTCATTTGTTCCTGCATAAACATAACTGTTTCTGTCAGCTAAATTATTTGCTCCAGTGAACACGTCAAACTGATCTAACTTTCCTGCAAAAGATACAAAATTAATTGACAGCATTACTTATTTTATATTTATTTGGAATACAAACGATAAGAATTTATCGTAAAAAGGGATCTTTTATTGCATCATTGTATCAGATTTGTAACGGATGTTTTAATTAATTAGATATATAAATTATCCATTTTGTATAGTATACCTCCAAAGTTCATTAACATTTTATTAGTTGCTTTACTTTGAACATTAATCAAAAGTCTTTCATGGGTATTTCTAATCTAGTACATGTAGTAGAATATACAAATTGAACTGCATTTACTATCATGTCAAATTTTATAACCGAAATGCTAGTACTACTGTATAAAACTGAGAATAAAAATGGGAAATATGGCAAAGGGAACAACCCAGACAAAGAGCAGACAACAGTCGAAGGCCACCAATGGGTCTTCAACGCAGCGAGAAAATACCACACCCGGAGGTGGTCCTCGGCTTGACCATAAAAAAATTTGTGTACTAGATCAATGAAAATGGACATCACACTAAACTCCAGAACAAAATAAAAGCAATAGGGACATGATTTTGTGGTGTGCTTCCTTATTTTCTAATTCTTGTCAGATATTCGGAATCCTCTGGTTTTATCAATGTAGTGCCATTTAAATTTGTACTCACTTACCCCTTCTTTTCTTAATTCATTATTTCGTTACATATATTTCAAAGGGCCGTATTTGAAAGTCTTATCAAATTCTTGTTATGTTTAAATGTTTTAGAAAAAGGTGCCAATGGGAAATGTATGAAAAATCAAGAGAGAATTATTTCCCGCAAAATATTTCGATGGTTTTTATCTTGGAAACGAGCATACAAACACTTTATTTTTTCTGCTTTTTTTAGTTCCTTTATATACTTACTTTTAATTTATAGATCTCTTTTAAAAAGCTGGTTATTTTGAAACAGTGTAGATAACATCCATAAGGGAAAACAACAGATCAATAGGGATCTTCCTACAATTATGTGTAACTTTATATCTGAGTAATGTTGCAACCTGATATCAAGTATTTGATCTTACAACCGGAACCAAAAACGACTGATGGCCGGTAAAAACCTATATTATATCCTCGATATTTCGTAGTTTAGATATGACAAGAGCTGCACTGACTATTACGCATATCTCCGCCTCCAACACAATAACGAAAATAAATATGCAAACCTATCTAATAGACTAATGCAATTGCTACAAAATTTACTTGAAGATAGAAAATGTGTCAACTGCTTACCATATATATCAAATTTGACTAAAACTGCTTCAGCCTCTTCTCTTGAATCTGGAATCCACAAGTAAGCACCAGGAGTACTGGTGCATATCGCCTAGACAGAAAAAAAAATAAAGTATGGAATGGTATACATTTCTAGTTTTTGTATATAAAAAAAAATACGATTTCAATGTAATAAAATTTACTAATATCCACAGCTGCAGCATTACTCTTATATAAAAAAAAAGTGTCAAAACAAATTTGATCTGACGATTATGTTCCACGAGTCGATTATAACTAGAGGCTCTAAAGAGCCTATGTCGCTCACTTTGGTCTATGTGAATATTCAACAAAGGACACAGATGGATTCATGACAAAATTGTGTTTTGGTGATGGTGATGTGTTTGTAGATCTTACTTTACTGAATATTCTTGCTGCTTACAATTATCTCTATCTATAATGATTGGCCTAGTAGTTTCAGTGGAAAATGTTAGTAGAAATTTACAAATTTTATGAAAATTGTTAAAAATTGACTATAAAGGGCAATAACTCCTTCAGAGGTCAATTGACCATTTTGGTCATGTTGACTTATTTTTAGGTCTTACTGTGCTGTAAATTATTGCTGTTTACAGTATCTCTATCTATAATAATATTCAAGATAATAACAAAAAACCGCAAAATTTCCTTCAAATTACTAATTGCGGGAGAGAAACCCAATAACGGGCTGTCCAAATCATCTGAAAATTAGAGCAGATAGATCTTGACCTGATAAACTATATCACCCCCTGTCAGATTTGCTCTAAATGCTTTGGATTTTGAGTAATAAGCCAAAAACTGCATGTTACCCCTATGTTCTATGTTAAGCCATGGCAGCCCTCTTGGTTAGTTGGCTGGGTCACCGAACACAATTTTTTTAACTGGATACCCCAATGATGATTGTGGCCAAGTTTGGTTTAATTTGGCCAAGTAGTTTCAGAGGAGAAGATTGTTGTAAAAGATAACTAAAATTTATGAAAAATGGTTAAAAATTTACTATAAAGGGCAATAACTCCTAAAGGGGTCAACTGATCATTTTGGTCTTGTTGTCTTATTTGAAAATCTTACTTTGCTTAACATTTTTGCTGTTTACAGTTTATCTCTATCTATAATAATATTCAAGATAATAACCATCTTATCGTCGAGACACAAAACAAAACATCAATTTTCTAAAAGACCTGTTATATGTTATACATTACAGTTTTGCAGTTTTTACCTGCTGGTGATTTGTTATAATAGTTCATTTGTTAAAGTATATTTTAACTAAAAAGTTCTTGACTTAAAAATACCAGTATGTTGTATATTGAACTCACATTTGCTACATGCCAATCTGTTCTATTTTCTGTATTACTGCCTCCAAAAAGGTAACAATTTGAACTAATACTTTGGTTAGTTAGTTTTGTGTATCCATCTGGACATGTGGTTGGGAGAGTTTTGCAAGGGGCTATAAATAAAGAATAATAACGAAATTGATACTATTTCCTGTTGATTTAGCATGTTTATTGTTACCTTTAAATCTATATACGTTTGCCTAAAATCGATAACAGAAACTATTTCAGTGCACAGATAAAATCGAAAATCTTGGACTCACGAAATTTATGAAATTGGTTTTTTTTAGTTGTAAGGTAAGATCGAGTACAAAAGTTCATTTAGCTAATCACAGAACGTATGTAAGCTTATAAACAAAATAAAGCAAGTTAAATTGTGTACTAACAATTTAACATACACGTCCTATTATACGATACTCGTACTTACTACAAACATTCAAGATCATCCAATAAAATTGAAAATGGAAATGGGGAATGTGTCAAGGAGACAACAACCCGACCCAAAAGTAGATAACAGCCGAAGGCCACCAATGGGTCTTCAATGCAGCGATCATCAAATGTTGATTTTCATACTTTATTTAGAAATTGCATCCTTGTTTTTTAACATAATGAATTTAAGTACTAAAAAAGAACAAGAAACACAAGAATAAATATTAAACCAAAACCATTAGCATGATAATGTAACTTAAAATGTATAGAAACCTAATATTGTAAAAAAAATCGTCCATCCAAAATCAAATTCCAACAACGTCCATGTTTAGACAATTAGACCATGCATGATTAATTCAAGTCAATAGAGAACTAATCTACTTGTCACATTAAGAATGCATATGTTGGTGCACTTATCATACCCTAATCGTAATTCAAAGTATCTCTAAACAGGAGGTAAATGTTTGACAGGTCTCAAAGGCCCCCTCGTTACCAAGATACCAAGATGTTGATCAAACTATAGGTCATTCTGTTTTAAATAACTCGAAAATATTTCGACGATTTTTTTCAGTTAATTCAACATTATATTGAAGAAAACAAAAGCATGAGAAAAAATAGAAGTGTATCCCTAAAAGTACCTCGCACGATACAACTAACCACTTCTGAGCTGCGGATTGTTGATGAAATAATTCAATCAATAGTGTTGGGAAAAATATGTGACGAAAATGTCTGTTCGATACCACTGGAGGTAAGGAATGACGGAGGTTAATAAATGCAATGTTTTATAGTATAAAGTCATAACAGTAAAATTAACAATTCTTCAGGAAGTATATCACAATAAAAGAGAAAACGTAACACATTACATCAATAACATTATAATCTTTTAAAAATATCGGTGCAATAACTCTTGTAAGGCTCAAAGTGTTGAAAATAACAGAATTGTCATCAGTAACTTAATTTTCATTTTCAACTACATACCAGAACAAATCAATTAAGAACTGTAACAACTTTACCTTTACATTTTTTGCACTGATTTTCCTGGTCATAGTTCACATATCTCTCACCGCTTAATTTGTAGTTGTACTTTGCCTTGTTTTTGTATTTGCCCTTGCATTGGGGTTTACCTATACAAAATTGTATGCTCAAAATAAACATATAATCAAACATAAGAAGATATTGAAAGTCATTTCATTCCTGATAATCAGTTACCTCTTTTAATTGGTACATTCTGAACTTAAATCAAACATATTGAACATAATGGTAATTATTATTTTTTGATCCTATACAAGGAAGACAACTTATTATAAATTAAGGAATGTATCTCCCTCATGCAAAGCTCTGATTCCTTTCACGAATTTGACTATCCTTTTTGGACCTTTTGGATTATAGCTCTTCATCTTTTATATAAGCTTTGGATTTCAAATATTTTGGCCACGAGCATCACTGAAGAGACATATTTTGTCGAAATGCGCATCTGGTGCAACAAAATTGGTACCGTTGATTTTATTATTTACTTTCGACAGGTAAATAAACTTATCATAGATTTCAGGCTTTTAAAATTTGTACACCAGACGTTCTTTTCATTTTCAAAAGACTCATCATTGTCGCTTGAAACAAGCAAAAATACAAAAAAAATAAAAAGGTCAAATAAGGTACGAAACTGAAGAGCATTGCGAACACAAACACCGAAAGTATTTTTCCAAAGACAACTTCGGTAATCTAATTTTTAGGGTAGAAAATCCTGAGTATGTCGCAAAATTATTGCCTTAAAAATGTTACTCTGTTAATATAAATATCAGAAACAAACAAAAAAACGTAATGCCGTAGCTTATGCTTTAAAAGAATAATTTAAAAATCTATTCAAATCAAATTTACCAAATGTGAATGATGTCATGTTATTTCTTAAGTTGTTATTACTGGTATTGTCGACAGTTATTTTACTTCAACTTTCAAGGTTGTGAAGAATAAAATAAAAAAAAACCTAGACCAGGGAAAAATATTATATTATCAAAAGGAAAACAAATATATTGAATTTGAAATAAAACACAAGTGTGTTTTATTTTAATAAATTCCTCAAAATTCAATAAACGTGTCCACATTTTTGATTTCTTGTCTCATACAAAATTAAGAAAATTTACAAAAATGATTAGATAATTAGGTTAAATCTGATATCTGTCTTATCATGATTCAATTGATCTCGGATATTTCATGAATTGTCCGATCCATATTCCGTCATGAATTGTCTGATCCTTATCATAGTGTCGTTTTAGTTTCCTTTCTAAATTTTATTTTCAATAGACTGGTGATTTAACAATATGTCAAGTTGACTGAATAGAAACTATATCGGTCATATTTATCTTTAATCTTAAAAGTAATATTTTCATCAAAAATATCATCTTTACAACTCATGATTTTCTTGCTTTAAATAAAACACTTACCTTCAGAATGTAGAAAAACTATTAAGCAAAGCAATGCGGCTACAACTCGAATCTTCATTTGACTCCAATTTGCTTTAATATCTTTGAACGTTGATATCTGCAAAGTTAAGTCTGTTACAGGCTCTAAAATTTAACTTTATATAGTTCATAATACAGTTGTAGAAATATGAAAATATCAGGTGTATCCAATCAAATGTTGACAAATATTAACACTCGAAATAAACTTTGGGTTATTATTTTTGTTCATCATAAAAAAATATCAAATGGTTTTTTTTTGTTCAGCTTCACTACTATCACAGTGTAATGCGTCATTTGTGACAGATGCTGCAGATGCCCTTTGGTTGGTATTGTGGAGCGTTTAAATATGTCAAGTTTTATAGACTTCAGCCTTTTTGATTTTGCCTGGCAGTTTAGTATCTTTCTTGATTTATCTTTAATATTTGCCTTTTTTGTTCATTGTTACGATTTTCATGTATTGAAGCTGGTGTGTTTTGATTCTTCTTTATAATTTAGTGCATTATTCGCATGTATCACATGTATCAAACTTGTTATATTTACTTGATTTTAAGTAAATATAAAAAATTTGAAATGTGTGCTACTTTTTACAATTTATTCTAATGCAAGCTAGCATGGAAGCAGCTAAGGAAAATATAACCAATCGATACCTAGAGAATAATATCTGTCCCGGTCAATGGGATAATTTAGGCCGTCAATCAATAGCTACAGCCACACTGTTTTGAATATGATTCTAAGTGATATGACAAAGTATCACATAAATGGTAAGTAATACAGATCTAAGGTACGTGTATTTGACGTCCTGGGGTCTTCATATGTTGATGTGTTACATAATTGTTTTTCGTTCATTTTTTAATTGTTTTATATTTGTCATTTCGAGCTTTTATAGCAGACTATTCGATATGGGATTTAATCATTGTTGGAGGCCTTACGGTGACCTTTAGTTGTTAATTTCTGTGTCATTTTGTCGCTTGTAGAGAGATGTCTCGTTTATAATCATACCACATCTTCTTTTTTTTATATTGACAACACCATTGTACAAAAAAAGGATGGAAAAACACAAAAGCATGACCTAGAAAATAAAAGACTGAACAACAAAAAACCCACAATAAACCATTTTTCAATGATTTTAAATTTCTTTTTTGATTTCTAGCCTTTAAACTGTTTCGTTTTGAACGCCACTGATTTGTCTATTGTAGACACAACACACACCTGGCGAACTAAATCAAAGCCTGGTTTCGGAAAGGTCGATGCCAATGATGAATTGTCTTTTGTTGTAATGGTATCATGAGCGAGTGAAAAATCATATGCCCAGAATCTGTAAAAATAAATCCGGTAATTGAATATTACTTTTCACCATTTTTGCATCATTTTTTTAAAGAAACATATGATTGCTTTTTCGAACATAAAATTTCATCTCAAAACATACAAGTTGTATCGGGGAGGGTATATCATATCTTTCATTCAAATGGCCCTCGTCATAACATGTAGTCACCGCAATATCGAAGACCAATTATTTGTTTACATTTAAAATTTTACATTATTTTCAATATCCATTACAACGAGAACATGTTAATGTAATATGATTTGTAATATCTTTCAGTTTTGCTGGTGTGTTTTGTACATAATATTATGTCCGTGTAACCTTTTATGTTTCTTTGGTACATATGACGTGGCTTTGTACTTAACATCCCGCCATTATGTTATTGTTCTAATATAATGACATTATGTTATTGCTCTATCATAATATTGAAAATACTTTGAACGAAAAAATTATTTTATATCTCTTCCTGTGTGACATTACATTCTAACGTCAAACATGCGACTCTCAACTAGAGTCGGGTTGTTGTCGCTTTGACACATTCCTCATTTCAATTCTCAATGTTATTGATGTGAACCTTGCAGTCACAGTACTTCACATATTTGTTGATTTTAAATACATATAGGCCTATAAGCAGTAAGCACTGCATGTGGTTGTTTAATTTTATATATCTTTTTCTGTGCTTCTTTGTTAAATATTTGTTTGTTTTTGTTATGATTGAGATTGTGATACGGTGATGATTGCTGTATCCCTTTTATGTTTGTTTTGTTCACTCATCGTTATAAATATAATGGAATTTGGTGCGACTGTCATACAAGTGAGAGATTTAGCGCTAAAAAACCAGGTTCAATCCACCATTTCTAGGAGTTTTTGATTTTTTTGCAATTTGATTAGAACGTATGTCTCGAAATGGACTAGGAGTGTCGATTGAAAACAAAATTTTACGACAAAAAGATGATTTCAGCTTCCCAATTGGGACCTTTTCATTTTTAAACAAAGTTGAAATCATCACTTCGTAAATTTTAAGGACGCCATCACGAGTTGGTTGACTGTTACGGAATATCTGTTATACAGATGATATTGGATACTTTCCTTATGTCTTAACTACAATCCCGTTCCCTTTTCACGAATGTGACATACCGAATAAGACTATTTACAGGCTTTGTAATAACATGATCAACACGACTGGTGCCACATGTAAAGCAATGCGACTGTCGTACAAGTGAGGTATAGTGCTATAAAACCAGGCTCAATTCACCATTTTCTACATTTGAAAATGCCTGTACATAGTCAGGAATATGACAGTTGTTGTCCATTCGTTTGATGTGTTTTATCATTTGATTTTGCCATTGGATAAAGGACTGTCCGTTTTGAATTTTCCTCGGGGTCAGTATTTTTGTGATTTTACTTTTTATGATAATAACATATTTATACAGAATGAAATATTATATAATGTACACAGTATTTATATATATATTAATGACTTTTTAACAATGTTAGGTTATTTAAAGTTTGCTTTTCAATTATAGCTTTGAGAATAAAAACCAAAAACCAGAAAATTGCCAAAAATCCCCATCCATTAGCATCACTTTCTATTATTTGAAAGAAGAAATAGGTAGGTCTTTGATTTCCTGAGACATAATCTCTATCTATTATGGTTTCGAGATATTAGACAATTAAGTTTTATTATAAGACAGGGCGCCCATATTGGTTGACATGAAGGAACAAAAATCAAACTGTACAATAGATACCATTACAACCAAAGAATTAAAGTCTAGACTTCCGTTGCAAGTTAAATTAACTCATGTAAGTAAATTTTATATTTTCTCATAAAAGTAATTTTATAGAAAATTAAAAACAACTTGTTTATACAATGCCCCTAACTGAGAATGCTTTCATGCATCAATTCAATCTATGTATTTCTTGATAAATTCATGTTTTTTGTTGCAGCAGTTTGCTATCATATTAGTTAATTTATTGATTTAATCAAAAATGTATCATACAAAATCTTTGTTTTCCTTCAGATGGTGTTACTAAATTATAATCCTGGTACCTTTGATAACTATTTACATCACTGGGTCGATGCCGCTGCTGATAGACTTTTCGTCCCCGAGGGTATCATCAGCCCAGTAGTCAGCACGTCGGTGTTGACATGAATATTAATTATGTGGTCATTTTTATTAATTTCCTGTTTACAAAACTTTTATTTTTTTCGAAAAACTAAGGATTTTTTTTTTGTCCCAGACATAGATTACCTTAGCCGTATTTGGCACAACTTTTTGAAACTTTAGATCCTCAATGCTCTTCAACTTTGTATTTGTTTGACTTGATAACTATTTTGATCTGCGCGTCACTGATGAGTCTTATGTAGACGAAGCGCGCGTCTGGCGTACTGAATGATAATCCTGGTACTTTTGATAACTTATTATTTTATATTCTATTTAAAAATGATAATAGTACTTTTGTACAAAAATAAAATAAAGATTGTTTCACTACATCACGCTGTATTAAACAATAAACGTTACAATACTTTATGTTTATTTGTAAAACTGTATGCTTATTTACGTTAAGTAATGCAGCTGGGTTCTTTAAACAATTGTAAAACCAGTCTATTATATTGATGTAATGCACAGTTTTGTAATTGTTTGTTGAACTGGACATACATTGTTTTACAATTGTCATATGATCTGTGTGCACCATAAACAATTCCTCTTGAACGTGTACGAGTGAGCAGTTTATATATGCATGTAAGTAATGCAGCATAGACCATCAAACACTTCAAAAGCCTATAACTATGCTGCATTCTTATGCACGTAAAGTAATTCAACCAGGTTTGTCAAACAGCTGTAAAAATGTGCATGCTTTAATATCTATGTAATGCCCCATTTTACTAAAGAAAAAATAACTGGGAATGCACTGTTTTACAATTTTCAGACTAACTGTACTCCAGGCACATTACCCCTGGAAATTGTACAAGTGAATAGTTCGTATATAAATACATGGAGATTGCCAAATGTCACCAAAAACTGACTGAACAGTAAAAGTAAAATTCATAAAAACAAATGAAAGAATACTATAACCCATTTTTAAGATGATAAACGTTAGTACCAAGAATCTATACTTCAAGACCATCATGTATCAAATACGAAGTTGATACGGGATATTTATCAACAAGGTCTTGGTACCTTCCGATGAACTTTACCCCTGGTTCATCAACTTTCTACTTAGACACTGGTCACGTTTTACAAAGTCTGGGTAGGAGCTGCAAACAATTGTAAAACATGTGACTATTATAAGAATAATAGTCCTAGGTAAAAATGTACACATAGATCAAATCGATGCATAAGCATGCAAGAAGTTGTAAAACTGTGCACGTGAATTTAAATAAATTTATTTCAATTAATCATTTAATAGAATGTATGCAGCATTTTGCTAATGCTAGTAATGGTGTTCGTCAAGCTATGAAGGGCCCCAAAAATGAATACATACTTAAGTATTCTCTGTTCGAAGGCAACAAACAAGGCTTTTAAGTGTTTTGTCTAGTCATTTACATGTGTAGTATGTTTGTACATGACATTTTGCAACACAAACATAGTTACTACTAGTAATTCTACACTTATTTTGACCATACATCTTCCATTCATAAATATTTTATAAGTAAGTATGGCCTCTAATTGACAAAGAGAAGTATTGTGTAGCACTGTATAATATGTAGCTTTGTCTAAATTGAACAGGTGAACGTAAAGGGGTAAGGACACGCCCATTATGCATGTTATGGAGCTACATATATAGTGAATGTGATGTACACAGTATTTATATATATATATTAATGACTTTTAAACAATGATAGGCTATTTAAAGTTTACTTTTCAATTATAGCTTTTAGAATAAAAACCAAAAACCAGAAAATTGCCAAAAAAACCCATCCATTAGCATCACTTCCTATTATTTGAAAGAAGAAATAGGTAGATCTTTGATTTCCTGAGACGTATTCTCTATCTATTATGGTTTCGAGATATGAGACAATTAAGTTTTATTATACGACAGGGCGCCCATATTGCATGGTTGACATGAAGGAACAAAAATCAAACTGCAGAATAGATACCATTACAACCAAAGAATTAAAGTCTAGACTTCCGTTGCCAGTTAAATGAACTACTGTAAGTACATTTTATATTTTCTCATAAAAGTAATTTTATAGAAAACTAAAAACAACTTGTTTATACAATGCCCCTAACTGAGAATGCTTTCATGCATCAATTTAATCTATGTATTTCTTGATAAATTCATGTTTTTTTGTTGCAGCAGGTTGCTATCATATTAGTTAATTTATTGATTTAATCAAAAATGTATCATACAAAATCTTTGTTGTCTATCAGATGGTGTTACTAAATTGTAATCCTGGTACCTTTGATAACTATTTACACCACTGGGTCGATGCCGCTGATGATGGACTTTTCGTCCCCGAGGGTATCACCAGCCCAGTAGTCAGCACGTCTGTGTTGACATGAATACCAATTATGTGATCATTTTATAAATTTCCTGTTTACAAAACTTTTATTTTTTTCGAAAAACTAAGGATTTTCTTATCCCAGACATAGATTACCTTAGCCGTATTTGGCACAACTTTTTGAAATTTTAGATCCTCAATGCTCTTCAACTTTGTACTTGTTTGACTTTATAACTATTTTGATCTGCGCGTCACTGATGAGTCTTATGTAGACGAAACGCGTGTCTGGCGTACTTAATTATAATCCTGGTACCTTTGATAACTTATTATGTCATATTCTATTTAAAGATGATAATAGTACTTTTGTACACAAAAAAAATAACGATTGTTTCACTACATCACGCTGTATTAAACAATAAACGTTACAATACTTTATGTTTATTTGTAAAACTGTATGCTTATTTACGTTAAGTAATGTAGCTGGGTTCTTCAAACAATTGTAAAACCAGTCTATTATATTGATGTAATGCAAAGTTTTGTAATTGTTTGTTGAACTGGGCATACATTGTTTTACAATTATCATATGATCTGTGTGCATCATGAACAATCCCCCTTGAACGTGTACGAGTGAGCAGTTTATATATGCATGTAAGTAATGCAGCATAGACCATCAAACACTTCAAAAGCCTATAACAGTGCTGGATTCTTGTGCACGTAAAGTAATTAATTGTAAACAGGAAATTTATAAAATGATCACATAATTGATATTCATGTCAACATCGACGTGCTGACTACTGGGCTGGTGATACCCTCGGGGACGAAAAGTCCGTCAACAGCGGCATAGACCCAGTGGTGTAAATAGTTATCAAAGGTACCAGGATTATAATTTAGTAACACCATCTGATGGACAACAAAGATTTTGTATGATACATTTTTGATTAAAAATAAATTAACTAATATGATAGCAACCTGCTGCAACAAAAAAACATGAACTTATCAAGAAATACATAGATTAAATTGATGCATGAAAGCATTCTCAGTTAGGGGCTTTGTATAAACAAGTTGTTTTTAGTTTTTTATAAAATTACTTTTATGAGGAAATATAAAATGTACTTACAGTAGTTCATTTAACTGGCAACGGAAGTCTAGACTTTAATTCTTTGGTTGTAATGGTATCTATTCTGCAGTTTGATTTTTGTTCCTTCATGTCAACCAATATGGTCGCCCAGTCTTATAATAAAACTTAATTGTCTCATATCTCGAAACCATAATAGATAGAGAATACGTCTCAGGAAATCAAAGATCTACCTATGTCTTCTTTCAAATAATAGGAAGTGGTGCTAATGCATGGGGATTTTTGGCAATTTTCTGGTTTTTGGTTTGTATTCTAAAAGCTATAATTGAAAAGTAAACTTTAAATAGCCTATCATTGTTTAAAAGTCATTAATATATATATATATAAATACTGTGTACATCACATTCACTATATATGTAGCTCCATAACATGCATAATTGGCGTGTCCTTACCCCTTTACGTTTACCTGTTCAATTTAGACAAAGCTACATATTATACAGTGCTACGCAATACTTCTCCTTGACAACTAGAGGCCATACTTACTTATAAAATACTTATGAATGGAAGATGTTTGGTCCAAATAAGTGTAGAATTGCTAGTAGTAACTATGTTTGTATTGCAAAATATCATGTACAAACATACTACACATGTAAATGACTAGACAAAACACTTAAAAAAACCATTTTTAAAGTTGATCATGTCTGAGAATCATGAGCGTACGTATTCGGTTCGAAATTTCTGAGTATCTTTTATTTGTATTACAGGTATTACACATCACTTATCAAATGTTCATTTACAATGTCGGTTGTCTTGCTAATCCCTCTTTCACAACAAAGTGAGCTGACCCCCCCCCCCCTTTACGCCCCCTCCCCCAAAACAATAATATTAAAAGAACTTGCTTTTATCAACATAATGATTACAGGTCATTTACACAGCCCTGTCTGTTTTTCCTTCCTAAAAAGAAAAGTCAGTGGCTTGTTTCTTGCCTTCGAACAGAGAATACTTAAGTATGTATCCAGTTTTGGGGCCCTTTATAGCTTGACGAACACCATTACTAGCATTAGCAAAATTCTGCATACATTCTATTAAATGATCAATTGAAATAAATCTATTTAAATTCACGTGCACAGCTTTACAACTTCTTGTATGATTATGCATCGATTTGATTTATGTGTACATTTTTACCTGGGACTCTTATTCTGCATATACTTTTTACATGTTATACTCGGCCTAGCGCTGTCTAATGTGGAGCTCCTCTTTTTTCTTTGAAAATATAGGTCCACATCCTAATTCAATTGAATGTTTTAACTTAAGAAGGGAATTTTTATGTACACACTCTTGCAATGTACACAGTACATACTTTTAGATATTTGGATGATATTTTGGCTCTCAATAATGACGACTTCAGTATGTATATTAATGAAATTTATCCTGTTGAACTTACTTTAAATAAAGCTAATACTAACAATGACCACTGCCCTTTTCTCGATCTTGATATCTATATCACTAATGGAAAGCTGAATACTAAAATTTATGATAAAAGGGATGATTTTTCATTTCCTATCGTTAATTATCCGTTTTTAGATGGTGACGTTCCCTTGTCACCATCTTACGGTGTTTAGTTATCTCAACGTGTACGATTCGCTTGTGTAGGTAACAATGTTTTAGATGTTAACGAGAGAAATTTATGTATTACTGAAAAATTATTACACCAGGGTTTACGATATCACAAACTATTCAAAACATTTACTAAATTTTATCATCGGTATAAAGACATCATTCGTAAATATAGCTCAACATACAGACTTCTAATACGTTCAGGTATTTCACATCCAATTTTTTATGGAAATATTCTTTATAAAGCACAAAGGTGTCAGTATTCACCTCAGAAACTTACAAAACCTTTGAATAGAATTATTAAGAAGGGATATAATTACGATACTGTTGTCAAGTCATTAAAGATTGCATATTTTGGCGTTAATATTGAGTCACTGATAAGGTCTTTGCATCGGAACTAAACACATTTATTCTAAAAACAGTTGTTGGCATGACACGGGTTATGTTCTTCTCATATATGTTATGATGGTATGATACTAAACCCCTAACGGGAAGGATTGTGCCTGCTGTTCATATGATGAAATCATAATCTTTCAGTCAGTTTAATTGAAGTCTGGAGCTGGCATGTCAGTTAACAGCTAATAGTCTGTTGTTATTTATGTATTATTGTCATTTTGTTTATTTTCTTTGGTTACATCTTCTGACATCAGACTCGGACTTCTCTTGAACCGAATTTTAATGTGCGTATTGTTATGCGTTTACTTTTCTACATTGGTTAGAGGTATAGGGGGAGGGTTGAGATCTCACAAACATGTTTAACCCCGCCGCATTTTTGCGCCTGTCCCAAGTCAGGAGCCTCTGGCCTTTGTTAGTCTTGTATTTTAATTTTAGTTTCTTGTGTACAATTTGGAAATTAGTATGGCGTTCATTATCACTGGACTAGTATATATTTGTTTAGGGGCCAGCTGAAGGACGCCTCCGGGTGCGGGAATTTCTCGCTATATTGAAGACCTGTTGGTGACCCTCTGCTGTTGTTTTTTATTTGGTCGGGTTGTTGTCTCTTTGACACATTCCCCATTTCCATTCTCAATTTTATGTATCAAAAGGACAGAAACACATTTTTGTTTTACGTATCTGCTACTTTAGAATTATATTAAGGATATGTCACATATAATGAGACAAATATCCACACCAGACTAAATAAATTAGATGCAAGCAACTACGTGTGATCAGAGACATAAAATACACATGGTATTATATCTCTTCGACGTGATCGTGTGTTGTTGTTCATAATTTTTGGGAAATGTAGTCAGTTTTGTTGTTTTATTTATTCCAAAAAATACTACGATTATGAATTTGAGATTTAGAGGATCGAATAAAAAAACAATATTTAAAACATTAAACAGAAACATATTTAGGTTTGATCTCTTGTGAAGAGTCGTATTGGAAATCATACCATATCTTCTTAAATTTTATATAAGATTTAAGATTATCTCGAAACGACGGAAGAATGTAAAAGTAGTGCAAACACGAACATTGAAACTTAAACCAAGTTGAGGGCGAAGTACTTTTTTAACTCCAGTGTCCTCAAAATATTATAATCAAATGACCATGTTGACAATAATCAAGTTGGATTTTTTTATACTGGGGGCCGGCATATATGTAACACTCAGAAACGTTTCCATCCCCCCAAACGTGTCCATATAAACCGCAAAACATGTCTTGTTGCTAAAGAGCGCCAAAACGTGTTCTATTAATGAGCGGCCAAGTGTGTCCATTTTGTTATTCATTTGAAACCCTAACGTTGTGATAAGTCTCACTTTTAAAAGCTTAGAAACCAATTCTGCATGAAGCAGGTCATTTATTGCCCTCATACATTATACATTCATTTAGGCATCATAGGACAATATTAGCACAATAGAAGTCATTTAGTAAATTAGGATGAAAACTGTACGAAACTAATGAATTGCAATCTTTATGGTGTTTTTTTTTCTAATTACGCAAGTCAAATTTGCCACTGGACATCAAGCAATAAACAGTCAATAGTTAAGTATGTGTTGCAAATTCAGTTTGCAATTTTGCGTAATATAACCACAAATATGAAGCACTGGGAAAACTAACAAGATAAAATGTATTAAATTTTCAATTGTGAAATACACTCTATGTGAACTTTAAAACAATGATAATTTATATTGATAAAAAAAACAAAAAAAAACGCTGCAAGTAAAAATAAAGTGTTATTGTGCGATTTTTTTTTTTAACCTGGTGGTTTATTAATTTACAAGCATAAGTTGGTGTGCACAATCATAGCATGTCTTCAATAGACATTTGTCTTTATGCACTACTACACTATTTCCTCTAGATTTCTGTGGGTATCTTTGAAAATACAACCGTACTCGAAGTCTTTTATCGTACCCCGCGCCATTGAATTGTAAACGTTTTTGACTTTACGGAGTAATATTGGTGCTAAAAGTTTTCAACATTTTAACGTTTTCATCTGGACACCTTTTGGCGGCGAATAACAATTAATATCGGACACATTTGGGGATGTGAGATCGGACACCTTTGTTCGATTTATGATTGGAAGGACAAGTTTAGACGAAATGAGACACGATTTGGAATTAGATACTTTTCAGAGTATTACATCAAGGAATTGTATATTTAAATATACAATCGGCCTGGATTATATACATATAAAAATAACCAATTTCAATGTATAAAGTTATATTATTAACCAACCTATTTATAAGGGTATTGATAACACAAAGGATTTGTATAAAACAAAGACAACACATTTGTGTCCCTATTGATTGATTTTTTTTTAAATTTGATTTTGTTGAAAGAAAAAATACCGCATATTACATTGTATTCGAATAGGCTAATTCAACTCTACTTGATAAAAGTGTCAATGATAAAAATAGAGTTATCTCTCTTTATCCATCTCTTTCCCACCGTTGACTTTTATGTACGTTTTATTGTGATGTCCCTTATTAATTTAATAATAAATTATAGAGGAATTAAAAAGCATTATTTAAAAATGATGCTTCATGCGATTTGTTTTTCATGAAGTACGTTAACTCTATACAGAAAGCTAATACTTTTTTTCATAACCCGGAAGTACTTAGGAAGCATGGGAGAAAACTGACGTCATGATTTAGCAAGTCGGAACAAAAGATGAGCCGCCACAAAATATTTTGAAAAGATGCGTCTTATTTAGAGTAAATTGTATGGTCTGTCTTATTCATCCTTATTTCTAGGACGCGCATCCACAATAAGAAATGTCTAAAGTGCGCTGTAATTGCTGTCAGATTGAAATTTCAGGGTTCAGAGTACAGTGTACAGATTGTACAGACTTTGACCTTTGTTTACAGGTGAGTATGACGTCACTGGCGTGCCTATCAAATGCACATAATCTCTTTTGTTGACCATAATTTTCTTTTTCCTAAAATTATCAAAGATTGTATTTTATGTTTCCTTTTTTTCAGTGCTATTCACTTGGTGCTGAGATCGGAGGTCATAAAAGAGTTCATGAATACAAGTTGGTGGTATGTACATTGTGATTGGGGATACCCAATGGAGATCCTACATCTATAAATAGAAATGCTTGAAATCCTAAGTGTAATGTCCTGCTTCAAACAATCATGTCAGTTATAACAAAGGGATTATCTTGCAATTAACTTGTATTTGTTTTTATATCCACAATATATAAATTATGAAATTGAACATTTTCTGACAATTGAAAATATTTTTTTTATGGTTGTGCTTGTTCTTCTGTTTATGGGAAAGACCCTATTGCTGGAGTGTGGAATTTCCCAGAACTGTGTCGCTATGTGCATGGCTGAAGTCCCAGTCTTCATGCTTAACCACAGGCCAAGCAGCCAAGACTTGTCAAATAGTTTTCAGACTTGACTATGAAAGGCCAACAGAATTTATCTTTTTTCTGAAAATTGAGCTCCTGGCCTATAGATTGAAAAGTTTTTCATGAAGTCTGAAGTCAGTTATGTGAAAAAAGAAAGTTGAAAAAGTAAATCTTGCTGTGACTTAAAAGTAATGTGACATCTCCGGCAGATATCTCCCATGTACATGTATACTATATTTTACCCAGGTCAACATGGGCAGTTAACACTCTTGCTGCCGGAGGGACACATATGTCCATGGCTAAATTTATGCAAGCTTCTCATCAATGCTGTATCTCTTAATTAAAAGAACGAAGATTAAACTGTTTTGTTTTTCTCCAATTGGTCCAAAATGTAATGGTCATTATGTCGTGACGTCATATCGAATGATGTCGTTGTTTGGCATGTTACATCACAGACGTTGAGCTGTCTTATTTTCCGGCATATGAAATGCAGCCTTCAAAAACAGTCCGCAGCAAGAGGGTTAATTCATAAATGCAAAATTCGAACGTTGCGTGTTAGAAGATTTGAAATCTCAAGTTATTTGTTAACTAAATCGGACACTTAAGGTAGTCAAAATGGCATTTATCACATGAAATTAATAAAAACCATATAGTTTTTGATTGAAAACACTCATTTCATTTTAAGAAAGATGCATTTTATTCATATAAACCCTAATGAAGATTTTCCTCAAAGATTTGACAAAACAGTAGTATTGTGAATATTGTTTGTTTTAGAGTGACTACGTAGTAGGAGCTTTTGAACTTGATACACCATGGACTCTGGCAGAAGAAACAATGCTTTTAGATGCGGTGGAACAGTATGGATTTGGCAACTGGTAAGTTATCACTTGAACGAATCTTTTCTTTATGACATTCTTCAGCAATACAGACCACTACTGTAAACTAACTTATTTTCGCGTTTAGCCCTTTCTCTCCCATTTCGCGGCAATTTAATTTCGCAATTCTTAAATTTACTTGATGTGGTTTAGTAAAGAAAAATTAAAGTTTCACATATTTGTGATAGTTTTCTTCTCTGAAAAATAAATCGCTCGCGAAAATTAGTTGGTTTACAGTATCCTCAGTGGTGGCATGTTTTAAAAGTAGGTTATCTTCAGAGAGTCCTATTGAAATTACTAAGATAATTGTATCAGCTAATTTAAGGTTACTTAACAAAAAATGTGTTCTGCTTAGTCTATTATGGTCATTGAAGATTCTATTTGTAGGTTGTAAGGTGTTAGATATGATTTGGATAGTATCTATACTAATATATATCTAGTATTTCTATACTTTGTCACCTCAAGTGCATGTGTATTGTCTTTCATGGATTTTCCCTTTAATCTGTGATGATGAATAGATGTTACACATGTAATTGTATTTAGCAGCTTTATTACTAGTGTTGAATATCGTTCCACAGCTAAATTCTGGTTTCTTATCAAAGCATATGTAATGAACAATATGTAACAAAATTAAACATAATTTTTAAGAAAATAACAATATGTAATGATTATCTTAAAAAAGTCATGACAGTTCCTCACAGATAAAAAAAATTCTATCCATTCAGTACATGTGCATATCAAGTCAGCCAGACTAGCTGAGTATTGAAATATTTTAAGTAAAAGTAGGACCTGGAATATGGGTTGTGGACCTTTCAGTTTGAAGGGGCAAAGGTCAGGCCCCTTCCAGTGCCAAATGTTAATTTGAACCCCTGTAATGTTGCATTCATTTAGAGTATATGAACAAATGCTTGTTTCTTTTGCAGGGAGGATGTGGCAAATCATGTGGAAAAGAGAACTGCTGAAGGTATTTATTGAGATACTGTAGAAGGCTGTAGCAAAAATTTTATCTGCGAAAGAAATTAAACCTTTCCACAGAATCATGAGTTTACCTGTCAATATTAAACTTCAGTTCTTTGTCCCTTGAAATATAATGATCACTAGTACTGGAACCTTTAAATTTCTTTTAATAGAAATCCATCACTCATTGATTAATTTACCTGAAGAACAAGGTGTTGAATAATGAATACACATGTAACAACTCACAAAACTTCATGTGATTTTGTATTTTTTCAGTATCAGTTATATTTTCAAATTTTTAAAGGTTAACTTCTGAAGAAGAAAAAAAAATCAGCATTTTTCCTATTGAAAATTGTTTTTTGGTGTGTTTGACATACTACATGTAATAGTTATCAAAGGTACCAGGATTATAATTTAATACACCAGACATGCATTTCGTTGTCAAAGACTCATCAGTGATGCTCAGATCAAAATAGTTAAAAAGCCAAACAAGTACAAAGTTGAAGAGCATTGAGGACCCAAAATATGACAACGGTAATCTAAGCCTAAACTAAAGCTGGACAAAATGACTAGGTTTAAATTTAAGCCTTGTTATTAACATGATTAAGATTGATTGATTCAATGAGTAAATAAACACAAAAATGCAAATTTTGGTAGAAACAATGCTAAAACATTGTCAGAAATCAACATTTTATGTCAGTCAGTGATTGTATCGATCAGATTGAAAATAGCAGTCTTCACGATGAACTGTTAAATCTACAGCCCCGGAGCTCAATTTTTGAAATTTTTTAGTTAGATTCTATTGGCCTCTAGATATGATTTTAACAGGCCCGAGAGCAATTTTACCAGCCAGGGCTGCCATTCAGCGTGAAGACTGATAATGAATAATTTCCTTATCATGTTTATTATGTGGATATATCGTATCTGTAATCCATAAATTTAAACCATAACATTTTCTTTGTTTACTGACAGAGTGTGAAGACCATTATGTAACATTTTTTGTATCAGGAAGTGTTGGAAAAGGTATTTATAATTAAACATGATTTATTATTTAAGTTATCTGGACAAAAACATTTCTACTGTATAAAAGCCCAGATTTGAAAATGAAACTGATAAAGAAATATGAAAATTTTAATAACTTAAACAAAGAAGAGTGGTCAGAATTAGAAAAAAAAAGAAATAATATTTGTCACTTTGTATATGTAGAAGACCTTAGTTGAAATGATGTAGTGCAAAAAAAAAGTTATAGGTCTTAAGTGCTGATAATAAAGTTTTTATGAGGATTTCTGATAAAAAAATCTTTAAAATGTTAGTAGTTTTGAATACTTATTTCATTGAAGATCAAAACAGAATTGATCAGGAATGCGTTGAACAACTTTACTTTGTTCATTGACAACTCTACATCCAAGTCACATTGAACTAGTAAAATGTAAACCATTTTTGGTCAAAGTACATGCATGTTAATCATGTTGATATATTCTGAAAACATGATACAAAATGAAAGTTCTGGTTTATGACCCTAAAAAATTACTAAATACCATACATAGTCATGATTTAGAAAATGAAACACTCAATGCATGTAGTTTTGATGTAAATACACATACTATTTCAACAAGGGTAAAAGAAATTTGGACTAGTATTCTTTATTATTTTTAGTCACAATCAGACCAGATGCTGCAGACGCAATAAAAGATCATACATGTCCCAACGGAGGTATGTGGAATGGGAATAGAGATGATTTAGGACTTTTCTTTTTTGTGATAGTATTTGCAAAATTAATTGTTATTATTTGCTCCAAAAATATCAGATTGAAAATTTTCAATTTTTCTCTTCTAGATGCTGTTTTTGTACACATGTCTCAAAGGTGTCTCAGAATTTTAATCTAAAAAAAACTCTGAATTATATTTTTAAATAAAATATGTTTTCATTAAGTTCTAAAAGGGAGGTAACACAGTGAGTCAAATAAATATGAAAAATATGTATTAGGTTATCTCCTCTATGAAACTTATTTAGAGACAACATGTTGCCACTAACCATATGATTTACTATATCAGGGGCTGATCCAGTCATTTAAATAAGGGGGGTTTCCAACTAATGTCCCCATTCAAATGCAATGATCTGTCCTAAAGAAAGGGAGGGTTCCAACCACAAGAAACCCCCCTCTGGATTCACCACTGTGTATATGACATGTCTTTTATTCAAACTGATGTCTGAGCTTTACAAATATAATTTTTTTTTATAAAATTTCAAAAAGTACTACTGCTCACCTTTAAAATAACTCTTAACAGTAACTATATGTATTGCAACACTCACATTAGACATTAGGTGAATATCTAATATTTTAAATTAATAAATTATTGCAATGTTTTCATTATTGCGAAAAAAATGCAACAGGGTTATAGTCTCAAGGATTTAAACTCGCATTTTGAAAATTTCTATATGAATTGAACAGGATTTTTCTCAATATTGCTAAAATTAAAATGGCCTTTGAGTCTTAAATGACAAAATTGCAATAATAAATGCACGCAAAAAATTCTGAATATACAGTTTTAGATTTTAAGTATGCTTTATTCTTTGGCAATTTCTTGTAAACAGTTGGTTATAATTTCGGAGCAGTTGAACAATTTGGATTGATGAAACAAATTGAAATTTGATGAGAATTTTGAAGAAGAAAAAATGTAATATGTGGATAGAAACACATCAGTGAAATGAAAAAAAATATGTGATTGCAAATATTAATGACCAATAGAAGATTTTTAAATAAAAGCTAAACAAATTTTAAAGCAAAGTACTCATCAGAATTTCTTCTCTTTTCCAGGTCCTTTGTCACCTAGTATAACACAACCAATATCACCTGTAGAACTTAGTCTTCCTGAACAACAAGAACTTGGATATATGCCTCTTAGGGATGATTTTGAAAGAGTGAGTTAAGCCATCTTTTTAGGTTGGGTCTACTGTTATAAAATTGACAAGCATACAGTAACAGCAGATAATATGCTACCAAATTTTCTAGATTGTTATTAATTTGGGATTTCAAGAGTACTGGAATACTTGAGTATGGCTTGGTAGAAAACTGTTTCAAATACAACAACAATATTTGACTAATCTGTTTCCTATTGGGATATTGGAGATCATTTTATCTGCATGACTATTGCTTTACACAGCACACTACCTTAAAGATCATTTGACAAGATCATATCAAATCTGTTGCATTCAATGGTGACCCTTAGTGGTTAAAAGCATCAGTGACTTCAAATCATCCCACCTTTGTTTATATGTTTTCTTTAGTATTACAAAATGTAAAAGGTGTTTTTAAATTGTTGATTAGATTTTTGTTTACTTTAAAAAAGTAATACATGTAGCTTTTTATCATGAAATATAATTCCTATGATTAGTTATATTCATCAGACAGTAACCATGGTAACCAACAAAGCTTAAATTGTGTATATAAGTTTATTCTCGTTTTCTGGATATTTTTCATGATTATCCCTAAAATTATTGATGTAGTATAGGATATTTTAAAGTCACTTATCTTTCCTCACAATTCATAATAAAAATCATGAACATATTTTATACTCGGGTAAATTTTGATAGAAATTAAAACCTATTTCATAGATTATCTTTCAAAAACAACAGTTGAACAATTTTCAAAACAAGATCAGTAGGAATTCTTAATTTTTTTAAGGATTTGGGTTGTTATGTTTTAGGACATTTCTGTCTTTGTGATGCAGCATGTTTTATTATTTGTGTATTTTGTAGGAGCACGACAATGATGCTGAAATTTTAATTAGCAGTTTAGCCAATAATTATGATGACGAAGACATTGATATAGGTAAGTATTACGCATGATGTGAAAAATTTTGTAGATAATACATCCACGTTAACATTATTAATGAATATGTCTACGTCAGTTCCTTCTTCAGGGTTGAAAAAAAAATATGATGAAAAGTCATCAGAAAATCAATTCAAATATTTTTACAATTTTTAATTTTTTCAGAATAGCATGTTGAAATAATCAAATGAATTTTTATCAAAATTGCATGTAATCATTAACCCTTTCACCGATGAGGCCCGGTTTACTGGGATTCACGCTTCAGACAGCTAACGATGAGTCCCGTTTTACTGGGATCGGAATACCTCTTTTATATTTCCCGCTTAAAACAGTGCAAACATGAGTTATCTTTCTTTGTTGAATACCCGGACGAAAGTGTTAACATGGCGCTTCCGTTTGTTGAAAACCGTGTCAAAATCAGAGGAATTTACGAGAATTTGAAATGAGGGAACATTTTTTTTTAAAGAATATGGAAGAATTGAAGCCAAACTTGTATACTTTTTTTACATTAAATGTCATTTCGTGTTCAAAACACTTGGAATGGACATCGTTCAGTGTAAGGAATTTTCAAAAGTTTGCCGTTTTGGGTCAAAGAGCAGAATTTTGAGAATTTCACCTAGATAATGCCAACAATTTGAAAATTTGAATATTTATGAAGAAAAAATTATCAAAACATGAACCTAACTGTGAACATGGTGTTAGTGAATGAAATAAAGACACAAATAACTACTGACAAGTTTTTATTGACATTGATTATGAAGATCTCCCACTTGAGTAATAGTAGCCAGGGAAGCCATCGTCTCAGAGTAGCTTCTGTCTGGGCAGCTATTGGTGAAAGGGTTAATAGAATTCTTTGGTTTTGACGATGTATTAGAAAATTTGACTCCATGATATACTTGCTTAAAATGGCCTTAAACATGTACAGCTATGTAGAAAGAAGTCCCTAACACTATATAGAAATAGTTTTCATTTTAATACACATCACAAATATTGAACTTACTCCAGGGATTAAAAAAAAAACCAAACTTTTGATGCTCAATTTATTTCTTATGTCTTACGTCAGTTTGTATGAATTGAAACATTTTATGATTCATAATGTTCAATGTTTTAATGTTGATATATTTCAGCGGTAAAACTTTCACAAGTAGAAAAGTACAGAACAAGATTAAAAGAAAGAGAAAGAAGAAAACGACTTGCGAGAGGATACAATCTTTTACAAAGTGCTACTACTATAGGGAAACAAAAATCTCAAACTCCAAAGAAAAGAATTCATAAAGAAGAAAGGTACATTATACTTTGATACTCTATTTATTGGTAACTAGATATAGTCTAAAAGTTGCACAAATCATTTAATAGAAGAGCAAATGATATGGGATACCCATCCATGTTACAAAATCAGTAAATACACAGCAAATAAAACACAAAAAGCAAAGAAAGAGTATTTTGATGGCTGTTCTTCATCTCAAAGTCACAGAATGGCTCTCAAGGACCTCGGTGGCAGAATTGTCTAATTATTTACTACTGTGATCACTAGCCAGTCAACACTGAGGTTATGAGTACAAACCCTGCTCGTGTGGGTGCACTCGACTACAATCTTAATTGACTAGGATTGTCAGTTTTCCTAACGAAGGTCGGTGGTTTTCTCTGGGCACTCCGACTTCCTCCACCAATAAAAACTGACCACCACTAAATAACCCAAAAGTGGTGCTAAAATATGGCATTTAAACACAAAATCAAATCAAATCACAGTATGGCTTGCCAAAAGATTGAAACTGAGATTTAAAACTTGAAACTTAAGCAGAATTGTTTTCAATATGAATTTCATCCATTAGAATTGGTGATGTTTATCTCAGTTTGTTTGATGTAAAAAAAATTGTAATCTGTTGTTTTTAAAATGGTGAGGGCTATTCCATTAAAATGTATGTAGGAGGGTAGGAAGGGACTTTCAAAACATCCCTACAACCAAGAATCTCTTTTAGACAAATTTTGTATTATGTTAATAGATGCAAACTGAAAAATACCCATGACCCACACTCAATAATTCAGCTTCCCTTCCTACCCTCCCACATACATTTTAATGGAATAGCCCTGATCAGATCTTTACATCCAGCCCAAAATGTACAAAACACAATTTTTATCATTTCTATTTGTATATTTTCAATGAAGCAAGTTACAAATGTAGTAGCAGCTACAACGAATGTAAGTGACAAGTTTTTGGGATACGATTGCTTTCAAGCAATCTGTAGACTTATACCGGTGGCTCAGAGTAATTTCCCTCACGTCAATCGTTTTATTCTAAACATTAAGGAACATCTCAGATTCTTATGATTGTCTTGCTTTAAAAGGTAAAAACAAACAAAGGGATTGAACTTAATCAACTTTCCTATAATGTTCTTTTCATAATCTTCATGTTTGATAATTCCCTCAACTTCGATGTGTGTTTTTAACAACACGGAAAATCAGAATTAAGCAGTATTTATATTTAGTGTAGTTATAAATTTAGAAACAAGTCAGAGGGAATTCCCAGTTTTGATAAAATGCGAGAGTTCTCTGAATACCGATAAATCTATTTCTGTCATATAAGAACTGAAGTGGAGTTTTTCTTATATGTTACCGTTATGAAACTGATATTTGAGATTGTACTTCCATAAAGAAATTCAGAAACATCTAGGTCGTTTAATAAGCATTTAATATATCTTGCCCCAGGGTTTGATTTGGAAATTATGCGCATGCGTATAGTTTTCTAAACTTTAAGGGGTTTTAGATTGAATGGTTGCTCTGGATTCCCCACTCAATTAATTAATTTATAACTCATGGGATCTTTTCTATGTTTGTCTGCTATTGAGGGTTATTGTTGTTGCATAATTTTAAATCATATGCATCATTTAGATTAAAATAAATATATTTCACATCTTAGAACACCCCTTCAGGCGAAATGGAGTCTTCCATATTATCGTTTCGAGTTCTCTCCCTTCCCGCAGTAACTTCCGTGAATTCTGAATATAAACAAGACGTCGAGTATTAGCTGGTTCTGTCAATAAATGTCGTATTATATTAAAAACGAATGCAATTTAAACCGATAAATGTGTACGGAAAGGAGCCATGATGACTGACCCAAAGGAAATTAAATATTTAAAGAGTTAGGAATGGGGTTCCTCTTAGAATTAACGTAGGAAAAAGGTGATAGATACGAATTGAAATCTACATCTACATCATAGGACGATCGATCAGCACATTGATGACTATACGTCGGCGCATCGCTAACAGACACTTAATAAAATATAATGTAACCAATAAGTGAAATAAAATACCTTCTCTGACATCTCTCACTCTGAGTCAGTCAGTGACTGCTGTGGAAAGTAAACTTGGTATTGATAGTACAAAAATAAAACACAATAGACCTAATTACATTGTTCATACACTTTTACCCGGGTTTGGCTATTTTGTAACTATTTTACATGTCTGTTTGTCATTTGAATTAGTTTTGAAAATAATATTATCCAGCTACATGCATACATGTGTCAATGTAACAATGGCAATCGTATCCCTCAGAGCAATCTGCTCTTTGATTAACAAAATCATCTTTAAAATGTTTGTAGAGTTGATAGGACATAGTTTACCATGTAATATGTTTTCATTGTCTTGTAAACTAATTTTTTACAACAGAGTATCATTTCATCTTGTGAAAATACAACTGCATTTATGTATTGAATATTTTACAGGGAATTCCAAGATAAAATGAAGGTTTTTGCACAGTTTCATACCCTGTCTGAACATGAGACTTTTTTAGAAAATATACAAAGTAAGATTTATTTATTGTCATCATATAAAATAGTAGGAAAAAAAATATAGAGGTTGATTTCAATTTATGAAACTATAGATTTTGTTTATATATAACATTTGTTTTACCAGCCTTAAATAGTTTTCAAAATTACTCCAAAATGAGAGCACATCAGTAATTGGTATTCAATTTCACAGTGTTGAAAAAGAACGAACTTTCAAGTTGCAGATTTAAGCATTTTATAGAATATTATGTAAATCTTTTCCTTGAAACAATTATGATCAACAGTACATGTACCTGTATGAGTATACATTGTATAAGAACTTATCAATATGAAATTTTATCCATTTGTTTTGTTAATGTTGATTTTTGAAAACAAAGTGAACCTTTCATCGAATAAGTTATACAAGACCATAGGGTATATTTTGTCTCACAAGAAGCAACATGAAACTCTGGTTTTCCATAAGCATGATTTGAATACCGATTTGCTAAAGGGACTAGAGGATAATTATATTCATCTTATTAAGTGTACATAACAGTCTATAATTTATGATTTTTTTTCTTCTGTCAAATGTTTTTTAAAAGAGAGATGGAAGGAACCCAAAGTATTCTCAAACTTATAATATAAAAAAACAAGATTTCAAGGTCATGGTAAAAAAAACAAAGACGGACAGTAGCCTGAGCAAAAAGTGAACAACATGAACCACAACAAATAATGGATGTTTGCATGTGCCCCCAAAGGGTTAACAGATCCTGCTCAACATGTGGCACCCATCATGTTGCTTATGGAAGTACAAATTTGGTGATAAGTCTTAATTCAGTGATGTCGCATTCAAAGAAAAGAGTATGAGATTATGGTAATATCGACCAGAACATTCAATATTTTGAATTAGGGGCATTTTAACATGATAAACAAATTTAAACAAAAGTAGATACTCAATTTTGCACTTTGTTAAAATATTCAGGTTATGGTCTATTTTTTTTTTAGAAGAGAAAGATCTGAAAGAAAGAATACAAGAATTGTTGAAATACAGAAAACATGGTATTACCAAACTAGATGGTATGTAAATATGTTGCCACTTAAAATTAAGAATGTTTGATATCTAGCTGAGGGAGGATAATGTTTATTTTGCTATTTCCTTATATTTGAATTATTTTATGGTATTTTATTTAAGTGTAGCCTAGGAGGGATCACTGTTAAGGCAAAGCAAAATAAAACATATTGAACAAAAATTTCTTTATATATGTACACTTAAAAAAAACCCAGATGGTATGCAAATGATATTTCACAACACTTAGATATATATTTTTGTGGTATACGGTAACATTTCTTTTCACTTTCATACATTTCATGCTTGAATGTATGCAAATTGATAGATTTGGTCAATTTCTGACAAGTTATTATTGTACTTTGTTCATTACATTTCATGGTTGATTGATTTTGGTAATATTTTGAGTTTGTCTCATGAGTATAATTGTTAAAATTATGATGGGAAATCATTGTTAGAATTTAATCTGTTGACTTAATGAGCATGTATTTTTTTTTAAGTGAATATGTCTTGAACATTATCCTTCAAATTTCTGGTTTCTATACAGGTGTTGGTTTTGCTTGCATGAATAATCTTCTTTTCATTGAACACTACTCCAACTGAAGGTTTTTAAAATACATGTACTTTCACTTGATTTGATAAGTTCTATTAAACAAAACAAACATAATTATGAAGAATAAGGGGTGACTAGGAAAGTTTTTAATATTTTAGATTACCCTTGTCTGTCTGTACTTAATTAATTGATTCCTCTTCCTAAATATTAGTTGGCCTCAAACATCTGTTGTTCAACCTATATATACCCAATCTTTTTTACCCCAAAACACAGTTTATTTCAAATTTATGGGGCATCTCTTCTATTGTTCTCTGAAATAAGCTAGCCATGGATCATGATCCAGTCACCTCCTCTCCACCCTTGGGGGACTTGGATAGAATTTCAGTTCCTTATTACCATCTATCAGGGATCAAGTTTGAGTTTGGGTGATTTTATTTTAACTTCTTCAGTTATTTCACATGCACTGTATCAATGGAAACGCTGCTAAATTCACGGTTTCTGCATGCCAACTTTATTTTGCCTAAACCAAATGTAATGAAACTTACACAATGCTAATTCCTTCTAACATGGGTCAAGTTTGAATTTGGATGCATCACTTTCACTGTTGTTGAGTTATATCTCTTTATAAATGAAAAAAAATGCTGAATTTGCTGTAAATTTACAAGTGAGGAAGGGGCATTCGTTTTTATATTGTTTGTTACGGTTATTTGAGATTTTGAAGTTATATATTTGTTTGCATGAGTTTCAAATTACATGTTTCTCAAATTACATGTTTTTCATGCTTTATCTATATACCCCGTCAAAACATTCCAAGTTTTTGAAACTGATGCTTCTAACTGAAGCAGCAATGAGTCAAGCTTTGGTCTTTTTCGTTATTAAATTAGACCCATTTGAAATCAATTGGTTATTGAATACAGGAAAAATTAAATATCAGTTTGTTTTTATACTGTAACAGTTTTGGGTGTCATTTCAGTAGAGGAAGACAAAAATAGAATGCATGATGAAACTGGGTTAAGGCACAATCACTTTTAAACAAATTTAATGAATCGGAATCGAAGGTCAAAGTTTGGTAATATTCTATTTACTAAATTTCTGGATTTGAACAAGGTTACCGTTTCTTGTCAAAAATAAAATGCATGTGATGATTGAAACCATGGCAACAGCTGAGGGAGAGGTGGTGCATGGTTTAATTTCTTCTTTGTACTACTTCAGATATTGACGTATTTGAAGATGAAAAGTACAAACGAGATAAAAAGAAAGAGAATAAAAAGAAAATGGTGAGCATCATTTTTCTTTCATGCCACTTTGACCTTTGAACATTTTAAATGCACATTGTTGACATTCTATATTGTAAACCAACTTTTTTTCCAATACTGTTTTTTTTTCTCGAGAATATCGTTGTCTGTGAAGTTCATGTCATTAATGTATTGATGGAACTTTGCAGTTTTGTGATTTTTTCATTCACAGAGAGTAATTTGATGTTGTTATCTTTTTTAATCCAATAGAAATCCTTGAAAGAAGTAACTGCTTGCAAATAAAAGTTGGTTTACAGTAGTTCTTTCATCATTTACATCGTTGAAAAATTAGAGAGAAAAAACTGTTGCCATTTCATCAGATGCACACACACATATTTCAACACATGTAACATGATTATCACAATGCTATTTATTTATCATCCTTTCTCATTAAAATGTTGTAGACAGTATTTCATTTATTGCCCATTTCAGACAATGGGGTCATTAACGTTTGGAGTACAGTTATTTTACTCAAAACTCAGAAATCAACCAATTAAAATACTTGATTGGTGTTTTATCGTCCTAAATATGCATGAAATATTTGCCACTGGACATTAAGCAACCAACAATCAATGATTTGGTGTTTGGAGCACACATTTTGTACTATTTTGAAAAGTTTGATGATCCAATCACAAAATGTCAAAGATTTTTCAACTTGCATAGGCCTTGCGGTCATAAAAATTTACAGTATTATTATCAGACTAGGTATTCAACAAATTAAGATCTAGATTTAATGACTCAAGCAAACATTTTATAATCTGAGTACTGAGTTTAAAAGTTTTATGACTGTATGCCTAGCACTCATAATTTGATAGAGAGAAAAACTGAGAGGACAAGGGGAATAGTTTTGTGTTGATATCTTTCTCTATATCTACTTCTGTACAATACATATCTACCCTTGTAGATCTTTCAGCTGAAAATCACATTGTCAATACTTGAATTTACATTGAATATATTCAAAAATATCAGTTAGTTTTGGTACAGTGTATTTAAGATTTGTATTTTGCATATATTTTCATATTCATGTAATCTAGAAAAGCACTTTTATATCTATTTTTCAGGGAAATATCACTCCTTTATCAAAAAGAAGTTCAATGGCTTCAAAAAAGGCCGCCGTCGCTACAGAGTAAGTTCCTGTTTTACTTGATATCTTATTTTATGTAAAATTAGTAACAAATCTATGGCTTCTATGAATTATTTAGATAATAAATAAGGTGATTTAAAATACTGAAGCAAAGATAAGATTGTAGTGTGTATGGCATTTCTATTTTACCCCCTGTAATATAAAAGCAACAAATTGGATCTTGATAAAAGGGGATTTACATAGTAGGTAAATGATGAGTTTGCTCTAAATATAGCTTTATTGAGAACTTTATTACACTATTGTTTACAAAGCGAAAGAAGCATGTCATATTAGAATTGATAACAAGGTATCAATATACCCTACTTATCACTAGATCTACAAGCTAAGTCGGACTTGTGCTTTTAAGCTCACAAGCAAGGTAACAGATGTCAGAATGACAAAACACCAAAAAAAATTCTGGAAATGAGTTAAATCCTTTGAACTGGTTCTAGATAAGGTCTAAAAAAATTTGCTGTGAGTTTCAGAAAATTTTAGTTTACAATTGAAAGATTTTAATATTAATTCGAAACTTACCATAGTTTTGAATAACAGATGTGATAATGTTTTTATTATGTTCTTGTATCAATTTGTGTCCATATGTGGACTCTATATAAGTTTTGTTTCATTGATCAAAATTCAAATTAATCACACATAAAATTTGCCATTTCAGAGAAAAATTAGATATACTTATAGACGAAGACGAATTAAAAGATGAAAATAATGAGAATATTCCTAAGGAGGCATGCAATATGCCCGGTTTTGACATGTTGTCAGACCGAGAGAGAAGGGTAAGCATATTAGGTCTGAGACCACCATTGTCGTCCCTTGATTTTCATTGTTCACAAATATAGTCCCTAGTGTTGACAGTGGGTTACTTGCCATTAATTTTTATACCCCTTCCAAATTTATTTCTCCATGTTTAATGCCTCAAATTGCAAGTAGGGGGGTGAAATTACACTGTAAAAAAAATTGGGTCCAGAATTTTAAAGGAAAGTAGTGATTTGGTCCAGCTGAAAAAGGTTTAAAATTAGCACTTCCGAAGCTGTCAAAAGATTTCAAGACGCCGTAAACATAAAATTGTCCATATTTTGAGTTAAAGACGATGAAGTTTTCTATAGATTTGATATAATTTGTCCCAAAAGTAGTACTACACACTGTAAAAGTTTCTTTGAGAAAGCGCAGGTGGGATTTTTTTTATTTTCATTTATGTTCTAAAAGAAATGCACTACGAAATAATTGTGGTCTCGGACCTAAGAATAGACTATCTGTAACATAAGAGATGGAATTAGTATATTGAGACTTGTTGCAAAACATATGGTATTACTCAATTTATTTCACTTGACTGGACGGAGTTTAATCGATTCACTCATAATAAACCAGTCCATCTGTAGATAGGTGTTTTAGAATAAACTCATCAATGAAGTGTCCAGTCATTCTTTTGTAAATTCCTTTGATGACACTGATAGGTGATTAGAAATCTGTTACAATTATAACGGCAATCATCCTAATCACACACATCTTCAAATAGACTATCATTTGAAATAACATTGGTAATATTGACTATTTCATTAAAATCAGTGGATGGGTACACTTCCATAAAATTACAAAAGAGAAGTATTCAATTCTTATTAGCTCACCTGGCCCGAAGGGCCAAGTGAGCTTTTCTCATCACTTGGCGTCCGGCGTCCGTCGTCGTCCGTCGTCGTCCGTCGTCGTCCTGCGTCCGTCGTCGTTAACTTTTACAAAAATCTTCTCCTCTGAAACTGCTGGGCCAAATTTAACCAAACATGGCCAAAATCATTATTAGGGTATCTAGTTTAAAAATTGTGTCCGGTGACACGGCCAACCAACCAAGATGGCCGCCATGGCTAAAAATAGAACATAGGGGTAAAATGCAGTTTTTGGCTTATAACTCAAAAACCAAAGCATTTAGAGCAAATCTGACATGGGGTAAAATTGTTTATCAGGTCAAGATCTATCTGCCCTGAAATTTTCAGATGAATCGAACAACCCGTTTATAGGTTGCTGCCCCTGAATTGGTAATTTTGAGAAAATTTTGCTGTTTTTGGTTATTATCTTGAATATTATTATAGATATAGATAAACTGTAAACAGCAAAAATGTTCAGCAAAGTAAGATCTACAAATAAGTCAACATGACCAAAATGGTCTGTTGACCCCTTTAGAAGTTATTGCCCTTTATAGTCAATTTTTAACCATTTTTCGTAAATCTTAATTATCTTTTACAAAAATCTTCTCCTCTGAAACTACTGGGCCAAATTAAACCAAACTTGGCCACAATCATCATTCGGGTATCTAGTTTAAAAATTGTGTCCGGTGATCCGGCCAACCAACCAAGATGGCCGCCATGGCTAAAAATAGAACATAGGGGTAAAATGCAGTTTTTGGCTTATCACTCAAAAACTGAAGCATATAGAGCAAATCTGACATGTAGTAAAATTGTGTATCAGGTCAAGATCTATCTGCCCTGAAATTTTGAGATGTATCGGACAACTCGTTGATAGGTTGCTGCCCCTGAATTGGTAATTTTAAGGAAATTTTGCTGTTTTTGGTTATTATCTTGAATATTATTATAGATAGAGATAAACTGTAAACAGCAAAAATGTTCAGTTAAGTATGATCTACAAATAAGTCAACATGACCAAAATGGTCTGTTGACCCCTTTAGGAGTTATTGCCCTTTATAGTCAATTTTTAACCATTTTTCGTAGATCTTAGTTATCTTTTACAAAAATCTTCTCCTCTGAAACTACTGGACCAGATTTAACCAAACATGGCCAAAATCATTATTAGGGTATCTAGTTTAAAAATTGTGTCCGGTGACCCAGCCAACCAACCAAGATGGCCGCCATGGCTAAAAATAGAACATAGGGGTAAAATGCAGTTTTGGCTTATCACTCAAAAACCAAAGCATTTAGAGCAAATCTGACATGTGGTAAAATTGTTTATCAGGTCAAGATCTATCTGCAACAACAAAAGAAAGAGAGTTTTTAACGACCTCAGCTGGCTATACAACCGTTGCACAATCAACTGAATTTTGCAGAAATCATTTATAGGATAGATTGCCCTTATATGATAATTTTTTATTACCTTTTTGTTTTTTTTGGCAAAGGCGGGGGGGTTGCGCAACAACAAAACTACTTCACAACTTTCTCATTACGTTGCATTTCTTGTTAGATAAATTTTACAAAAATTCTCCCCTGAACAACTGTCGGATTTAAACAAACTTGGTTTAAATCACCACTAGGATATCCAGGGACCACTGTGTATGATGACCCTGCCTGCCCACATGGCTGAAATAAAACATAGGTTTCAAATGCACTCTTTAGTATTATATCTCTGAAACTAAACAACAGTACAACAGTTGCATTTATCATGCAACAATTGTAAATAAAAATATCAGGTGAGCGACACAGGGTCCTTGGACCCTCTAGTTATTACATTTCTCTAATTCTTACTTTTTTAACTTTTTCCTGAACTGTTGATACTTTTTTTTAAACAACATGTGGTCCCTTTGATCTCAGTCATTTGATAACCACATTAAATTTTTCTGCTTTCCTCTGAAATTCCTATTGTGTTGTCATGAAAAAAGGTGACTATGCCAGATGACGTCACACATCAAGAACACATCTTTTTTGAAGGTTGTTCGAAAAGAATGATTTTAAGATTGTCTGCATATAGTCTTAAAATCATGAGAGACAGATTCCACCATCAAATTCACGTGTTATATCAAATTTTCTTATTCAACTGCATTGTTGTAACATAATCATGGGGTGAAAATGCTCTTATGAATGTTGCATTTTAACCCGTTCACTGATAGCTGCCCAGACAGAAGCTACTCCGAGACGATGGCTTCCCTGGGTACAACTTAAGTGGGAGATCTTCATAATAAATGTCAATAAAAACTTGTCTGTAGTTATTTTTGTCTTTATTTCATTCACTATTAAACACCATGTTCAGAGTTTTGTTCATGTTTTGATAATTTTTTCTTCATAAAATATTCAAATTTTCAAATTTTCGGCATTATTTAGGTGAAATTCTCAAAATTCTGCTCTTTGACCCAACATCGTATTTTTTTTAACCAAAACGGCAAAATTTTGAAAAATTTAATGAGGCTGTACAAATTCCTTACACTGAACGATGTCCATTCCAAGTGTTTTGTACATGAAACAACATTTTATGTAAAAAAAAGTATAGTAGTTTAACTTCAATTCTTCCATATTCTTTCAAAAAAAATGTTCCCTAATTTCAAATTCTCGTAAATTTCCTCTGATTTTGACACGGTTTTCAACAAACGGAAGCGCCATGTTTACACTTTCATCCGGGTATTCAACAAAGAAAGATAACTCATGTTTGTACCGTTTTGAGGGGGAAATATAAAAGAGGTATTTCTATCCCGGTAAAACGAAACTCATCATCAGCTGTCTGAAGCATGAATCCTGGTAAACCAGGCCTCATTGGCGAAAGGGTTAAGGGGAATAAAATATAATTGGGAATGCTTCATGTTTGATGTCAGCCAATCAAAAGTATGGATTCTTATGAAACATACAATAATGTAGTATAGTATTAAAATTTTGTTTATTTTTCATTTCTAGCTTTGCAGCTCAATTGGAATGACATATGCCAACTATCAAACCATCAAGACATGCATAATAAAGGTAAATTGTTATACAAATGTTATGCTGAGGCCGAGAAAAAAAAGATCCGTGTTTCCGGTAACCCGACCGACCCTGTTTTTTTAGCCCCGACCCTAACTTTTTTATTGGATCTTCCAAAAAAAAAAAAAAAAAAATTTATCAACCGACCCTGTTTTTGACACAGGCTTCTGATAGATGACATAATATTTTTTCTCTCTTGCTTCCTCTTGCATAGAAAGCCAGTAAAACATTTTATTAATGTCAAAAGGTATTCCAAATAGGTTAAAATCCAAGAAATTTGCACAGCAGGTGCTTCAAAAACATTGCAAATGGCACACTTCCGGTTTTTGAAACTAATTACGGATCCGGACTTGGAAAAAACATGATAATTTTCCGGATTTCATTTACGATGTCAAAAAAAAAAAAAAAAAAAAAAAAAAAGAATTCCGACCTACCGACCCTATTTTTCAAAATGATGTTACCGGAAACACATATCTTTTTTTTTTAGGCCTGAGTTCACACGTAATTCGAATTCGATTCGCATTAGGGCTATTCCAGAAAAAAATGTATGGGGGTTGGAAGGCAGTTTTTGTCAGCACCAGCCACCCAGACAATTGTAATTGAGAATTATAGTGCATTATAGTGTGAAAAGTTGCTCTGATACCCATCACCCATGTATTATTAATATAATGTGCCTTCCAACCCCCCATACATTTTTTTTGGAATAGCCCTTAACTAATTCGAATTAGTTTAATTTGCATTCAAAACGATTTACGTCCTAACGTCAATTCTAATTCGAATTACAATGTGCGTCAAATTCGCTTTACTGTCCAAACGACGTTAACTTTTAATTCATATTAACAAAAACGTATTTCTAATTCGAATTAACCAATTCGAATCAATTCGAATTAAAAAAGAAGAGTGTGTGAACACGATTAACAAATTCAATTAGCATTCGATTAGAATTCAATTCGAAATAAATGTCCGTGTGAACGAGGCATTAAAATTGGTATGAATAATACCAATTACTGGGGGAAAAAAATATCAAAAATACCAATGAAAATGGAAAATGTGAAAATCCCTATCAAACGAAATAATCAAAAGCTGAAACTCATGAAACTCATCAACGAATGTAAAACAACTGTCATAGTTCATAAATCAACCCATTTTACAAGAAAAACAAGGATAATGATAGGATACTATACTGTCAAAAGTCTACGCAGTCAAAAAAAATAATAACTCTGGAACAATAAGAAATATTTAAAAAAAAACTCAAATTTATGACAAAAGACAGCAACCCACGTAGTCATGACTTTGGACAGGGTTGATTTAGTCTTTTTTTAGCTCACCTGTCCCGAAGGGACAAGTGAGCTTATGCCATCACTTGGCGTCCGTCGTCTGTCGTCGTCGTAAACTATTTTAAGAATCTTCTCCTCTGAAACTACTGGGCCAAATACTTTCAAACTTTAACTGAATGTTCCTTAGGGTATCTTATTTAAAAATTGTATCCGAAGTTTTGATCTATCAACAAACATGGTCGCCATTGCTAAAAATAGAACATAGGGGTCAAATGCAGTTTTTGGCTTATAACTCAAAAACCAAAGCATTAAGAGCAAATCTGACATGGGGTATTATTGTTTATCAGGTCAAGATCTATCTTCCCTGAAATTTTCAGATGAATCAGACAACCCTTTGTTGGGTTGCTGCCCCTGAATTGGTAATGTTAAGGAAATTTTGCTGTTTTTGGTTATTATCTTGAATATTATTATAGATAGAGATAAACTGTAAACAGGAATAATGTTCAGCAAAGTAAGATTTACAAATAAGTCAACATGACGGAAATGGTCAGTTGACCCCTTTAGGAGTTATTGCCCTTTATAGTCAATTTTTAACCATTTTTCGTAAATCTTAGTAATCTTTCACAAAAATCTTCTCCTCTGAAACTACTGGGCCAAATACTTCCAAACTTTAATTGAATGTTCCTTAGGGTATCAAGTTTGTAAATTGTATCCGAAGTTATGATCTATCAACAAACATGGTCGCCATTGCTAAAAATAGAACATAGGGGTCAAATGCAGTTTTTGGCTTATAACTCAAAAACCAAAGCATTTAGAGCAAATCTGACATGGGGTAATTTTGTTTATCAGGTCAAGATCTATCTGCCCTGAAATTTTCAGATGAATCAGACAACCTGTTGTTGGGTTGCTGCCCCTGAATTGGTAATTTTAAGGAAATTTTGCTGTTTTTGGTTATTATCTTGAATATTATTATAGATAGAGATAAACTGTAAACAGGAATAATGTTCAGCAAAGTAAGATTTACAAATAAGTCAACATGACGGAAATGGTCAGTTGACCCCTTTAGGAGTTATAGCCCTTTATAGTCAATTTTTAACCATTTTTCGTAAATCTTAGTAATCTTTTACAAAAATCTTCTCCTCTGAAACTACTGGGCCAAATACTTCCAAACTTTAACTGAATGTTCCTTAGGGTATCTAGTTTGTAAATTGTATCAGAAGTTGTGATCTATCAACAAACATGGTCGCCATTGCTAAAAATAGAACATAGGGGTCAAATGCAGTTTTTGGCTTATAACTCAAAAACCAAAGCATTTAGAGCAAATCTGACATGGGATAATATTGTTTATCAGGTCAAGGTCTATCTGCCCTAAAATTTTCAGATGAATCAGACAACCTGTTGTTGGGTTACTGCCCCTGAATTGGTAATTTTAAGGAAATTTTGCTGTTTTTGGTTATTATCTTGAATATTATTATAGATAGAGATAAACTGTAAACAGCAATAATGTTCAGCAAAGTAAGATTTACAAAAAAGTCAACATGACGGAAATGGTCAGTTGACTCCTTTAGGAGTTATAGCTCTTTATAGTCAATTTTTAACCATTTTTCGTAAATCTTAGTAATCTTTTACAAAAACCTTCTCCTCTGAAACTACTGGGCCAAATACTTCCAAACTTTAACTAAATGTTCCTTAGGGTATTTAGTTTGTAAATTGTATCCGAAGTTATGATCTATCAATAAACATGGTCGCCATTGCTAAAAATAGAACATAGGGGTCAAATGCAGTTTTTGGCTTATAACTCAAAAACCAAAGCATTTAGAGCAAATCTGACATGGGTTATATTGTTTATCAGGTCAAGATCTATCTGCCCTGAAATTTTCAGATGAATCAGACAACCTGTTGTTGGGTTGCTGCCCCTGAATTGATAATTTTAAGGAAATTTTGCTGTTTTTGTTTATTATCTTGAATATAATTATAGATAGAAATAAACTGTAAACAGCAATAATGTTCAGCAAAGTAAGATCTTCAATTAAGTCAACATGACCAAAATTGTCAATTGACCCCTTAAGGAGTTATTGCCCTTTAAAGACTTTTTTTACAATTTGTTCATCATGTTGACTTCTCCTTTGAAACTGCTGTATCAATTTCAGCCAAACTTAGGCTAAATGAGGTTCAGAGTATCTAGTATAAATTTTATATTTTATTTCCTTGTATGTCAAGAAACATAGCTCCTATGGCTAAAATAGAACATAGGAGAAAATGATTATTTTTTTTGGCTTTTGAAGAAAATAGGACGATCCAAAAAACATTTAAATAAATTGAAAAGCCAAAATAATCATTGATGAGAGATTTAACCAAAAGAATTAAGGTGAGCGATTCAGGCTCTTGAGAGCCTCTTGTTTTTTAGACCTTAAGGGTTCTGATATTTGTACTTAGTAGATTGAAACTGTTTTATTTTGATGCAGTATAAAAATGCAGCATTAATTTAAGTTAATATGCCAATAACGTCAGGATTGCAATCAAATTATTTTTCAGGATTATTTACAGAGAAGGCAAGGAGTTCCTATTAAAATCCGCTATCCAAGTGGATTGGACAAGACACATCGGAGACAGATCATCAGTTTCCTGACGGACAATGGTTGGATTGGTGTTACTTGAGAGGTAAAGGAAGTAGATTTCACCAAAGAAATTGATGCTACTTTCATGTATATTGTGCAAAGCAATATAAGACTGAAGATAGGCTAGAGTTGTACTTCTAGGGGCCATTTAGTGTCGTTTACTAGTTCGACCTATGACAATGCTGAAATGTCATAGATATTGCCGTCCATACAGTTCTGACAGAAGTGATTGGTGGGTTGAAGAGAAGAGTAAACATAAAACATTTTCAAATAGACAGATAGATGTGCATTATGTGCATTAGATGTGCAGAATGCGCAACAGTTATTTACCGCTAAAAGTGTTCAATGGGAGGGGTCATGGGGTCATCAAATCAATTTCTTTTTTCTCATGTGTTTATAGAGACAATCTAATGATATGTATCTGCATTTGAATCTCCTTCAAGGGAGCACTGCCATGATATATAGGTTTGAAAGATTGTTGAGCAGTGTGCCAAACAATCTCATTGTATTCATTTTCACAACAAAAGTTACCAGGTCAATTTTAGAATTTCTTTCTCTTTTAATATGTGCTCTTTCAGGATGGTTTTCAGTATTTTGCATTGCCATTTGTTTGTGTTTTGTTTTTTTAAAGTTTAGTACATTATTTTATTATGTTTTAAGGGGTGTTCAGAAACATGTATATGGAGGGGGGTCTGTTGAATTTTATGTTAAAGGGAAGTTATATAATAGGGTTTTTTATTTGGAAGCACTGAGATGCAGTCTGAAAAAGAGAAAAAAATTATTAAAATCATAGATAATTTGTCATTTTTTGTCTATGAATATAAATTGAGAATTTTCAATTGATGAATCTTGCATAAAGTCTTACAATTTGATAAATTTAATACGAAACCAGGGGTGTATACACTTATAGAGATGATTATTTTGTGTGTATTTATGTGTTTGATTGTATTCTAGTCCCTAGTAACTTTTGAAATATCTCCATTAAGTGCTGTATTTGATATAATCAACATTAATACTGTTTTTTGTTAATATCTGACTGTTCATATTAAGAGATAATTTATTAGATATTATTTATGTAATTAGTTATATATTTATTTATTTTATGATATTGTTTTAATTTAGTTTTTTTATGTTGGTGATAATAAAAAAAAAAGAGATTTTTACCTTGTACAGCCTATGTTGTAAATTTCTTCTGAGAAAATGAGTAGTTGTACATTTGCAAAAACATGAAAGAATAATCAAAATTGGTTTTTAACTTTTTTATATATTTAATTATCTTCTTACAGATATTATGTCAATATTTCAAGAAATGAAGCATCTTTCTGTTTTAAAGACTGAATATATTTTCAAAGCGTGTCAGACACATTACTTATCTGGTCAAAGACCCACCTTATGTTCATTTTTTATAATGAAAAACGTGTTTGAATGTGTGATACCATCTGTAGTGTATTGTGTTTTTAATGGGTTTCAGATGATTTTATTTTATAGCAACATTACAGCTAATTTCGTAATGCTTGTAGAGTAAAACTTTGGTTGGCTTGCTCGTTTTGTTTATATAAATGTTTATTCAAGCTTTGTAATTAAGATTGATATCTTCAAACAATATACATGTATATATGCATAGTTAAACCTTTTTAAACGTGTATATATTATCTTTAAATTTAATTGTACGCTATCCCAATATTCTTGCTCAACATGCATTAGGAAATTAGCTGTAATCGAAATGAAATTCAATACCAGACTTGTTGTAATAATTATTTTCTTCTTCATTTGACTGGTAGCAATCATTTGCATTTTATTGATGTGAAGGTAGAAAGGCAGCTGTTCATTTTGTACCCTGTAATTTTATATTCATGAAGATATATCTATATATATATATATATATACATGACTTATAAATCAGTGTTCACTCAACCATATCATACAACATATTAGTAAACAAGGAATTTTGCAAAAAAACATTTTTTTCTTTTAGAAAATATATCATCACATCCATAACACAATCAGAAAATCATTTCAAATAACATCAGATTCATGCAATATAGCATCATTTTAATCATAATGCTAATAATCCCAAGGGAGAACACTGACTCCTTCATTAAATAAAATTCCTAATTGAAGATAAGGTGTCTTCATCCATCTTGGATTGTAAGCTAGCAGAACATAATAGGTCAAGATCTTTTAAATTAATTTTTTTTCTCCTAAAAATTTCAAATTTTGAAAGATTAATTCATTTGAAATACTTTTATATGAATAAGGTTCAAGTTTTACACGGAAAATCGCAATTTTGCACAACCAAAGAAGAAAAAAGTTCATAGTTTTATACTGAATATTTTATTTTTAAGAGAAAAAATGATACATTCTACATTTTGGCAATTCATTTAAAAAATTCTATCAATTTTAATTCCGACTCCTGATCTACCTTAATTTGAGAAATCATATACATTTTGAAGGTGCAATAGTAACTATGCATTTAAAAAATCACAACCTTTATAACTTAATGGTGTATTTTAGTCTATTTTTGTGATCCTGTAAGAAAGTGACATACACAGTACATTGGTATCTGTATTGTGATCCTAGTAATGAAAGTGTCCCAGACATGGGGAATTTGTAATGACAGTGATGTGTAGTTTCTCTGTATAGGTAATTGTGATTTTTTTTTATTGAAAGTAACATAATGTGTGTTGAAACTGTTTTATGACCTTGTAAAGAAAGTGAGATATATGTTATATTATACTTTATATAAAAGTGATAGATAGTTTCTTTGAAACTGCATTTATGGAAGGACTAAATTATTGTTCAAATGTGTTTGTACTTACAATGTCTTGAATGTGTACAGATGTGTCTAGATGTAGTCTATTTGTGTGTCGTGTGATATTGTTCTTTTTATGTGAGATACGAATAAAAGGAAAATAAAAACATAAAACTACTAGTGTATTCTTTTTCTTTACATTTAGGGGAGAGCACCTATTGAAATTTAACATAGTGTTTAAGATGCATTAGAATAAATAAAGGCAACAAAAGTATACCGGTGTTCAAAAGTCATAAATCGATAGAGAAAAACAAATCCTTGTAACAAACCAAAACCGAGGAAAACACATCAACTATAAGAGGAAAATAAATTAATGAGAACACTGGAGTGCAACAAAAACAAATGCCAACATGCATAGAAACAACTGCCAAAATCCTGATTTGGTACAGGACATTTTAAGAAAAAATAGTGGGTTATCCTGGTTTAATGGCATGCCAAACCTCCTGCTTTATGGAAAAATTAAGGCATCTAAAAGTAGATAAAATTTCAAAAGCAGCCTGATTTGGCTATTTGATATATTGATGTATTATATAAAATTTATAAGATTAAATTAAATATCATTTGTCATGAATGATGTTAAGTTGGTAAGTAAAAGAAAGTAATTAAAATTGATCATTTAAATTCCATTCAACAAAAAAACTTCCCCCCTTTTTTAAACTTGAAAATGCCATGACAACAATCATTTTCCTTGCATCTGGACATTATTTCTACAAAATTTATAGTTTTCCTAGCCACCAGACATTTTTGAACCCTAATTTTATCGTTTTTCTGGCTACTTGTCAATAAAAATTATATTTATCAGTTTCTTGATCACTGGACCAGACTTAAAGCAAACACATTGTAAATGAAACAAATATAGGGGAATGCATTTCTACATTTTATACCAATAAGAAAAAATATATAAAAGGAGACCAAATGACATAGATGTTCCCATCTATGTGTCAATCAACAACAACAAAAAATCTACTGAATAACATACCTAGCACATACGGAATGTGACTGGATAAAATATGTGCTCAACCCTACCTTAACATGAGACAGAGGTGTATGAACAATGTAAAAAATCAGGAGTGTTCTTGTTTAAACAAAAAATCAACAAAATTACAACCAATTTCATGTACTTGGATGTTCCAACAACACTCCAGACTTTGGTAAGTTTGTTGTAAATACCGAAAGATGATTCAACACCACTGATTTTATGCCCAACCTACAATAGTAGAGGAACATTAAGTTTTCTGGTTTGTGGGTCCGTTCGTCTGTCTCTGTTTGTTCGTTCGTCTCGCTTCCTCGACATAGGAATAGTGATCCGATGGCGGCTTTAGCTAACTTCTTTGAAGCTTTATATTTTAGAATGTGAAAGACCTGGATGATTTAAACTTTATATATAGATGCATCATGTTACGAAGTTTCCATCAGTCACATGTCCAATATCCTTGACCTCATTTTCATAGTTCAGTGACTACTTGAAAAAAAGTAAAGATATTTTGTAATGTTAAATTTTCTCTTATAAGAAATAGGATAACTATATTTGGTATGTGCGTACCTTGCAAGGTCCTCATGCCCGTCAGACAGTTCACTTGCCCTCAACCTCATTTCATGGATCAGTGAACAAGGTTAAGTTTTGGTGGTCAAGTCAGTATCTCAGATACCATAAGCAATAGGAGTAGTATATTTGGTGTATGGAAAGATTGTAAGGTGTACATGTCCAACTGGCAGGTGTCATCTGACCTTGACCCTATTTTCATGGTTCAGTGGTTATAGTTAAGTTTTTGTGTTTTGGTCTGTTTTCTTATACTGTATGCAAAAGGTCTACTATATTTGGTGTATGAAATGATTGCAAGGTGAAGATGTCTAGCTGGCAGGTGTCATCTGACCTTGACCTCATTTTCATGGTTCAGTGGTTAAAATTAAGTTCTTGAGTTTTGGTGTTTTTTTCTGATACAATATGCTATAGATCATTTATATTTGTTATATAGAAATATTTTCTGATTTATTTGTCAGTTGCGCAGTTTTTATTTGACCTTGACCTCAATTTTACAGTTCAATGCTCAGTGTTAAATTTTTGTGGTTTTTTTCTCCTTTTCTTAAACTATACTAGAACACACCCGTGATATCGCGGGTCTGTGACTGAATTACAGTATATAAATATGCGTAAGCCTTATTTTAGTATTGGTATTGTCAGTAGTGTGTTATGAGACTGCCCTCCGTAATCTCAAGTACGGAGCCTGTAATCCCCTCTAATCTTCTTAAGCCAGCTTATAATCCCCTCTAATCTTCTTAAGCCAGCTTATGGTACGATTTAAAGCAGCTTATGATGCAACTTTAAGCAGCTTATTATGCAATCAATCGGATAAAGATAATCCTTATCTTTTAATCTAGATTAGTGCTCCTCAATGTTTTTGTTCCTTTAAACACATCATTGTGCAATCAATCGGATTAAGATAATCCTTATCTTTTAATCTAGATTAGTGCTCCTCAATGTTTTGTTCCTTTTTTTTTATCCCGATAAGAGTTAACAATTGCTAATTATAATCTATTTGTTTTCGGATTAGAGAACCGAGTATTAACCCTTTTAATCCTGATTAGGATAAACAAATGCTAATTATAATATATTTGTGAGACTGCCCTCCGTAATCTCAAGTACGAAGCCTGTAATCCCCTCTAATCTTCTTAAGCCAGCTTATGGTACGATTTAAAGCAGCTTATGATGCAACTTTAAGCAGCTTATTATGCAATCAATCGGATAAAGATAATCCTTATCTTTTAATCTAGATTAGTGCTCCTCAATGTTTTTGTTCCTTTAAGCACATCATTGTGCAATCAATCGGATTAAGATAATCCTTATCTTTTAATCTAGATTAGTGCTCCTCATTGTTTTGTTCCTTTTTTTATCCCGATAAGAGTTAACCATTGCTAATTATAATCTATTTGTTTTCGGATTAGAGAACCGAGTATTAACCCTTTTAATCCTGATTAGGATAAACAAATGCTAATTATAATATATGTGTTTTCGGATTAGAGAAACGACTCTTAATTTATATCCTAGATTAGAGGAATCCCTTTTGATAATTAACCAGTTGTTTCCAGACAATCAAAATCCAATTGTTTTCGAACTTAATTAGCGGATCCTTTGTTTGAATAAAGGGAATTAATTGTAACGGAAGGAGAGACAGGCTATTTTTTTATTTTTACAGGAAATACTCTACACAACAGATTGCAAGAGAGAAGAAATATTAACAAACCGCTAACTGTATTTTCTAACAAACTAGTTGAGATAAGGATATTTAAAAAAATGAAAAAAGTTTTTCTTTCTTTCTCTTTGTAAATTCTTGATATTATTTTCTTTCTTTTCTCAATTAGTTTGTTTAAAAATAAACACCTCGTTGTCTCATCTATATATAGTTTCTTTTAACACAAAATAATAACACATTTCATGTATTAATCATTTATTTAAAATATTCTAGATTGTATTTGTTTTTTTTTAGTTAAAACATTTAAATTGTAACCATTTTTTTCTCTTCTTTTTTATTGTAAATATACTGTTTATGTCTCGTTGCACATACATTTTCTTTTGGGTTTCCAAATTAGTTTCTGTCTTTTTTGTCTTTTTATTCCGTTGGATGTATTCATTGTCACTATCTTCACTGTATTCATCTGTTTCTTCTTTCTCCTTATTTTCTTCTTTTGTTTTCTTTTCTTTATAAGAGGTAGACTCGAATCGTACTTTGTTTGTTTTTTCGACATTCCTAAACAAACGAAGTGGAATGTTAGTAGACTTCAGAAATTGGTAGAATTGATGTATACCAGCTGTTAGTTTTCTACGACCAATTGGAACTGTTGAATCACGTATCAAGTCAACGATATGAGTGTTTGAAATATCTTTTCCGTCAATGCAAACTTCACCTTGTTCGTCCCACTTAATAGATGGTTGTTTTTGTAAGTAAAGCAAAAGTCGCCGGGCTTTGTCTTTATATCTAGATGGAATAGTGATATTGATTAACGATTGTAAATCATCATGTAACGGTTTCTGGTCATAAGAAAGATTGTGTTGGTTATTGTCTCGAGGTGGAGTGTCATTTAACACCACTTCCGCTTTCGGTTGATCTTCGTTTTGCTTTTGTAAGACAGCCTCGAATTTATGTTTAGGAATAAGAATCATTTCCTTCGTCATTTTAAGTGAGCAAGCACAATCTTTACTACTATAGGAATGAGATTTGATCGATACTTTAAAAGAAGTCTCTTTCGATGTAAACGTTGGGTGTCCTCGGCAGTGATTTTACGAATAACCGTTTTGTACTCCGTATTGTATAACCGTGTTGTATATACATTCTAGTAGGATCTTAAATTGTTCGTTATTCATCGTTTTTATCATTGCGAGTCTTTGTTGATCCTCAGCGGAAGCCAATAAGGATAGAAAATTAACGTGTCTAATCACTTGCTTACTCATAGTTTTTTAAGTATTATTTCGGAAGAAAAACCATACAGTTCTCTCCAATGAATATATTTGTTCTAAGTAAATAAAGTTTGTCTGTGTGAGCGCTCAAATCAATCGTCAAGTATCCGTATTTTTTTTTGGTGGCGAGTTCGTAGGCCGACATGAAATATTTCACCTGACCTGGTAAAATTTGTTTAGCAAGTACTGTTAACTGGTGTTGATCACGATGATTTTTCAGACAAATAATGTAAGATGCATTCAGGGAAATGGTGCGCATGAATTTACCCGGAGAATGATATAAATTCTGAGTAAGCATTAAAAGACTTATGTTTTGATGATGAGATTTTACCGTAAATAAATTTAAAACTTCCACATCATTCACTGCTGTTGCGAGCAAATCGTCTAAAACCAGAAGCATAATATGTTCCCTTTTTTCTGACCATGCATCCACTTGATCACTGCTTGGTAAACCTTCATAAAAAGTAATATTGTTTATTTCTTTTTCCATACTTGTGAATAATTCTTGATAAACAGAATAGCAATATACAATTTTTACAGGAGGGGTTGAAAACATACCTCCAGCTTGTTTAATTATGCGAAAAGTCAACATAGTCTTTCCACTTTGTGTCGGTCCCACAATTAAAATAGAACATGGTGCTTGGAAAGGTAAAAGCGTACGATCTCCACTCGACATGGTCTGAGTTTTTTCAGTTTTTTTTCCCACAAATGACTGAAATAAAGTTTAAGTTCGAGTTTTATATGTTTGATACATAAGTATTTTTTGTTGATTTTTCTTTTTACATGTATTTAGCTCCTTTTTTGTATTTTGGTATGTTTTTTTTACGTGTTTGGCATCGGTGTTCCTTTTTGACGTGTTAAGCTTCCGTTCTCAACCAACAATGCAAAAACTGTTAAAAATCATTTGACCACAGAATATTGAAAACCAACACTGAAAACCAAATCGTGAAAGAAAAGCTTCAGTTCTACCAACAAATATCAAAAAGAAAACAAGTTAAGAAATATTTATTGAACGCACAAAATTTCAAACATGAATACAAGAATATAAATAATAAATTAAATTACATACAATGTACAATATATGAAGAAATTTAAAAAAAAAATAAAAATGTCATATTAAGTTTTCACGTGATTTGATTCTTTTTTCCATTAAACGGTAAACATTGTCTTTTATTGTTTGACTACGTAGTCTGTCCAATACGATCACGTTAAGTAGGAAGTAATTGCACACAAATTCTGAAGACATGTTCAGTTTTTTTACGTCTTCTCTGAATTTAATCAACACATCTAAAAGTAAAAACGAACGACATGCTGTTTCAAAATGTCTTTCCAAGTGCTCCTGCTCGCTTTTCATCAAACATTCGTGGTTATGTTGACTGGGGTGTTCAACTTGGCAACCAGAACACGTTTCTTTCGTTTTCTTTGTAATCAATTCCTGTAACACCTCGGCAAAAGAATAGATCAAGACTGTAGTTAGAAGCTTCTTCTCCATGCCCGACATGGCGATTGTTCTCAAAACAAATGAAGTTTAGTGATCTTCAATAAAAGAATGTAGAAACACTATACTCTCTTTCAGATTACACAATTTTAGCCACACGTCTCTGTTGATTTTGATTTTTTTACCCTTTACAACGATATGAATGAATGTCTTTTGCTGTAGTCGTCTTCCTGTTTTCTTAATAATTACTTTAGTCTCGTCGTCAATGGTAAACACATCTTCTCTCTTCAATAAATTTGTGTCGAGGTGTTCGTAATCACATTTGGTTGCTTCTCTCACCAAATAAATTTGACACTGAGTCATGATGACTGTGGTGTTTTTATATACAGTGATTTAAATACAGGTATATTCATGCGTAGGGTCATACCATATTCGTGCATGCATAGCCATGTTTTTTTAATTAAACTTTTCGGATGGATGGATTTGGTAAAATATATCCAGTACACCCACTCAATAAACTAATCCATAATTCAGTGTTTCCATTTTGCATTGTTATATCATGGAAGTATTATATTGATATATAATACTTCCATGGTTATATTAACAAGTGATGCTATAACAATTGTTATTACAATAATTATTTGACAGAAATACACGATTTCTGCTTTGGGAATATTTTCTCCCATGAAGCGCCAAGTCGTTTGTGTGCTCTCCGTATTACTTCTTGTCTCTTCCATGTTGGTAAGTATAATAAAGGAACCACGTCGCTTATCACTCATACCTTTAAATACGTTTTAAAAAAAGTCAATTTTTTTTCTCTTTCAATTAATTATAGGTAAAGAACACATTGGAAAGAAGATCCTTCTTCCACTGTTCAATTTGCTTCTTTTCCTCACACAAATGATATAGTTTAATCAATGTTTGTTTTTTTAACTTACAAAGATATATATACATTCTCCCTTTTCGCTCCTCGGACACGAAAGCGTTATAAATCATCTCTATCTCATTCATTATTTGTATTAAATGGAAATTATGAAAAAAGTCTTAAAAGAGGGGCTAAAGATACAAGAATGACAATCAAATTCATAAATTGAAAAAAAAAATATCTGACAACATCGAGGATAAAAAAGACGAAAAGACAACGTTTGTTAAGCGTACAGTGACGAATATTACATACATATTCATTGGCACATGATTTACTAGAATACAGTTTCGCACCTCACGTGTATAAAACGTACAGTGACAAATATAACATATGGCACATACATATTCATCGGTATCATTAACGTTTGTTAAAATTACAGTGACAAATATTACATATTGAACATACATATTCATTGGTAAATGATTAACTAGTATGAACTAAAAAAAAAACCTTATTATTAAAAAAACACCCAATCATTTTAATTAAATCAAACAACAACAAGCATACCAACAAATTATACACTCTTTTATAAATTGAGTGGTCTTTAATTTAAATGGACCTTACGCAGTTGTGTAAATCTTTTCTTCATTTCTAAGCGGTGTGTAAATATAAGTGCGTTAAAATCACGACTGTAAAAAAAATATTAGATATAAATTATTCGTGGTCTTCATAGAAGAATAAAACATTTGTGCTATGTTACCCAATCTCCATGTTCCAACTGGACAATTTGATTGATGATCTTAAATATCTTTTCATACTTTTCTCGCTAGACAAAGTCAGAAAATGTTTTTTTACTTTCTTTTCCTGTTTCTATTTTGTTTACTATTTTTTATTTATTTAGTGTGTGTCTGCATTTAATATATATTTTTTTTATCTTGTTTTATATTTGTTTTGAAAATAAAAATGTACATATTCTCAACTTGTTATAGTTTAGAAGAAGAAAATTAATACAAGCATTAAAAAACTCTCCAACTCTAACTAGTAGTTTGTTTTTTGTTAAATAATAATAACAAGTGTTTATTGGTGATACTCTAGTGGAATAAAGACATTGAGACGTAAACATACATGCATAGTGATCAAAGGTACACACTTATTTATTATGGTAAAATGAGGACGGTAAATAGAATTTTATTGTACATTTTCACTGGTTTTAAAATTCTCATTTTTATGTATATTTCTCAAGAGTTTGTTTGGATATAAGTTCAGTATAACACGATGGATGAAGAAGTGAACAATCTTTTGACACCAATTTATTACAATATAGGAAATCCGAGTTCTTTTTCCTCAGCTAGCAAACTTTATCACATTGTTAATGCGGATGGGAAAAAAATTGGTTACCACAAGATAAAGAGATGGTTAAATGCACAAGACAATTATTCCTTACAAAAAACTCCCAGGCGTTCTTTTAGAAGATTACGTGTGTATACAACAGGAATTGGTAACTTAATGGACGTCGACCTAATGCAAGTAAGTAATTTATCACAATGGAACTCTGGATATAATTTTATACTAGTTGCCATCGATTGCTTTAGTCGACGTCTTTGGATGCAACCATCAAAGAGTAAAAAAGGTGTTGACATAGCCAAAGCTTTTGAAAAAATTCTGCAAACAGCAAAGGTAGACAAGATCCGCTCGGACGTTGATGGATGTTTCAAGTCAAAGGTTGTTCAAAAACTTTTCAAGGAAAGAGGAGTGCGACATTTTGTAACTAAGAACGAGATAAAAGCAAACTATGCTAAGCGTGTGATACAAACCATAAAAAATAAATTTTATCGTTACTTTACTAAAAAGAGAACGTATCGGTACATTGACAATTTACAAAAATTTGTAAAGAGCTACAATGCAACACCACACAGGTCCCTAAACTATATTGCACCCAACGACGTTACACCGGAAAACGAAGCGGATGTATGGGTTCAACAATACTTGAATAAAAAGAAATCTCCTGATAAGACGAGTCGACCAAATACCAAAAACCCACAAAAACTTAAAACCGAAGCAGATTTGAAGAGAAAAAGAAAATTGCAACGGCGGAAGAGTTACAAATTTAAAATCGGTTCTCTTGTTAGAATCTTCAAAGTTGTACGGAGATTGAAAAAACAGAGCATCAAGATTTATAAATTGAGCTCTTTTTATAACGATGAGGAAATTTCTGGTGAATATTATTCTACTGAACTTCAGGCTGTTGATAAATCAGATGAATCCCTCTGGGTTGTAGAGAAAGTTCTGAAAAAGCGTAAAAGGCGAGGAAAGACCGAGTTTTTATGTAAGTTTCAAGGTTGGCCTGATAAGTATAACCAATACATTCCCGAGGAAGACATTCAAACATTATCATGACAAACGACGATATTGACGAGGATCACATTATTTTCTTATTCAACGATCAATCAAATAAGTATTATCCTGAAAATATACCTTCAAATTTTAAGGTTCACCTAAGTGACACATTGTATTTAGAAGGAAAGTGGGAAATAGCTGTTTTGGATTTTTATTCCAAGGAGAAAATTTCAACTGTTAAAAAAACTAAACACGAACTATACATTTTTTGTGACGTATGTATGGGTGTAAGTCTGTTTCACAATGAGTTTTCACTTTTACGACGTGTATTTCCTACACCAAATAATACTTGGAATTACGTTTTTTCTAACCCTATTTTCGTACCTGTGAAAAAAACTGAAATCCGCGACTTAGAAATACATATTTTCGACGAAAGTGGAGAACAAGCGTCATTTTTAAATCAACGTTTGTCCTGTACACTACATATTAGAAAAAGAAAGGGGAAGTATCAACGATGAATGCAGACAAAATGTACATTCCAAGCATGGAGAAGTGGTCGAAATATTATCAAAATGTTGTGCAGGGGAATAATAAAACGTATATAACGCACAAATACCGGACGTAATGGGTCTTTTATGATACCTATTGAGAATCAAAAATCGCCGTCAACCTCGTCGAAATCTAATGAAAAGTACAATATTCATCTAGTTAGTCCAAGTGCGCAAATGGTCGGAGTCTTTAGAAGATGAGGGTTTGCATATAAAAGGAAAAAAACGTAAACGAAAGACCAGTCATAAGGCAACCAGCAGTGGAGTTGGCGTATGCAAAAAGAAAAGAGAACCAAAACGAGACGTTTTTTTTCAGAGTACATGAATTAAAAATGGCTTTACTAACATCACAGAACAACTTCACAGAAGCTATTCCTTCACAATTAGAAGTTTTCGAGATACCTCCATACCAGTTAGGAGTTGAGTCAATTTCGTATGAAGAATGTCGGCCTACATCACAAGTAACAGCCTACAACCCAATAGAATTTAATTTGTGTGCCCAGAACGGACTAGAATACATCGATCTCAGACGGTCGAAACTGTATGTTAAGTTGCGTGTAAAACATAGCAATGGAGACAATATTGCTATAGATTCAAAGGTGGCACCAGTAAATGAATTTTTCTATGCACTTTTTTCTCAAGTCGACTGTTACCTACAAGGTTCACTGGTATCATCAAGTAATACCAACTACTCGTACAAATGCATGATGAAAACGCTACTCGATTATGGACAAGATGCAAAAGCATCACAACTAACGAGTGCGTTGTTTTATAAGGACAGAAGTGGACACATGGACTCATTTGATACTAACACGGGTCTTTACGAAAGGAAAAAACTGATAGGTAATTCTAAGAGCCTTGATATGGAAGGAATGTTGTTTCACGATCTTTTTGAAATGGATCGTTACTTATTAAATATGGTTGACGTAAAATTGAAACTTTTCAGAAGTAGACCGAGTTTCTGTCTAATGTCAAGCGAAGACGATGCGGACTATGATGTTGTCATTGAAGATATTGTCGTTAAAGTGTGTAAAATTAAGGTCAATCCAGCTTTCATTTTTGCTCATTCGGAAGCATTGAAATCAACGAATGCTAAATATCCCTATACAAAAACAGTAATGAAACATATTACTCTTATGATGGGTAGTACGTATGCAGTGTTGGAGAACATTTTCCAAGACGTGAAACCAAAACGAATCATCATGGGTCTAACTTCGACAAACGCCGTGAACGGTGATTATCAACTTAATCCGTGGAATTTTCAACATTTTGACTTGCAACAAATAACTTTGTACTGTGATGGAGTTCCTGTAGATGGAATTCCTCTGAAACTACAATTCAACGAAGACAGGGGTGCAACAAATGTTGCAGCATACGTTAAAATGTTTGAAAACTGTGGAAAGTGGGGCGGAGATGCGGGGAATGAAATAACTAGATCGGACTTCAACAATGGATATGCTTTATTCTGTTTTGATTTACAACCTCACTTTTCAGATGCCAACTATCTGTCACTGGTAAAGCAAGGAAAAGTAAGACTTGAATGTCATTTTGCATCACCCTTACCAGAAACTGTCTCTTTACTCATTGTAGCCGAAAACTCTGGCTATTTTGAAATAACGGAAAATCGTCAGATCAAAGTAGAACACTAAGTTCATACCTAATACTGTTTGTTGTATTTTGTCCTATTTAGATTATGTTATGACACAACCACATTATATGACATTTCTTTTTCTGTGTTTAATATTTCTATTTGTCTAATAAATATTCAAATATAATTCTTTTACTTGTTTTTTTTCTTCCTGTTCGTCTTTTAAAATGTCTTCGCTATAGAACTGATGCATTGATTTAAGTTTTTTTTTACATTGCTGCTGGTCATTTACCTGCTTTCAGGTAATTTATTAAGTTTGAAAACCAATTTGGAAATTTTGTGCAAGAGTGGTAAACATTCATTTAATTAAATGTTTTTCATCAAAACTTAAACACAACCAAAAACAAACCAAATAAAAAAATATACGTTTGTATCAAACATATAAAACTCGAACTAAAACTTTGATTTCAACGATATGTGAAAAAAGAAGAACTCAAACCATGTCAAAGGGGGGTCATTCACTTTTACCTTTCCAAACACCTTGATTAGAGTGCTCACACAGACAAACTTTATTTACTTAGAACAAATATATTCATTGGAGAGAACTGTGTGGTTTTTCTTCCGAAATAATACTTAAAAAGCTATGAGTAAGCAAGTGATTAGACACGTTAATTTTCTATCCTTATTGGCTTCTGCTGAGGATCAGCAAAGACTCGCATTGATAAAAACGATGAATAACGAACAATTTAAGATCCTACTAGAATGTATATACAACATTTTACATGGAGTCGTTACACTATCTCCGCTAAATAAAAAGAAACTGTTTGAGTACAAAACGGTGATTCGCAAAATCACTGCCGAGGACACCCAACGCTTACATCGAAAGAGACTTCTTTTAAAGTATCGATCAAATCTCATTCCTATAGTAGTAAAGATTGTGCTTGCTCACTTAAAATGACGAAGGAAATGATTCTTATTCCTAAACATAAATTCGAGGCTGTCTTTCAAAAACAAAACGAAGATCAATCGAAAGCGGAAGTGGTGTTACATGACACTCCACCTCGAGACAATGACCAACACAATCTGTCATATGACCAGAAACCGTTACATGATGATTTACGATCGTTAATCAATATCACTTTTCCATCTAGATATAAAGACAAAGCCTTGCGACTTTTGCTTTACTTACAAAAACAACCATCTATTAAGTGGGACGAACAAGGTGAAGTTTGCATTGACGGAAAAGTTATTTCAAACACTCATATCGTTGACTTGATACGTGATTCAACAGTTCCAATTGGTCGTAGAAAACTAACAGCTGGTATACATCAATTCTACCAATTTCTGAAGTCTACTAACATTCCACTTCGTTTGTTTAGGAATGTAGAAAAAAACAAACAAAGTACGATTCGAGTCTACCTCTTATAAAGAAAAGAAAACAGAAGAAGAAAATAAGGAGAAAGAAGAAACAGATGAATACAGTGAAGATAGTGACAATGAATACATCCAACAAAATAAAAAGACAAAAAAGACAGAAACTAATTTGGAAACCAAAAAGAAAATGTATGCGCAACGAGACATAAACAGTATATTCACAATTAAAAAGAAGAGAAAAAAAAATGGTTACAATTTAAATGTTTTAACTAAAAAACAAATACAATCTTGAATATTTTAAATAAATGATTAATAAATGAAATGTGTTATTATTTTGTGTTTAAAGAAACTATATATAAATGAGACAACGAGGTGTTTTATTTTTAAACAAACTAATTGAGAAAAGAGAGAAAATAATTTACAAAGAGAAAGAAAGAAAAACTTTTTTCATTTTTAACTATCCTTATCTCAACTAGTTTGTAAGAAAATAAAGTTAGCGGTTTGTTAATATTTCTTCTCTCTTGGATTCTGTTGTGTAGAGTATTTCCTGTAAAAATAAAAATAGCCTGTCTCTCCTTCCGTTACAATTAATTCCCTTTATTCAAACAAAGGATCCGCTAATTAAGTTCGAAAACAATTGGATTTTGATTGTCTGGAAACAACTGGTTAATTATCAAAAGGGATTCCTCTAATCTAGGATATAAATTAAGAGTCGTTTCTCTAATCCGAAAACAAATATATTATAATTAGCATTTGTTTATCCTAATCAGGATTAAAAGGGTTAATACTCGGTTCTCTAATCCGAAAACAAATAGATTATAATTAGCAATTGTTAACTCTTATCGGGATAAAAAAGGAACAAAACATTGAGGAGCACTAATCTAGATTAAAAGATAAGGATTATCTTAATCCGATTGATTGCACAATGATGTGCTTAAAGGAACAAAAACATTGAGGAGCACTAATCTAGATTAAAAGATAAGGATTATCTTTATCCGATTGATTGCATAATAAGCTGCTTAAAGTTGCATCATAAGCTGCTTTAAATCGTACCATAAGCTGGCTTAAGAAGATTAGAGGGGATTATAAGCTGGCTTAAGAAGATTAGAGGGGATTACAGGCTCCGTACTTGAGATTACGGAGGGCAGTCTCATAACACACTATTATTGTCATCTGATAAAGTCATGCCGTTTATAAGATGTACAGTTTCCTCTTCAAAATCTTTCTGTTTGCACCCGTCGACCTCGGGAACTTATCAATTATTGTTAATATTAGTTATTTGGAAAACAAAAGGGCCTGCAATGGAGTATTTTTTAATCAACAGCATTGTCTTGTATTAGTTATAAATAAAGTTGAATTCTTTGATTCAATGTTTTATGTAAAGTTAAATATTTTGATTTGTCGTTTTTACCCCATGACGGCTGACAAATTGGACCTCGTTATTTTAGTATTATAGAAGCAACAGGTCAACTTTATTTGTTGTATGGAATTTGAAGAATTGCTAGCTGTACATGTCTGCTTGGCATGGTTCATCTGACCTTGACCTTATTTTCATCGTTCATTGGCAAATGTTTAGTTTTCTTTGTAAGTTTATTTGACAGTTGTAATAAAGCTTTACGTTTAGGACTATCAACATAATATCAATGATAATAAAAGAAGGCGAGACTTTTCAGCGTGTGTACTCTTGCTGATGAAGTTGAAGTTCATTCAACTTGAAACTTAGTACACATGTTCCTTATGATATGATCTTTCTAATTTTAATGCCAAATTAGACTTTTGACCCGAGTTTCTTGGTCAACTGAACATAGAAAATGATAGTGTGAGTTTCAGGTTAAAGTTTTTGGTCAAGGTATTTCTTTATGAAGTTGGAGTCCAATCAACTTGTTGTTACATAGATTTTATACAATTTTTAGCATTTTTATGAATGAAAAGAATATCTTAATGGACCTAATTCTATTTTGAATAGTGGTATGTATCGTCTTTTAGATGGTTCATTGGTCAACGTTAAATTCTTGCGATCTTGTTTCTGGGTTGTCAATATATAAAGAAAAACTCATCATAGTTACCTGGATTGAAATTTATATGTTGACGTGTGTTTCGTCTACAAAAACTCATCAGTGACCCTTGACTAAAACAAAGTTAAAAAGGCCAAATAAAGTAAGAAGTTGAAAAGCATTGAGGACCAAAAATTCCTAAATTTTTTGCCAAACACAGCTTATCTTATCGATCCCTGGGTTAGAAAAGCCTTAATATTTCAAATATTCAAAGTTTTGTGAACTGTTTATTTATAGTTTGACCATATCAATGAGGGTCCTGATGGGGGGGGGGGGGGGGGGGGGTCTGTTATTCTGTAAACATCTAATTTTCACCCCTTTTTTCTCTAATCTTTAAAAAAAATAACCCTTTTTTTCTGTAATCTTCAAAAAATTAACCCCTTTTTTCTCTAATCTTCATTTTGTTTGCCCTTTATTCTCTAATCTTCATTTTTTAAGGGCATTATTCTTTAATCATTTAACCCCACCCAAACCCTCATATCAATGATAATTCATGTCAACACAGAAGTGCTGACTCCTTGGGTGGTGATACCCTCGGGGAATTTAAACTCTACCAGCAGTGGCATCGACCCAGTGGTTGTAAATAAAACTTGTCATAAATACCAGGACTGACATTTAGTTTTTTTGCGCCAGACATATTTTTAACTTCTACTCTTTGTGTAATATTTAAAAACAAGATTGAAGTATGGAAATATAATATTTCCGAATCACAGTATGTGTTCCCTGACAGTGAAATGCTACATCAAACAATTCTCACCTTAATTGCACAAGCATGAAGCATGCACATATGCTATTATTAATAAAATGAAAAAATAATAATTTTAATAACTTAACATTTCATGGAACAAAATATCATGATACTTACCATGATATATTGTCTCCATATACACCAAATTAAACTTTGGATAACCACCCCTTTAACGATTTTGTCCTTCTCTGGACACTTATCATAAATTGTGAAATATTACGATATGTACAAGTTATCTTCTACAATCGTTCAGGAGCATTATGCTGTAAATATTGTTATTTTCATATTTAATTGACATTGTCGAGCCTACTTACATCAACTTGAATCTAAGTACACATGTCAGTAGAATGTGAACTTTTGAAATTATATGCATAATTACAGTTTCTCCCCGCAGTACGAGCAGTGCACGGTGTCATGTAGACACGCATTCTTGTTTCTATTCTATTCTAATGCAGTACGTATATTTGATTTACATTTTTGTATTATCATGCATCATGTTATAATTTTTACATCACCTAAACTTTGTTTTTATGTAATACTTGTCAGCCTGTTCTTGACGTGTTACAAGCGCGTTAGTATGTGACAGGGTTATATATTTAGAAGTGTAACTAGGTTAACTAGTTCAGTCAAAAACTAACTAAATCCCGCCAAAAAACCCACCTAGTGCTCATGTGTCTGTCGTGTCCCAATTTAAAACTACGTCGGTGGTTGTTTGTTGTCTTATCTTAGCGCTATTTGTTGTAACTTTGAGAATTTGGTGTAGATTTTTGACAGTCTCAGTTTGGTTTATGAACAACATTTTTGACTAGGGACGATTAAGAGCATAATGTCTCATTGGCATGTACATTAAAATCTCTTTATTCAGATTATTAGAGCATAACAAATTTGCTTACATAAAAAAATTGTAAAACAATAAATATCCACTGAAATGGATTTAAGGTACCGGATAGAACCTCCTAGCTGAACAATAGCTTCAACAACTGTTAAAAATGACTTCAATAAGCACGCTTCTAAAATGATTAATATTAAAAATGAAGAAGATAAACAAAGAAAAGTATGTCCTTGTGTATTATAAATGCCTAGCGGTAAATATTATGATTCATACAATTAATTAATATTGTGAAAAATTATATGAAACCTCAAAAGTAGTTTATTTAAAGGACTACCGTAAATTAATGTTTTGAAAAAATATAGGAAACCACAGAATTAGTTTATTTGAAACACTACCGTTAAACATCAATATACATGTAAGCACCGATGTCAAATTCAATAAATTTAAATTAATTTGCGTTGGCGATTGCAAACAGGTTTATGTTCCGTTTGATAAATGGAAATATTCCTATGCCATATACACATGGTGCACACGAAATCAACTTTATGGATATCCGGGTTTTTTCCCCCGCGTCACTCGTACATCAGTTAAATATTAATATATTGCACACGATTGTGCAGCTGATTGATTGACATAAATTACCAGAAAATTGGACAGTTATGATATTTCATTATTTTTTTTCCTTTCTTAGTTTTTTAAAATTCACACGCAAACTATTACGTAATTGCTAGCATACATGTTTATGACAGTGTGGCCGGAAAAGTGTTTCGTTTTATGAATTTGAATGAAAATCACATTCAAAATTGGAACATTTAAGACAACTGTACTCTTTTCATGTTGAATATATTAACCCAATTTAGTATCATGGGATAATCGTTTGTAATTACCTATCAGGTACCTGGATTATGATTTAATACACCAGACACACGTTTCGTCTACATAAGACTCATTAGTGACGCTCAGATCAAAATAGGTATAAAGCAAAACAAGTACAAAGTTGAAGAGCATTAAGGACCCAATATTCCAAAAAGTTGTGCCAAATACGGCTAAGACAATCTATGTCATCTATGCCTGGGATAAAAACAAATTCTTAGTAAACCGCTCCTTCATTTTCGATCCTTGTTATGCAGCCGTATAGTTAAATGTACAGAACTTGATTTTGGGCGGGGAGGGGTATTACACATAGGTCGTTTCCCCCAACAAACTCCAGGAGTGAATTTCATGGCACAACTTTTGGGACCCACAATGCTCTTCAACTGTGTACTTGTTTGGCTTTATACATATTTTGATATGAAAGTCACTGACGAGTCTTATGTAGACGAAACGCGCGTCTGGCGTACTAAATTTTAATCCTGGTACTTTTGATAACTATTTACACCACTAGGTCGATGCCACTGCTGGTGGACGTTTCGTCCCCGAGGGTATCACCAGCCCAGTAGTCAACACTTCGGTGTTTACATGAATATCAATAATGTGGTCATCTTTATAAATTTCCTGTTTACAAAACTTTGAATTTTTCGAATAACTAAGTATTTTCTTATCCCAGGCATAGATTACCTTAGCTGTATTTGGCACAACTTTTTGGAATTTTGGATCCTCATGGAGACGAAACGCGCGTCTGGCGTACTAAATTATAATCCTGGTACCTTTGATAACTATATAATTACCCCTGACCCATGGCCTATGTATGTATCAGCCAGTCTATTCAGGAAAAGGAGAAAAAGCCAAATTGACTAAGTTAAAAGAAGTGTACACAGACTCGATAAAATACACAGACTCGATAAAAGTACGTATTCTTTAATCCCCAATTTTCTTAATCAGAAAATGTTTGTACCAAGTCAAGAATATGACAGTTGTCCATTCGATGTTTCTGAGCTCTTGATTTTGTCATTTGATTAGGGACTTTTCGTTTTGAATTTTCCTCGGAGTTTAGTATTTTTTTGATTTAACATTCTTTCATCCTATTCCATCCGACTATAAATAAAAGCACAACAACAGCTGTCGTCAAAATTACTGTAAGAATAATTACTGTGACTCAAACGAGGAAGGACACAACGCTATCGTCTGAAATATTCAGATTAAGCAAGTGTAAAGACTGTGAATTGTACGAAGTGAAAATCTTCAGTTGCGACATCGCAGAGAAGACACTAACATTCATGTATCAATTCTTATTAATCTTTGCATTTTGTCCAATACAAAACAAGAACTATCGACAAATTAATTTTTATTTTTACTTTAATTTTTCGTTTTGAGGTGCTACCTCACAACCCTAATACCGATTTAAGGGTTGCTATGTCACCCTGCCTTATACCGGTTTAAGGTTGTTAACTTCAATGATCATAATTAAGAAAAAAATAATTCAATTATTATATGTTGAACGAATGCACAAGTTTGAGAGAAGAACTTTATTAAATAGAACCAAACATCAGTAGAAAGTAAAATACGAAAAATGCATTTTTGACGACAGTTGTTACTAGTATTATCTGATTAATATTGATGACAGTTGTATTTACTCCTCACTGGAATATTTTATATTATTTTCTTTCAATTTGATAAAAGCTTTGGCCTTCCAATCAAACTTTAATAAAGCGTCCGTGCTTATGGACTTTTCGTCTTCGATGGTATCACCAGCCCAGTAGTCATTATTCCAGCGGTGACATTAAATGTTGTCGGTGCAGTCATTTTATGATCGAAGGGGTAGAGTCAATTTCCTTGAATGTACTTCACTTTCAGGGCCAAAACCGAAAACTGTTGAAACATTCTTGAATTCGAATATAAAGAAGTCTAGACAACAATAACACAAAAATACGAAAAAATGTTGTAAGAACCTCAAAAATCTTTCATACTGTGAATTCAGTGAAGATTGGAAGACTTTGTAAATATCCCAGGTGTGTATTAAATTCTGGGGAAATGGGTTTACCCCTTTTCATTGCTCTTCAAACCTGGTTATAAAATTGTCTTCCAACTACATGTGTTTTGATTTGAGTGCTACAGATTAGTCTCATTTAAAAGTAACGTGAAACTGACATATCAAAGTTATAAACCTGATAAAAATGAAAATGGAAATGGAGAATGTGTCAAAGAGACAACAACCCCACCATAGAGCAGACAGCATGGTATCTCTGATAAAATTAAACATTCAATGGGCCAACTCTACCACTGGGAAACGTTTTATTCGCAATAGTTATCAAAGGTACCAGAATTATAATTCAATACGCCAGACGCGCGTTTCTATTACATAAGACTCATTAGTGACGCTCAGATCAAAACAGTAAAAAAGCAAAACAAATACAAAGTTGAAGAGCATTGCGGACTCAAAATTCCAAAAAGTTATGCTAAATACGGCTAAGGTAATCTACTCCTGGGAGCAAGAAAATCCTTAGTTTTTCGAAAAATTCAAAGTTTTGTAAACAGAAAGTTTTATAAAATGACCATATATTTGATATTCATGTCAACACCGAAGTGCTGACTACTGGGCTGGTGATTCCCTCGGGGACGAAACGCCCACCAGCAGTGGCATCGACACAGTGGTGTAAATAGTTATCAAAGGTACCAGGATTTTAATTTGACACTCAAGACGAGCGTTTCATCTACATAAGACTCATCAGTGACGCTCAGACCAAAACAATTAAAAAGTCAAACAAATGCAAAGTTGAAGAGCATTGAGGACCCAAAATTCCAAAAAGTTATGCCAAATACGGCTAAGGTAATCTACTCCTGGGGGTAAGAAAATCCTTAGTTTTTCGATAAATTCAAAGTTTTGGAAACAGGAGATTTATAAAATGATCATATAATTGATATTCATGTCAACACCGAAGTGCTGACTACTGGGCTGGTGATACCCTCGGGGACGAAACGTCTACCAGCATCGATCCAGTAGTGTAAATAGTTATCAAAGGTACCAGGATTATAATTTAATACGCCAGACGCGCGTTTCGTCTACATAGGACTGATCAGTGACGCTCAGACCAAAACATTTAAAACTGTATCACCAGCCCAATGGTCAGCACTCGTGTGTTGAAATGAAATATCATTAGTGCTGTCATTTACTTTTCGTAAAGTGTAAAACCTTTCCGAAACAATAAGCCTTGTATACCTTTACCCACAAATAACCATAGCCAGACATCATATTGGAATTTTTACCTTTCAATGTAACCCTACTTTGGGATATTTTTGGCCTTCGAACAATGATGAGTCTTATGTAGACGTAACGCACGCGTGGTTTACCAAATTATACGTTCGGTATCTTTAATGAAGTTTATTAAATAGAAATATGCTCTAAAGGTCATACGAGCCCCATTTTACCGAAACATATGTATGTTGAGATATGTATAACAACAACAACGAACTGAAAGGTAAATTCAAAAAGGGGGAAGCCTATTAAAAATGAAAAAAACAAATCAATACAAGAGTTTAATATTACCAACTATCGCAGGTATGGAAAAAAGCTTTCATACTCCTGATTTCCCGCAAAAAAATGTGTCGTTAACCTGATGTAAGGCTACCAAATCTCCCATTTGAATGTCAGTTGTCAATAGTTATGCTATATTGACAAAATTATATATGCAAATCATACAGACATAATTTTACGATATTTGTCACTATTTGAACCCCGTGAGTTTAATCTAAATCTTTATCTTCAGTTGCATTGGCACCTGTTCGTCTATGAATTTTTTTTATTTTGGAGCATACTTGCAACTATTTATCACGTTATTTTAAGTTGTTTAGCCATTTACTTAAATAATAAAAAAATATTTTACAGTTTTTCAGCTGATACAACCACAAACTGACTTTCGAAGTTCGCTTCTTTTTGTTACTTGATTGGGTTGTAGAATCATTGACAGAAGCACATCCTTATGAATCGCGGAACGTTTCTGCATTCAGTTACTTTCCAAAGCTATAGACGATTATCAACAAGAATCGTGCTTTCAGTTACATTCGAAAGCAATAGACGATTATCAACAAGAATCGTGCTTTCAGTTTCTTTCCAAAGCTATAGACGATTATCAACAAGAACCGTGCTTTCAGTTACTTTCCAAAGCTATAGACGATTATCAAAAATAATCGTGCTTTCAGTTACTTTCCAAAGCTATAAACGATTATCAAAAAGAATCGTGCTTTCGGTTACTTTCCAAAGCTATAGACGATTATCAACAAGAATCGTGCTTTCGGTTACTTTCCAAAGCTTTAGACGATTATCAACAAGAATCGTGCTTTCAGTTACTTTCCAAAGCTATAGACGATTATCTTATCAACAAGAATCATGCTTTCAGTTACATTCGAAAGCAATAGACGATTATCAACAAGAATCGTGCTTTCAGTTTCTTTCTAACGCTATAGACGATAATCAACAAGAATCATGCTTTCAGTTACTTTCCAAAGCTATAAACGAGTATCAAAAAGAATCGTGCTTTCAGTTACTTTCCAAAGCTATAGACGATTATCAACAAGAATCGTGCTTTCGGTTACTTTCCAAAGCTATAGACGACTATCAACAAGAATCGTGCTTTCAGTTTCTTTCCAAAGCTATAGACGATTATCAACAAGAATCGTTCTTTCAGGTACATTCGAAAGCAATAGACGATTATCAACAAGAATCGTGCTTTCAGTTTCTTTCCAAAGCTATAGACGATTATCAACAAGAATCGTGCTTTCAGTTACTTTCCAAAGCTATAAACGATTATCAAAAAGAATCGTGCTTTCAGTTACTTTCCAAAGCTATAAACGATTATCAAAAAGAATCGTGCTTTCAGTTACTTTCCAAAGCTATAGACGATTATCAACAAGAATCGTGCTTTCGGTTACTTTCCAAACCTTTAGACGATTATCAACAAGAATCGTGCTTTCAGTTACTTTCCAAAGCTATAGACGATTATCAAAAATAATCGTGCTTTCAGTTACTTTCCAAAGCTATAAACGATTATCAAAAAGAATCGTGCTTTCAGTTACTTTCCAACGCTATAGACGATTATCAACAAGAATCATGCTTTCAGTTACTTTCCAAAGCTATAAACGATTATCAACAAGAATCGTGCTTTCAGTTTCTTTCCAAAGCTATACACGATTATCAACAAGAATCGTGCTTTCAGTTACTTTCCAAAGCTATAGACGATTATCAACAAGAATCGTACTTTCAGTTTCTTTCCAAAGCTATACACGATTATCAACAAGAATCGTACAAGGAACTTTTAAAAATAAAAGAGGAACATTTAGAGCCTTTCAGAAACAATACATGAACATATAGAGATAATAAATGGTAGATAAATAAAGGCAACAGTAGTATACCGCTGTTCTATTTTCGGTAAATACCAGGTACATCAAAAGGACTACAATTGTTCAGGTTTGTCTGACCGAAGGACACAGGTCAACATCAGTACTGTTTCTTTCTTCGAAAGTTTTTACCTTATGGAACTGTAAAAAGCAATTTGTATTTGTAAAGACGTAGACAGTCTGCTGATCATAAATCCATTTAAATTTAAATGAAATGACATTTTAGCATTTTATAAAACACATTCTCTCATATATTATATCTCTAATAGGTTTCAGGGTCACACATATCAATATAGCAATGTCAGACAGCATTATTTATGGCTAAAAGTGAGATTTTAGTGTTTAACGACATCACCGTGTCACTGCCGAAAATTTATTCTGTTATAAAAATAACGAATTACACAATTAAGAAAATTTTGCTGTTTAAGAAATGAAGGGGAAAATTATGTTATACAATAAATATTAAATATCAAATTCTTACATTTCATTTTTAAGATTTTTTTTTATAAATTGTTCGCCAAGAAAAAATGATTCAACATTTTCATATAAGCAATTATTGTAAGGGATATGTACGAAGAATATATTGGTTTAAGGTCATTACAAGTAAATTGGCTATGTCGCAGATTTTGCTAAAATTTTGAATATAACCTTGGCTCGATGAACCTCAACTGAAAATCTCTTTTTTTTTTTTTTTTATCTGAAACATTGAGGATTTATTTCTTTTTAATAGTTAAAAGGTAAATATTTGTATATAAAGCACATTAAACCGGTGAAAAAACATATAAAATTTGTCTTCAATCCGCCAAATCTCTAATTCCTCTCCACTTTTCTTAAAAAAAACTATATGTTGTTGACACATAAATTTCTGTTTTAATGATATAAAATAATCATATAGTGACCGATTACCTTTTTTGTCTAATAATCATTATCGGACCACAGATAAATTATCACGTTGTGATTGGTTAAACGCCGTCACATGGTGACCCCCTATGAGACTGTAGGGGGTTAGTAAGTTTCATAGGGGGTTCATGACGCATTACTGGTGACGTCATCTATTGCTGTTGTTGTGTTACATTGTTTATTTTTCAACAAAACGCAGCAGAAAAAGTCCAGCGTCCGGCCTCACCCCCTATGGATTTTACTAACCCTCTATGGATCCGTATGCGGTCAGTAGCGAACCATATAACTTATAATATGTTACCTGGTTGGTAGTGAAAAACGTCAAAGATCAACGTTTTACTGCTGCAACGCAGCGACGTTACGATTATTTCGACGTTTTTCTTTATTTTTTTCCACAAAGAGCACAACTTTGAATGATGTATACCGTTAAAACGAAGTCGATGGCCGTATCTTTTTTTTGTATCATTTTAACGGAAATTTATGTATCAATAGCATATATTGTTTTATGAAAAATCTATGGAGTAGAACTAGAGATGTGGTGATTTTTAGACAAATTTTAGAAAGTTTTATTCCGATTTTATGTGCTTTCTATATATTTGTTCACCAATTTTGTAAGAATGCAATCATTAATATTTTAGATGATAAATGAAATAAAAGCATTATTTTTTTCATTTTCCGTTGAAGCTCATTAAAGTGTTAATAAAGAATTAAAAGAAGAAGAAATACAGACAACACCATGTCCCCTCCCCGAATAAAAAGACGACAAGATCAGTCCAGTAAAAGCACTACACCGAAAAATGAAATTAGACAACAACAAAATCTTGCTTTCCACGAATGCAGGTGAAATAAAGTCGACGAGAAATCGCATTTATTGATGTCACAACCAACGAAAATACGATTTGATTAGGCACAGGCATCTGTTTTTATTTACACATCGTTGTTAATAGAATGGAACTTTATGCGAATGTCATACTAGTGATAGGTTTAGCAGCTATAAAACTAGGTTTAATCGATCATTTTTTACATACGAAAATGACTTTACAAAGTCAGGAATATGACAGTTGTAATCCATTCATGTGTTTGAGCTTTTCATTTTGCCATTTGAAAAGGGACTTTTCGTTTTGAATTTTCGACTGAGTTCAGTATTTTTGTGATTTAACTTTTTCTAGACCATATCTTAAGCCATCTGTTTCATATTTGTCAACCAAATCATTATGGGGTCCTTGAGATGCTTAACTTTTAACATATAAAAATTGAAATCGTATCTTTTGTCGCAAAATTAATTTCTCAATCGACTCTTATTGTCAAATTAAAAGAAACCAAACGATATTAATCAAACCTAACTGTATCTTTGGTATCCTTTGTTGGAATTTAAATTGAATAGATGCAATTGATATAATCACCAAATTTTAATTTGAGAGAACATTGTCCATATACCTGGATATGAAGTCAAAATTAGTACTGACATTGCATCCTTTTCGAGAAGCTTCAGTAGCAATATATTAATAAGAAAATGTGAAATGATTATCATTGAGACATCTGTCCATCAGAGACCAGGGTTGGAGTCATAAAACTTTGCTCCGTGCTTGGAGCACAAAAATCATGCTCGAAACATGAAATCCAGCATTTTGATTGGTTGATTTTCGAGTACTAGTACAAAAACTGAATCGAAAGTTTTATGACCACAAGGTCAGATGACAAAGATATGAGCAACTACCGGTAACCGGACGACATTTTGATGATTGCACCATAATTTCAGCAGTCAATGTTTCGGTATTAGACAGCATAACGCATGTTAACAAATTCTGACAATTGTACGGAGGTTCATCTTATATGAGTTTGTCTATTATTTTTATGACATTTTGGCTATGTAGCTTAACACATGTTTTGCTTTTTTCTATATAAAAGTACAAAAAAGACGAGAAAAGGACTACAACAAACACCATATTTGTACTTGAACGAAATAAGCATTTGTTAGGTTACTTTCTAATCTCTTCGGTATATGATGATGGACAACTAAGAAAGATAGGATAAAAGAAAGAAAAAAACACGTTGCATCTTTTAAATTTTTAAAAAACGGTATTGCGAGTTTGGACATGTTCCTTGTTATTACAGATGCTAATAGGATATTATTTTTTTATATGGTAAATCATGCATAACAGGGGGATTAACATTTCTACTCTTTTGGTCATACTCCATTTGAAATTGGCTATTATTCAGACTCTTTTTATATAAATATTTACTTAGCATTGGTATTCAATCATTTTCTACATTCGAAATACTAGTATGACAGTTGTTATCCATTCGTCTGATTTGTTCGAGCTTTTGATTTGCCATTTGATGAGGGACTTTCCTTTTTGAATTTTCCTCGGGGTTCAGTATTTTTGTGATTCTGCTTTTTAGAGGATACTTATCTTCGAAGGTTTTACTTACCATAAACAACACAAAGGATGCAAATAGTGGAACAGCCGTCTGATAACCCTTAAGAAGCACTCATCCTTCCCAAATGTTTTATTAGGGTTCATTTCGCTCAGTCTTAGATTCTTATGTTTCTTGTGCAATCTTATATATATTTTTTGTATTTTCTTCGTTTTTCGTTTGGCTATGGTATTGAAAGGTTTTTTTTATTCATAATTTTTTTTGGTTCCCTTAGTGATTTCTTTCTCCCTTTGATATTTTGAGCAGTTCTATAATTTTAATTACAAAAAAATAAATGAAATGAATATAACATCGAGTTAAATTCAAGAATTTGACAATCTACGTATTATTAAAAATTTAACAAATGTTTGCAGTACCTTGTTATTCTTAAATTAAATAATTGATAACACATGTATGAAAAAAAATTCAAATGAAATGTTATTCAACGTATAATACTGATACAGGTATCATATAACTGATATATAATGGAACATAAGTTTTAGGAACTATTTCTACAGTCTTTCACACTACATACATTTGGAGGGCACGATTTTTTGGAACATATTTGAGAACACCATTCATCCATTCCATAAATATCTTCAAATGCTCCAACGGCGTGGCATTTTGTTTTAGGGACTACAACAACATCATCACATCCACATTCACACATAAACTTGACACAGTGATTGGACCTGCAGTTGTTCAGACACCATTGGTCAATGCCTCGAGTATGTGCATATCGACCTTTTGCTTTACACCGGAAATTTGGCGAAGTTGAGTAACATTCTCCATTTTTTGAAGTTAAAGGTTGGCTAGTTTGTGAAAACAAAGGATACGTTATCGAATCACTTTTACCCGGAAAATAGTAAATATCTGGTTGTGAAGGGACAAATCTAGTTAGAAGAAGATTTCCAGGCTTTGGTTTTATCAAAATTTTTGGCGTCGTTTTCGCCGCGATTTTTTCCCAAAAAGTTAACTCTTTTGAACTTCTCGATACTGTATTCCAAGTCGTCGAGGGTGACGATTCTTCAATTCTTTTGTCCCAAAATGATTTTTTCGTTTCTACATTCTTTTTACTTGGAGTAATTTTAAGGGGAAATGTCATGTTAGCTTGGAATTTGATGTATGGAATTCCCGTCTGCCATGAAGGTTTAATCCAATTCACATGTTCATGTTTCTCTTTGATATTAGATACATCATCATTCGAAACTTTCTTTGCAATGTCTTTGGTTTGTTGCAATTTGTCATTGTAAGAAGGTTTTGGCTTAGAGCTATCACCTTTGCGGATTTCATAAGCATTGGGACTATTGTAAACCGGCAAAGTCTGCCGAAAGCGTTCTATATTAGAATCGGTGAGATTTCTATCAGATATTAAAAATAATGGTTTATGTACATTAATTTCCGTGGAAATGAAAGCTCTATCACTGAATAAGGTATCCGACTGTATTTCGATATCAGCACAATTATAAAATGTTTCCTGCCTACCACAACCCATACACTGACATTCGTTGATCCCTCCCATTCTATATCCTACAAAGTATATAAACAATTATTAATGTGTTAATTGTGTTATTCATGAATCATATATCATTTATGGAATTCTTTTGATTATTTTCTTAAAATGACCTTGACCAAGTCAGGAATATGGCAGTTGTTGTCATATATTCTGTCTCTATGTATGTTGCGTTTGTTAGCAGTTCTGTGTTTCTGTTCTTTTTTTTTTCTTATAATTAATGTGTTAGTTTGTGACACGGATTTGTTTTAGTTAAATCGATTTATGACTATTGAACAGCGGCATTGCCTCTATTTAAACATGTAAAAATTCAAATGTCCCTAATCAAATGGCGGAATCAATAAAACACATCAAATGTATGGACAACAACTGTCATATTCGTGACTTGGTACAGGCATTGAAAAGCACTATATTGAAAACTATGGTACTGACAAACACTTTGCTCTCTGTGTTTATTTCAAACATCGTTGTCAATGTAGCTATAACACCAGGTTTAATCCACAATTTCTACATAAGAAAATGCCTCTGAACAAAGTCAAGAATATGAAAATTGTAATCCATTCGTTTGATGTGTTTGAGCGTTTGATTTTGCCAGTTGATAAAAGATTATCAGTTTGGAATGTTCCTCGAAGTTTTGTTGTTTCTGTTATTTTACTTTTTTATATGATATAATTGAAAAGAAAATTAAATTAGAAACAATACATTATCTTACGAAAAAAAAAAAAATTTCAATAGAACCATTTCATAACGATTATCACAAGTACATTTATTCCTTAAGTTCATATATTTTTTCTAGTTTAAGAATTTCATTAAAAAGCTTAAAGAGATATTGTAGTATTTCTGATCGATTTTCATTTAAAACAAAAAATCACGAGTTTTATGCTAATTCAAAATCGTACTAGTTTAAAGATTTGTACAACAATACTGACAAGATTAATAGACTAAAAGTATTACAATTATTGGCGCAGAAAGACAAATATTTCGACTCAACAGTTGACCTTCATCACTTTAAAGATTTGCTAAATCATTAAATCAGCTACTATTATAGAAATTCAGATTTGAATGAAAAGTGATTTGCTAAATGATTTAATTATCAAATAGAATACATATTAATTACACAGGGATACCAGTTTATTAATTCAAGTGCATGTCGTTGCATTTATAAAAATAAAACTTTCATCTAGTTACAGTCACGTATTGGTTGCTGATTCATGAGACGTAATTTAATTTATGCAAATTATAAGTAAAAAATGTGAACGCCATTTTTTGTTAGTACGATCTGCACAACTATTGTCATATTAAACGTCCCAAACCATATGTATAATTATGTAAATCAAACAAATACAAACCGCAAGATAGACAAAAAACTTGTATCAGTCTGTGAATATATTTAAGAAATGTGTAACCTTATATCTGAATAGTATGTTAAAAACTCATAATTGTTTTTCTCACTGAAGTCGGGGCTAATCATTGTAAGAGATATTGTTATAGCCCTTAAACAAAACAAAAAAAAAACTCATCACAGATACAAGCATACCTGTCAACTGTCACTATTTGCGGGGGATTTCCTCCATGGAGGCTTCCAAATTGAAATTTTGAAAAAGCAATTTTGCCCACAATTTAAACAAAACAATTAATTTTACAATGACTTTAGGCTTTTAAAAGTATGAAGAAGGCAAAAAACAACATTAAAATGTATTTGCAGGCCCCCTTGAAGGTTGTTTGGGACTATAACAGCCATCTTGCATGCAAAACCCCCATAGGCATTTTGAAAAGTTGGCAGGTATGTACAAGGCTTATATTTTGTTTCGCCGGATTAGTGTTTCGTCTTCATAAGACTAACCAATAAATAATGAAACCAAAAGAAGTGATGACTACTAAGCTGTAGATGCAATCGGGGACTAAATGTCTACTATCATATACATCGACCTAGTAAACTTCCGGTTTATCATTTGTGAATCTGCAAACTTTTATTTATACCTGTGCTGAACTTCCACTGGAAAACACAATTCGTACATGAAATATCTGCTGGTAGACGCACGTGTAAATCGTAAATTCCACCTTGACTCCCAACATAGTAACGAGTACTCCAGGACTCTTCAATCCAAAGCATATTTCGCTCGAAGCAATCGTGGGTTAAAGTATCTTTTGAACCATTTCGTGGACAAAGACGAAATTCGAAAAAACCAAGGAGATTACTTTTCACCTCAACTGTGACATTTACATAAGCTCCTTGTTTATATGACCTGACAGTCCTGTACTCTGCGCCATTCACCATAAGGCCATCAAAAGGTTGACCACACACGCCACACATACCACCATTCTGCTCCCATTGTACCTTTAATAAAGTTTGATTTATAAGTATGTTTTAACTAATAGGGAAATACATATGTCATACATTTGTATGTAAATAATGTTTAATAGTTTACGCTATCGTGTTATTTAGTCTAGTCTAACGTAAAATGATAAATGTCAACATGATAATAGGATAATAATGATTAAATAATAATAATGATAATGATGATATGACAATAATGAACCATCACGATTATACTTGTTCTTATTTTTGATATTCTTATTACCATGATAATTGATTAGTATTATAATGTTTATTATCATTATTATTATTAGTAGTATTAGTATTAGTATTAGTATTAGTAGTAGTAGTAGTAGTAGTAGTAGTAGTAGTAGTAGTAGTAGTAGTAGTAGTAGTAGTAGTAGTAGTAGTAGTAGTAGTATCTTTAATATCATTAATATCATCATTTTTTTTATTAACAGAAATGAAATGATAGTGATTAATCATATAATAGAAATTTAAAAAGCCTTTTCCGTGGTAAGTTGATAAACAAATCATCTTCAGATATTTCTTTAATTATTACAGGTGAATAGAGTTTTCTATGATTAGTAATGGCCATTATTTTCGCTTAATCGATTTATGACTATTGAACAGCGGTACACTACTGCTGCCTTTATTTAGCTCTTACACACCGGAATTCTTAAAACATTTATGAATAGGTTTGAAATTATGCCAGTAGCATGCTTCTTTTGTGTACTGCAAGTTTTAGCAACAAAATGGACTTATATGTTTTTAGTTTTTGATGAGGTTCGTGTTGCTTATTCTTTGGTGTTCTATGTTGTGTCGTGTGTGCTGTTGTTTGTCTGTTTGTCTTTTTTCATTTTTGGCCATGGCGTTGTCGGTTTGTTTTCGATTTATGGGTTTGACTGTCCTTCTGGTGTCTTTCGTCCCTCTTTTATGAATGTTCACAGATTATTAGTATCGAAAAAAGAGAAGTGATAAGAATAAAGGAAAATTGTCTTAAAACAAATAAGAACCTAATATAGAATTGTCAATAGATACAAATAAAAAATTCTAAATAATGATAAATTGGCCTTTTTGCACCGAATAACTTATTTTGTTTCATAGGTGTATATACAATTTATGAACATTTTAAGTATATTATTCAGACTGAATATAATATATTCAAAACATTTAAACACCTTTACGATGTTGACCATGTGATTGAAACAAATACAGGGGTACTGCCAAGACGAAACTATAAAAGATCTGGCATAGACACAAAATTCTCCAAATTACAAAAAAGCTTGTAACATATGATATATGACAACCACTGACAATGGACAGAACTAGGGACATGCATATGTTTATGTGACTGGTTTAAGAAAGTTTATAAAAGACCAAATAATAAAATAAGACTTACAATCATTCAAATCATAATCAAAGAAATTAAACTGCTGATATGAAACCATGCCGTTTTAACATTCTAATACCGGTTGATGTTTTTGATACATTTCGTACAAAACGTCATAAATAGTACAGGAAGATGCAATCTTGAACAATGCACATAACCAACACAAGCAAAATTTTAATGCAAAGAATAAATAAGAACTTCAATTATTTGCTTTAAACTCTTGAATTGCGAATTGATGATTATCCCCAAAAACACCAGAAGCATTGATAAAAACCAAATAAGTTCACCTAGTCGACATGGAAGATAACAAGTATAATACATAAACAAACTAGCTTTATTTATAATATACGCGTTAAAAAAAAACCTCATCAATGACATTTTTATCACTGTTGTAAAGTACTTCAAGTAATGAAAACATATTGTTCATTAAAATCATATGTCACTACAAAGAAAAATGCATTTAAAAGACAATAACCACAACAAAAAAAGTCATATCTACGATAAAAAAAAAAAGAAGCTTCAAGCTAGACACGTCAACATTCGTAAACAAACAACAAACAATGCCGATTTTACTATACGTTATGCTAAACAAAAAGTACAGTGTTAAGTTGAATGTTCGATCTAAGTTATCAAAAAAGTATACAACATTGAAACCACAGTTTTAGTTTATTTTTGGCTCGACAAAAGAAGGCATCAATTGTTTTACTAACACCAACGTAAAATAATGGCGGCAAAAGTTAAGAATCAATGTCAGCATGACAATTATAAATGATATGTTAACAATATGGAAATCGTGTGTTTGTTCCTACTGTTTGTTTATTAAAAATCCCATGATTCATTGTGAAATGCATGTTCTTCTTCCATGATTCGAAACATATTAAATAACAGACTCCGCTCAAGATAGACAGCAATGATTTAATTAGTGTCAGTTTCAAAATGAACGACTTGTCATCTGTGTCCATGATTACAAAAAAATCCCTTAAACTATGCAACCTGACATACGCACTTTAGTCAAGAGAAAGAAGGAAGATTTACTGTTATGTATTTTGTTCAGAGTAGCGTCTCTGTGCGCCCTGATATATGTCTGATACCTTCATATATTAATAATATTATTAATTATAATGATATTATTATAATAATAATGAAGATAATAATACTTATAATGGTTATAGGTTATTTCTTCAAAGACAGAAAAAAATATTACAGTCATTCCTTAATGAAATTAGTATTTGGTCAAGGTTAAACTACATCGTTATTACAGACTGAACTTGAACTGTAATGCTTAACATCATTAATAAAAATTAATGATGATTACTTAGTTGTACATGTACTACAGTACATGTATAAAGATTCTCTGTTGATATAAAACACATGCAACATTATAATTGTTTATTGTGCAACTTAGCGATTATTTTTCATGATAACTGATAAATTGGAATATAAATATCATCAAAATGAGTAGATAAATATAACATCTTTGTCGAACCGCATTAAATATTTTGATTTGAAGAAAAAAAAGGACACACAAGGATACAACATCAACGTAATAGATTCATGCTTTTATTTGGGTTTTTTCCTTAAAACAATCAAAAGATTAATATCCTGGCTGATTTTGAAATATTTTCATAGTATAACGATTTGAACCATAAAAAAACCCAGTAAACTTTAACATTGCTTACATTAATTAAAATCAATCTCTTAAAACCTTGCTATCGAAAATAGTTTTCACACGTTGTAAAAATATTTTTTTTACAATTTTAATGATTTCAGTATTTTTTAGCAATCTTCAACATGATATTATTTTTTCATTGTTTTGCCTTGTTTTCTTGTATTATTTAGTATATAATTTATTGAATGTTTTTATTCACCATATATTATTCCATTAAATAACATATGGAGGGGCAGGGTTTAGATTTTAAAAACAAGTTTAATTCTTTTTCTTTTCGTTAGAAGAAGTTGATGTTGGTTCCAGGTCTTTCCCTTTTTGTATAGTGTTCAAACTGATATAACAAAATATTATAGATAAAGGTTTAAGTAAATTTAAAAAAATAAATAAAGGCAAGATCTACATACATCTATATAACTTACAATTCACACTTCTAATCATTCTAGCAATTGGAGCCATGGGTTACAGTAGACATATGCCCTTTGCAATGTTTATCATTATGAAAAACATAACTTTTTAGTTTACTTTTTTATTTCATGTTGGTATATTCATAAACTAACTATTTACAAAATTTGAATTATTCGAATTACTAAAGATTATCTTCAACAGGAATAGTTTACAGTAGCTGTATTTGGTAAAACTTTTCGATTTGTTTGCCCTTCTTTATGGTCTATGACTTCATATCTTATTTAGCCTTTTAACTTTTTTGATTCGAGCGGGGTATCTTTGAATATGTTTTCATTAATAGTACATTTACTTAAGTGTCTCTGATGACAGTTTTCGGATTCCTTTTTTGTATTCTAATTTCTTTGTAAGCAACATAAGTACCTGTCCTTAACAAATCATATTAAACTAAACAAGGTTCTGATTTTATCCCTTTAAACTTTCATCTTTTAGTAATTGTGCAAGAAATTCATGTCTCTCTTATTTATTCCTGCATGTCATTATTATTGTTCTAAAGTACGAATCTTCAATACTTAAGTTATTTACCTGTTTGATTTAAATTTTTGAACTGTAATTAACTTATATTGTAAACCACATAATAAGGTGTTCTACGTGGGTTTTTTTTGTACTTCCGTCATGCAAGATGGCATATTTAATTTGATTGCAGATAAGAATTTTTATCAAAATTAATGATCAATTTTCTCAAGGTGTAACATTTTCATATATAATTAAACATGGTTGGGATCCTTTTGTGGATGTTTGTTATGTTTTCTTCTGGGGAAAAACTCAACCAGAAACAATTTTTTGACCGAGTTTGCATTGACATTTTTTGAAAGCAACTGGTCCTTGTCGATTTAGGAGTTCATACGGATTTAGATTTTTTTCTCTAGGTTTGCACAATCAAATGAACTTAAAATTCAATAAACTTTTGCTGTCTTTTTCTTCATTCATTTTCATTCATGACTAAATTCGTCCTTGAACAATGTACAATGTATATGCAGCATGTTGAGTGTACATGATTACTGCTCATTTGAGGAGTTTTTGTTTTGTTTTATCTATGGTATCACCCTCTAAAATACATTCATTCAGTACCATGTCTGTATATAATCGAATAATGCAAAATAATACAACTTTAGATTCATGAGGATCATATAAAATACGTATTTTAACACCGGGGTCATAAATTGATATATTTTGAATATGTTTAGTTGTCATGTATTATTTATAAACATTCGACACATTATATAAAAACATTCGAAGAAAGCCGATTTCCTTGTCTTTTACCCATCTGAATTTTGAAAAAATGTTTATGTGTTAAAGTGTATGTAATTGTCCTTTAAAGAGTGTATCTGCAATTATATTCGGTCTTCAAATATCCAGGAAATGGAGTTATAAGAGTTTATTTTTAAATATCAGAGGGGATGCTTAAGTTATCATGTGTAATGGAGTAACTATATTTGGGTCGAATGTATCACTAATGAATTGCAATGTATGGCACCTGTTTGGTCTTTGTTGCCCAAAAACTATCAAACACGTATAATTATTTCGACAATGTTAGTACTCTATCGACCAAAAAAAGTTATCAACAAAACATCAAATCATTTGTGCAGTCTTTGTACAAATGTAGCTTTCTAGTATATCTAGCTGTGTCAAAAAATGTAATATGTAGTATATGTCATCAGTTTTGTTTTAGCTTCATGTTGTGAAAAATTACCACATTTCATAAGGATTATAGAAGGAAAAGGCATTATTTTGTTAATAACAAGAAAAACTAAATGACATTACCTTAAAATAATTTATGAAAAACAAAACAGGATTACACTGTTTCCTTGTTATATAGCAAATCGTTATTTGATCATTCCTTTGTAAAATTAAACTCCTTGAGTCCCAAAGTTTTAATAATTTCATATGAATTATACAAAATTCAGTGATGATAAAAACATTGCTCAAATCACGAAAACAATCAAGCGATTATTGACTAGCGCATGGTTCATACCGCTGCTAGTATACTGTTGGTCACCGAAGTAACATTATCTCAGTAGTAAGTACTGACATGATTTAAAACATATTCTTAGTTAAAACACCCTACATAGATAAAGGCAACAGTAGTATACCGCTGTTCAAAACTCATAAATCCATGGACAAAAAACAAAATAGGGGTAACAAACTAAAACCGAGGGAAACGCATTAAATATAAGAGGAGAACAACGACATAACACCGAAACGTAACACACACAGAAACGGACCAAGCATCAGACAAAACACCACGAGAATAACAAATATAACATGAAAACCAAATACATAGAAATTATAAATAGACTAAGGCCTTTCCTCCTTCAGGAAATGTTAACGGTTGATAAATTTTACTATTCTGTATTATATTTAACTGTTCCCATATTATTTGGATTTGAAATACTGACAAAAATGTATAGTCCTAAAAATATTTGTCAATACAAATAGTTTAAAGCTGTTAGTTTGTATCCATTTTCATCATTTTGCGACTGCACTTTAAAAACTGGCTTAAATTCCGTATGCGTTTTAATTCTTAAAATTTCATCTACATGACTAATGTTTACTTTAATGAAGGTATGTGTTTGATGTGGCACCTCAACTCATTAAACCTACTTACAAATTCGTACATTCTGTTTTATTATATAATGTTAAGAAGTACTATTGATATAAAGCAACTTGTCAATGGCATCTGACGTATTTAATTGTAAAATAAAACTTTATATAACAGTTATGAATTCGTACGATCTGTATTATCTTATATTTTACGAAATATAACACTTAGTTACATTCTTTTGACAACATCTGAAATATTCTTATGCAAAATAGTTTTATATAACAATTATGATTTCGTACAATGTACGATCTGTATTATTTTATATATCAAGAAATATAACACTAAGTAACATTCTCTTTGACAACATCTGACATATTCGTATGTAAAATAGCTTGTCTTACCTCGTATCCCCCGCAGTTGAGCATATCGTCCTTTGTGTTAACAGGTACTGTTTTGTCATATCTCCATAAACTGGACCGATGCGGTGGTTCAATCATCATTGCTTTATTGTCAACGCGTCGAATTAATAAGATAATTAATACTATATTCCATAATATCAAAGGCATTTCTATCACTATAGTAGTCATTCAACTGCCGTAGTTTTATCCATCTCTATACAAAGAAATTAATTATATCTGCACATATTCCTTGAGAATGAAAAGTGAATGCTTATACATAAAACATTCAATGATTGATAACATATATTAGCTGATTTATATTAGACAAGTTTATATTTGACACGATATAGCGATATAAATTCAATTGAAATCTGCATAATAATTTGAAATATAAATTTTTAAGCCGATATGTTATATTATTACCAAACCTGTATGGATGTTGTAATTAATGTCGACAACTCATCTCCGTGATGAAACAAGATGTCATTCGACAGAAAGTCAATTTGCATCTTAATTTATTCTTTTCGAATTAAAAATGCACCGCAAGACAGTTTACAAATTACATAACTTATTTGATTCAATATAGGTAAAAAAATTAACTATAGGTTAACCACAAACTTTCAATTTAACTGATTTCTCATCATGACATAGCTGTGTCAAAAATTCATTATATGGGGAAAAACAGATTTATGATAGGTTTTTTAAATCCATCAAAACACCTGTGCATAATTTTGTAACATTTATAGCATGGAAGTTATATATAATTTTTCAACGTAATCCTTTTTAATAATCTTTTTTTTGTCTTTGTGTATTGACCTGAAAATGCATGATTATTTTTTGCTTTATGATAAGCCACCAACTATCAATCAGTGTAATAATTTAATAATTAACCTCAAGTGAGGAATCACACAGGGTTGTCCCCTTTGTCATACACTGCAGTGAAATATACCATATGTGGTTAATTTTAAGAAGAAATGTATACATTTTTACAACAGTACAAAGATGTATCATGAGGATTCCATAATTTCAATTTACAGACAATTAAATGATGCTTGATTCCCTATTATAGAACGCAACATCTTTAAGAGGCTGTCCAAGTAAATATCAAGCAAATCCTATGATATGGGTGGCACAACATATTTTTTTTCCCGCTGAATTTTTAGTTCCAATGCAATGTTTATATCCTACAAAGGATATATATGTCAAAGATATTTTTGAATCAACAGTAGATGGCTCAGAAAATGATTTTAAAGTTCACTGACAACGCAACAAAATGTTGTACAAAATGAAGAGTTATCTCCCCTTTTCAATGAATTTTCAGTGCTTTCTATGTATTTTTTTTCTCTTTATTTGTTGCAGTTAATAAAAAGGCAAAATTTAACTTTAAGAAAGAATGAATTTGTAATATGAAATAGAAGAAAAAATTTTGAAAACAAAACATGTCATGTGCCATCCACTGCCTGGTTTTTCCATGGACACCCTCTTAATAACATTAATAACACGTGTTTTCAAAGACGTTTCAACAAAAAGAAATATTTTAAACATATCTTAAAAAAGGTTTGACTGACTTAACAGTTTATTTCTTAGTCTTATAATAGAATGTTATTGTAAGAAATTAATATTTTTTTTAAATATAATTTCACATTATAGAGAACTGGGAATGAGTAAACATAGCCGCCTGAACACCTAATTTTAAAAGATTGGTTTTATCTGAAATAAGGCATGAAAGGCTCGGTATTCAGACGGGTTCAACTAACTTTGTAAATTTCAAATCTGTCCTTAGACTATTTTCTATGGATATTTGCATACCTTGTAATGATCCCATTAACACAGATGAATACCTTAAATTGTTTAAACGGACAGAAAACATAAATCATAAGAAGATGACGATGTCTGTTATTGTCTCATCTCATTTAATATTGTTTTATGATCTTTTATGTCAAAAATAACAAAACAACAAGGTTTCGATCTGTTCTAATTAGAAAATACTTGTGTGACATGATCCAAACATTCTTGTTAGTTTGTTTTAGACCGGATACAAATAAACTGCTGTTAAAAATATGATCGACACTGAGGTTCTTGGTTCGATCACCGCTCCGGGGAGAAAATTTCAGGGACTGAATTTTCGTCTCTCTCTTGACACCATTTTCGAGGAAATGATGATAGTCCGTCGGAAGGGGACGATAAATGGCTGACCCGAGTTAAGAGAGAGAGCCATATCTCTTGCACGTAAAAGACACCCTTGTATATTACGAAAAAGAGCAGTCTAATGTCGCTACAAGGCAGTATTCGCACCCGCAAAGTGGAAGAGATTGACAATTACATGTTTGCCAATCCACTATAAATAAATATGTTTAAACTGACACTTCATTCTCATAATTTGAAAAGTTGGTTAGGAGAAACACTATACATTTATTTCTCGTGCCTAAGGAGATATGAAGATCTGCTCACTCAAGAACATATAACATGACTTTTAAATGGTGATCAAATCTTCTTATCTTACTAAGCCAAGAGAAAAAAATGTTTCATTTAACCGCCTACGAAATTTTAATTTCTGAACATAAAATTATAATTTACATACTTTTTTATTTCCTTGTTTGTATAATTAAACACTTCATAAACATTGATTTAATTATTTATTCTATGACATTTTGTTGGTTTTGTTATATTTTTATATCTGAAAGAATTGTGAACACGATAATGACTATTTATATTATCGCTATTTAGGTATAACGTGGTGTATATTCACCGCGCGTAACGCACAATATTCAGAAGGGGAATATGTAGTTTTGATCAATGTCACATTGGATATTTTAAAACAATATGATGTCGTTATCAATATTTACATACAATGGAATTATATAGATGATGACTAGGTACGCGGAATACCTCAAGAAACATGTGGTTTAATTCCACTTATTGGTCGTATTAGACTGCGGTTAAAGAACATGAATTATCTGTTTAAAAAACTCAAGGAGAGAAAATTAAGGTTAATTCAAAGTTAATTAATGTTTTTTCTTATATATATTAAATTTTATGCGTGTTACAAAGATTTCATTATTTGTTTAGAGTAATGACTGGTTGAAGTTTCCTTTTTCATATTAAACAATGTCATGTTATAGGTACTAAATTTTTCCAAGAAAATCAGATGAAGAAAAATATTTGTTGATAATTTTTCATTTGTAAAATAAATAAATTTAATATCAAATGCTAAATTCATCAACCAGAACAAAATACTTGTGATTAATATTTCCGAGATGGACAACTCTCGCTTTTTGAAATTTAAACTGTTTTTCTGCAATAGCCTCCACCAAGAACATTCAAACTAAAAAGGATTGATAAATATTGAATAATTATATGACCACATGGGGAATATCAAGGAAAGCCGAATTTGAATTCAACTGTGCATGAGGGAGTTTGAAGCTTTTTTTCTTCATAATTTCTTAATTTATCAACTTAGAATTTCAGGCAAGTATGTTATAAGTTATGTCAGAGCCGACGGACTAATCTGCCGAAGATACCACCGGGAACTAACAGTTCAATAGCAGTGGTATCTGTCCAATGCTAGAAAAAGCAATTAATATATATAAAAAAACAGATGTGGTGTGATTGCATATGAGACAAATCTCCACAAGAGACCAAATTACACACAAATTAACAAATATATGTCACGCTACGGCCTTCAAAAATTAAGACTACATTAAATTTGGAACATTCGAATGGCTTTTCTGGATTTTTGGAATTCGTTATCTGATTTCATTGTGTAATTTTAAAGACAGTTAACTCCATGTTTATCTAAATGAGACAACAGGATTGTTTGGCAGTCAAATGTTTACAGAGAAAAGCTTTTCAAAATTATGTTTCTATCAGCAATGTCTCTGAAAATTTCAAATTAGTGTTGATCAATTTTTATTAAAATGGTTATGCCCTTGGAAACATTAATTATGTCGATAATTTTTGCTTGAATCACTTAACCCGTTGGAGTTGCTCAAAGTCAAAACAGCAGTGACGTAGCGTAACAATAAGGACGTTATCACTGTTTCAGAGTTTGGCTTAAATTATAAGTGTCTAATTGTTTACTTGTGTAGTTGAAAATGTAAAATATTAGGTTTCAATATAAGTCAAGCGTCCAACACGTTTCAATTTTTATCTTCATCAGACATTCAACATTCAAACCTAAACATTTGAAAGCCTATTTATAATAACTATTTCTTAATTTATCAAAGGTGAAACAATTAGTATGTTATCATGTTCTGTGATAATCTGAATCTAGCTGTGCATTTACATTTAGGATATTGGACCATACCAGGTAAAAGTCCAAGATGTGTCAAATATTTAATCACAATCCAAATTCAGAATTGGATCAAGTTCATTTAATACTGAGCTCATGAGTTAATAAAAAAAATGTTTCAGGAAAATAGTATATACAGCAATTTGTGTATATGTAAGACATATCTTTATTTTTATAGAACTGACAGTTTTCTTTGTTATCAGTTATATACCAAACATAGGTGTTTTTGGGCAGATGTCATTTACAACCGACCGTGCAAAACCCTTATAGGTAATCAAGGTCGTTACAAAATTTCGTTAATTAATGTTTTCAAGGTACTTGATTAAATAGTAGTAATTCAATTTTCAACTTCACCAATAGATTTCTGCATTTGTATTCTATACAGTGATTTTTTTCTGAGGTAAGCATGCCATTTTTGTGAAAGCCTTCTATACTATTAAAGTTTATATTAAATTCCTGGCACAACTTTAAACACAATTTCATATATTTTCTCGGAATATTTCCAGGTAAATTATGTTAAACAAAAGACACCTGAATGGATGTTATTGTTTGTTCTTTTAACATTTGTTAGAATTGTTGTTGTCGTTATTTTTGTGCATTTCATTTTCCGTCTATGATCGCAGTTAAACTCAGAAACAGTTCTAACGTCCTCCTTGCTACGCTACGTGGACGAGATACCTGGTTGTTCTTAAGACAAGTGTTAACCTCGAGTGTTGAAGGTCGTTGGTTCAAACCTCTACCTGGCCAAACCAAATACTTAAAATAACTAATCAGGTGGCATTAAGGAGAAGGATTAAACCATTTGTTTTAACCAGTCTTGCTCTTTTTCTTATTTTGTTTGTTAAGGTAGTTTTGGTTTTAATATTATGTTAGTTTGTATTTAATGAAATTGGTTTGTTTAGTGATTGCTTGTTGGGTTTTGTTTGTTTGTTTGTATTCAATTGTTTTCTTTTGTTATTGTTTGTCGGTTTTTTTTAGGGGGTCCTGTTATCTCAATTGATACATAAAATAATTACTTAGGGCATATCCAATGGGGCTTGTGTTATGTTAGGAACCTTACAATCTCTCGACAGAGAAAGGCGTCATTCGTTTACACCAGTTAATTTTTAGCTCACCTGGCCCAAGGGCCAAGTGAGCTTTTCTTATCACTTTGCGTCCGTCGTCCGTCGTCCGTCGTCGTTAACTTTTACAAAAATCTTCTCCTCCTAAACTACAGGGCCAAATTAAACCAAACTTGGCCACAATCATCATTGGGGTATCTAGTTTAAAAAATGTGTCCGGTGACTCGACCAACTAACCAAGATGGCCGCCATGGCTAAAAATAGAACATAGGGGTATAATTCAGTTTTTGGCTTATAACTCAAAAACCAAAGCATTTAGAGCAAATCTGACATAAGTAAAATTGTTTATCAGGTCAGCATCTATCTGCCCTGAAATTTTCAGATGAATCGGACAACCCGTTGTTAGGTTGCTGCCCCTGAATTTATAATTTTAAGGAAATTTTGCTGTTTTTGGTTATTATCTTGAATATTATAATAGATAGAGATAAACTGTAAACAGCAATAATGTTCAAAAAAGTAAGATTTACAAATAAGTCAACGTGACCGAAATGGTCAGTTGACCCCTTTAGGAGTTATTGCCCTTTATAGTCAATTTTTAACCATTTTTCGTAAATCTTAGTTATCTTTTACAAAACTCTTCTCCTCTTAAACTACTGGGCCAAATTAATCCAAACTTAGCCACAATCATCTTTAGGGTACCTAGTTTAACAAATGTGTCCGATGACCCGGCCATCAAATCAAGATGGCCACCACGGCTAAAAATAGAACATAGGGGTAAAATGCAGTTTTTGGCCTATAACTCAAAAACCAAAGCATTTAGAGCAAATCTGACATGAGTAAAATTGTTTATAAGGTCAAGATCTATCTGCCCTCATGTTTTCACATGAATCGAACAACCCGTTGTTGGGTTGCTGCCCCTGAATTGGTAATTTTAAGGAAATTTTGCTGTTTTTGGTTATTATCTTGAATATTATTATAGATAGAGACAAACTGTAAACAGCAATAATGTACAGAAAAGACAGATTTACAAATAAGTCAACGTGACTGAAATGGTCAGTTGACCCCTATAGGAGTTATTGCCCTTTATAGTAAATTTTTAACCATTTTTCGTAAATCTTAGTTATCTTTTACAAAATTCTTCTCTTCTGAAACCACTTGGCCAAATTCATCCAAACTTAGCCACAATCATCTTTAGGTAATCTAGTTTAAAAAATGTGTCCGGTGACCCGGCCATCAAATCAAGATGGCCGCCACGACTAAAAATAGAACATAGGGGTAAAATGCAGTTTTTGGCTTATTACTCAAAAACCAAAGCATTTAGAGCAAATCTGACATGGGGTCAAATTGTTTATCAGGTCAAGATCTATCTGCGCAGAAATTTTCAGATGAATCGGACAACCCGTTGTTAGGTTTCTGCCCCTGAATTGGTAATTGTAAGGAAATTTTTCTGTTTTTGGTTATTATCTTGAATATTATTATAGATAGAGATAAACTGTAAACAGCAATAATGTTCAGCAAAGTAAGATTTACAAATAAGTCAACATGACCGAAATGGTCAATTGACCTCCTAAGGAGTTATTGTCCTTTATAGTCAATTTTTAACAATTTTCATAAAATTTGTAAATTTTTATTAACATTTTCCACTGAAACTACTGGGCCAAGTTCATTATAGATAGAGATAATTGTAAGCAGCAAGACTGTTTAGTAAAGTAAGATGTACAAACACATTACCATCACCAAAACACAATTTTGTCATGAATCCATCTGCTTCCTTTGTTTAATATTCACATAGACCAAGGTGAGCCACACAGGCTCTTTAGAGCCTCTAGTTCTTTTATATTTATGTCATTTTGTCATAGTCACAATGATGAACATTTCTATCAACAGATTGAAAGGAACACTAAATATTGGTTTTACTAAAAAAAATTATAAAATTATATCATGAACTATAATTTTATTATTCTGATTATATACTGTGCGAGGAAATTCAAAATCGTAGTCATTGTCTAATTTCGTCTATCAGCCAACTATCTGTAAAAAAAAATACAATAATTAAATTATATTTTTTACCAGGAGATATTCATTATTGATAAATACATTTTACGTAATGTGTAAATACAGACTGATGTCTGGTTTGAATGGAAAGGTTCATTCAATGTTTTGTGTATGTGCAACGCCCATTGTGACATACAGTCGAAAAATGCGACCATTCTTAACTATCATTTCTAGACAAGACAAAGTCCATGAATAATTAATTCTTGCTTCATTATAAATTGGAAATGTTATTTCTAGTTTATAATGAAGCCATGATCATGCCAGTTCAAACTACTAAATCTTATTTTAAATTTATTTGAGAATTTTCGTTGTTCGTATTGTCTATGTTAATCCACCATTACCTCTAACACTTCATCTGGCGCTTGGTCTAAACAATTCATTATAATGTATAGTTTCAGATCGCTATAGTTAAAAGTAAATAATACTTACTGGATTGAAACAAGTATACATATCATGTTTTAATACCCTGTATCATCACCATAACCTGAAATTTAAATTAAAGCAATATTAAAGCATACTTCAATTAACTCATCATAGATACCAGGATTGAAATTTTTTGTATTAACGCCATACCGTGTTTCTTCTACAAAAGACTCACATACTAATCTCCACGCACTTTGTGATATCCAATTATAACAAACATCGCGAACAATTCAATTTTATAATGAGAGAACATTAGTAACAATTTTAATTGTATAATTGAACAAGGGGATGGGTGGGCGTTCATCTCCTTTTTTTTCGAATCAAAACGTGATAAAAAAACAAATATACCGATGTTTGAATGGCCAGAACATACAATATATAAACTGCTATGAAATATCTCTGATAAATATCATTCCAATGTTGTAAAAGAAATACAAAGAAAATCCCATTCTCAAAAAAAAGGAACATTTATACTTCCAACTAAAACAACACACATTTTTCATAACCAAAATTCAAAGTCTTGCCGAGTGGTTTAAGTAGTGGAACTACTTTTCACTTAAGCCCGTTATCACTGAGGTTGTGAGTTCAAAAATACCGTAAGTGGCAGAATCAACGCTCGACTCCAATCCTAATTGACTAGGATTGTAAGTTTTCCTACCGAAGGTCGGTGGTTCTCTACGGGTGTTCCGAAGTCCTCAACGAAAAAAAACTGACCGACCCGAAATAGCACAATGGTGTTGAAATTAGTGTTAAACATCAATCAAACAATCAATCAATCAATTATTACCTGGTCTTCTGTTAACGTTAAACTTTCTGTAATTTTTAGGATGGAAGACAGGAGTACCTGAAAGGAAATCTAAGTTGCAATATCTCAAGCAAGTAACAGGAATGAACAATGCCCGGTGCTTTAATACGTTAATTTGTAAACTAAACATCATGTTTATTAGAGATAGTTATTTTAAAGGCCTAAAGCCAATCAAGTTAAATTCGTGGATGGAGTCGTTGTATTCATTTAAGCACTGCAGAATGTTTTTGTAATACAATTTATTTGGGTACGCCTGGGACTGCTTTTAAAGAACAGCAAATCTTAATTACCAAAACGAGCCAACATTTGACAAAATATAATTTACGGTTAATATTTCCAAAAATTTTCAAGGTGATCAATATAAAATATGAAGGTTTAGTCAGTTGCTGATCATAAGTTAACTCATCGCCCATAAGTTTCTAAAAAAACCCAAATAAAAGCAAACTGTCATGAATTTATTACAACTTTTAAAATTATTCGAGCTTGATTTAACCTGGAATATCTGTTACTTTAGTTTTAATTAATGTCCTTTACAGTTATGTTTAATGGAAAAAAGCACAAATTCTTGACAAGATTTATTAAAATGAAAGGGTTCAACTGAAAAGTGCAAACCACCTAAATTTTAATTCACGACTATATTTTTTTGTTTTTATCCATTTAATTTACAGTTCCATTTCAAAAAGGTTTTTTTATATGCTTCTTTTGCAACACAACTTCTCGAAGTGCAATCTTACAAGGCCATGGACTACAATCGTTTTAGAAACTGGTAAAGTTATTGGATTTGGTCATACTTTAAATTTGCTAGTATCTCAGTTATAAGTTTATTAAAATTTGCTAGCATCTCAGTTATAAGTATATTAAAATTTGCTAGTATCTCAGTTATAAGTATATTAAAATTTGCTAGCATCTCAGTTATAAGTATATTAAAATTTGCTAGCATCTCAGTTATAAGTATATCAAAATTTGCTAGCATCTCAGTTATAAGTATATTGAAATTTGCTAGTATCTCAGTTATAAGTATATTAAAATTTGCTAGCATCTCAGTTATAAGTATATTAAAATTTGCTAGCATCTCAGTTATAAGTATATTAAAATTTGCTAGCATCTCAGTTATAAGTATATTAAAATTTGCTAGCATCTCAGTTATAAGTATATTAAAATTTGCTAGTATCTCAGTTATAAGTATATCAAACTATTAATTTTACACACAAGGCCTAAACATAAACTGTCGTCTGCCTCCGTTTCTGATTGTTATGCCATTCATACCTGTAACAAAAATATTTATTTTCATAATCTTATGAAAAGGTTTTAAAAAAATATTTTTTTAGGAAGATGTCATTTGGGCAAAGACAATTCATCCAAAGACATCGGGAATAATATGGTTTCTGAATTAATCAAACTATCGCCGGTCTTCCATGAAGTAATCAACTCCGAAGTAAGTAAATCCGCGGGAACAGTATGGTTTCTAAAGAAAAGATCGCCCCGGATACAGTACGGTTTCTGAAGTAAGAACAGGTTTTGACTTTTTCATAATCAAACGACATGATAGTTCCTTATTGTAATTAACTTCAATTTTGAATACTGTGGCTCTTTTTTATTTTATTATAAAAAGAATATGTGCCACATGACAACTCTCAACAAGAGACCCCATGACGCGGAAATTAACAACTGTAGGTTATCGTACGACATTCAACAATGAGTAAAACCCATACTGCATAGTCAGCTATAAAAGGTCCCGAAATGACAAATATAAAACAATTCAAACAAAAAAACTTTAGCGTTTAAATTAAGTATCAGAGTTTAAGTCGCCTAGGGCAGCAGTGAAGAGACATTTAAATTGTCGAACTGCGAATCTAGGGCAGTAAATTAATGCCGTTGTTGTTTTAATTCCATATAAAGATTAAGATGTCGATCTCGGTCAAAATAAAAGAGAAGAACTTGATTCGAAAACAGAATTGGTAAAACAATAAAAGAAGATAGAGTTCGAGAAGACTTTTAAAGCTTTTAAATCAAAGAAGGAATATTTGGAATAGCATTTCGGTAAAACAAATAGGTAAAATTTTTATACACCTTTTTTGAATTTTGAGCAAACCGACAAATCACAAAAGAATTATCCCACTCTTGATTTCTAAATACGATTTTTTAAAGGATTTGAAAGTTTTACCTAGATTTTTTTCGATTTAATACTTCGTTTTCAAACTAACTGTTTAAAACACCGATATAATCAGACCAACAATATATTTGGGGGTTTTATATAAACTATTAGCGTTTATTAATTATTAATTATCTAATTTCTAACACAATTTTATATTAATATTCTTGTAATTCTTATAAAATACAACAAACTCATAGTTACAAACCTGAACTTGAACAGTATCCAATTTTTTAGAAATTTACATGTGACGTCACTTTTGTGGCGTTGTGACTTTGATGGAGATTTGTCTCATTTGCACTCATACCACATCTTCTTATATCTATTGACCCAGTCGTGTGAAGCCAGTTCATGGTTATGTTGTGCTGTTTTGTGTGCTGTCCTATGTTGTTTCATGTGTTCGTTTTTATTCTGTGTTTAGCATGTCGAAATGTACTATTGTATTGTTTATTGGTGTATTGATCTGTCCTGAATGTTCTTGTATTTATTTGTACTGTATTCCTGTCATGTGATGGGGCCATTTTAGTGTTATATTTAACATTGCCATCAAAAGTAAAATCACAAAAATACTGAACTCCATTGAAAAGAAAATCGGAAAGTCCCTAATCACATGGCAAAATTAAATGGCAATACACATAAAAAACGAATGGACAACAACTGTCGTATTCCTGACTTGGTAGAGGCATTTTCAAATGTAGAAAATGGTGGATTGAACCCGGTGTTATAGCGCTAAACCTCTCACTTTGTACGACAGTCTCATCAAATTCCGTTATATTTACAACGATGCGTGAACTAAACAGACACAATAAATAAAATAGTCAAAAATATGGGTACATCAGTCGTCACCGTGTTACAATTTTACAAAAAACACAAAAGCATCAAACAAATAAAAACACAGTCATTGCTTCGCGTTTCTGACGTCAGAAAATTTATACATCACATAGGAAGAAATTTTGTCGTTCAATGTATATACAAAATAATTTTATCATTTCACATGGGCATTGTTGGCATACAGGGTTTAAATCAAAAGTATGTTAGAATTAATTTCAGAAATAGACCGATATTTAAAACTGTCCAGAAGTTCTTTAGAATTGATAAGAATTCACAAGTGCAAGGTTTGGCTAGTCACAGGTTCAACCCACCATTTTTCTTAAAATGTCCTGTACTAAGTCATGAAAATAGCAGTTATTATCTTATAGTTTCTCTGTGTGTTGCATTGTCACATGTATTTTGTTCACTTCAGTGTTTCTGTTGTTTCGTTGTTCTCCTCTTATTGTTGATGTGTTTTCCTCGGTCTTAGTTTGTAACCCAGATTTATTTTTGTCTCAATTTATTTATTTAGCGGTCTACTACGGTTGCCTTTACTTATGGAACATCGTAAAAGACCTTAAGTTAATCGTCAGTAAAATGGTATTGCATAAAACATGCAGGAAAATATCATAGATATTTACAATTTTCCCTATGTGTTACTGTTAAGGTCCTATAACTCTGGTAAGATATATCTGAAAATTTTGAAATTTTCACATTTACTCATTCAAACAATATTGAATAATCTTTGATCCAAGCTACTCAATGATTAGTACAAAATGCAAATACAAAATTTAACCATAAAAGAGACGAGCAAAATGTTTGTCATCGTAAATAGCCTAAATAATAGTAAAGAGACTATATTTGTCAAACAACAGCGAATCTTACATAATCTTAATTCTGTCTCACACGAATGCTTGAACAGCATTTAGGAAACTTCCTTTAAAAAACGCTTTACTGAATTAAAGATTCATGTTTCCTTTCTGGGTCATAATTGTTCATTGTTCTGATCTGTTACATTTTACTATAACTTACCTCCATTGTTAACCTTTCGATACCCTGTAGACCCATAGTCATTTCCGTGACCTGAAGTAGTATGTGTGCTTTGAGATCCACCTAAGATGTTGGATATTTGGCCGACCGAATTTCCTGTGTTGCTAGCGCTTGGTACAACTATAACCTTCTTAGATTTTTTATATCCGGAAGACCCATAGTCTTTTCCGTGACCAGACCACGGTGTATGTATGCTTTGAGATCCGCCTAAAATTGCGGCTATATGGTCAGCCGAATTTCCTGTGTTGCCAGAGTTAGATATTACAACCTTTTTAGATTTCTTATATCCTGAAGACCCATAGTCTTTTCCTTGACCTGAAGATGTATGTGAGTTTTGGGATCCACCTAAAATTCCGGCTATAATTCGTGCCGAATGTACTGCGTTGCTAGTGTTCGGAACAACTATAACCTTCTTAGATTTTTTATATCCTGAAGACCCATAGTCTTTTCCGTGACCTGAAGATGTATGTGAGTTTTGGGATCCACCTAAAATTCCGGCTATAATTCGTGCCGAATGTACTGCGTTGCTAGTGTTCGGAACAACTATAACCTTCTTAGATTTTTTATATCCTGAAGACCCATAGTCGTTTCCGTGACCTGAAGATGTATGTGTGTTGTGAGATCCACCTAAAATTCCGGCTATAATTCGGGCCGAATGTACTGTGTTGCTAGTGTTCGGAACAACTGTAACCTTCTTAGATTTTTTATATCCTGAAGACCCATAGTCTTTTCCGTGACCTGAAGATGTATGTGTATTGTGAGATCCACCTAAAATTCCGGCTATATGGTTAACTGAACTACCTGTGTTTCCAGAGTTTGATACAACTACAACTTTTTTATGTTTCTTATATCCTGAAGACCCATAGTCATTCCCATAACCTGACGATGAATGTGTACCCTGGGATCCACCACCTAAGATTCCGGCTCGATTGCCGACTGAATTTCCTGTGCTTCCAGAGTGCGATACAACTACAACTTTTTTTTTAGGTTTCTTATATCCTGAAGACCCATAGTCATTTCCATAACCTGACGATGTATGTGTCCCCTGAGATCCACCACCTAAGATTCCGGCTAGATTGCCGACTGAATTTCCTGTGCTTCCAGAGTTTGATACAACTACAACCTTTTTAGGTTTCTTATATCCTGAAGACCCATAGTCATTTCTATAACCTGACGATGTATGTGTGCTTTGAGATCCACCTAAAATTCCGGCTATATGATTAACTGAACTACCTGTGTTTCCAGAGTTTGATACAACTACAACTTTTTTATGTTTCTTATATCCTGAAGACCCATAGTCATTCCCATAACCTGACGATGAATGTGTACCCTGAGATCCACCACCTAAGATTCTGGCTAGATTGCCGACTGAATTTCCTGTGCTTCCAGAGTGCGATACAACTACAACTTTTTTAGGTTTCTTATATCCTGAAGACCCATAGTCATTTCCATAACCTGACGATGTATGTGTCCCCTGAGATCCACCACCTAAGATTCCGGCTAGATTGCCGACTGAATTTCCTGTGCTTCCAGAGTTTGATACAACTACAACCTTTTTAGGTTTCTTATATCCTGAAGACCCATAGTCATTTCTATAACCTGACGATGTACGTGTGCTTTGAGATCCACCTAAAATTCCGGCTATATGGTTAACTGAACTACCTGTGTTTCCAGAGTTTGATTCAACTACACCTTTTTTAGGTTTCTTATATCCTGAAGACCCATAGTCATTCCCATAACCTGACGATGAATGTGTACCCTGAGATCCACCACCTAAGATTCCGGCTAGATTGCCGACTGAATTTCCTGTGCTTCCAGAGTGCGATACAACTACAACTTTTTTAGGTTCCTTATATCCTGAAGACCCATAGTCATTTCCATAACCTGACGATGTATGTGTGCTTTGAGATCCACCTAAAATACCGGCTATTTGGTTAACTGAATTTCCTCTGCTTCCAGAGTTCGATACCACTACAACCTTTTTATGTTTCTTATATCCTGAAGGCCCATAGTCATTTCCATAACCTGACGATGTATGTGTACCCTGAGATCCACCACCTAAGATTCCGGCTAGATTGCCGACTGAATTTCCTGTGCTTCCAGAGTTTGATACAACTACAACCTTTTTAGGTTTCTTATATCCTGAAGACCCATAGTCATTTCCATAACCTGACGATGTATGTGTGCTTTGAGATCCACCTAAAATACTGGCTATATGATTGACTGAATTTCCTGTGCTTCCAGAGTTCGATACAACTACAACCTTTTTATGTTTCTTATATCCTGAAGACCCATAGTCATTTCCATAACTTGAAGATGTATGTGTGCTTTGAGATCCACCTAAAATACCGGTTACATGGTTGACTGAATTTCCTGTGTTTCCGGAGTTCGATACAACTACAACCTTTTTATGTTTCTTATATCCTGAAGACCCATAGTCATTTCCATAACCTGACGATGTATGTGTCCCCTGAGATCCACCACCTAAGATTCCGGCTAGATTGCCGACTGAATTGCCTGTGTTTCCAGAGTTTGATACAACTACAAGTTTTTTAGGTTTCTTATATCCTGAAGACCCATAGTCTTTTCCATAGCCTGAAGATGTATGTGTGTTTTGAGATCCACCTAAAATGTTAGATATGTGGCCGCCCGAATTTCCTGTGATGCTTGTGTTCGGTACCACAATAACCTTCTTAGATTTTCTATATCCAGAAGTGCCACAGTCATTTCCATGACCTGACAATATGTGTGTGCTTTGAGTTGCCCTTAAAATTCCGGCTATATGACCGACCGAATTTCCTGTGTTGCTTGTCCTTGGTACAACTACAACCTTCTTAGATTTCTTATATCCTGAAGACCCATAGTCTTTTCCATACCCTGCCGATGTATGTGAGTTTTGGGATCCACCTAAAATTCCGGCTATAATTCGGGCCGAATGTACTGTGTTGCTAGTATTCGGGACAACTACAACGTTTTTATGTTCCTTATATCCTGAAGACCCATAGTCATTTCCATAACCTGAAGATTTATGTGTCACCTGAGATCCACCACCTAAGATTCCGGCTAGATTATCGACTGAATTTCCTGTGCTTCCAGAATTTGATACACCTACAACTTTTTTATGTTTCTTATATCCTGAAGATCCATAGATATTTCCGTAAGCTGACGACGTATGTGTACCTTGAGATCCACCACCTAAGATTCCGGCTATATGATCTACTGAATTTCCTGTTCCTCCAGAATTCGATCCAACTACAACGTTTTTAGGTTTCTTATATCCTGAAGACCCATAGTCATTTCCATAACCTGACGATGTATGTGTACCCTGAGATCCACCACCTAAGATTCCGGCTATATGGTTGACTGAATTTCTTGTTCCTCCAGAATTCGATACAACTACAACCTTTTTATGTTTCTTATATCCTGAAGACCCATAATCATTTCCATAACCTGAAGATGTATGTGTCCCCTGAGATGCACCACCTAAGATTCCGGCTAGATTGCCGACTGAATTTCCTGTGCTTCCAGAGTTTGATACAACTACAACTTTTTTAGGTTTCTTATATCCTGAAGATCCATAGTCATTTCCATAACCTGACGATGTATGTGTACCCTGAGATCCACCACCTAAGATTCCGGCTAGATTGCCGACTGAATTTCCTGTGCTTCCAGAGTTTGATACAACTACAACCTTTTTAGGTTTCTTATATCCTGAAGACCCATAGTCATTTCCATAACCTGACGATGAATGTGTACCCTGAGATCCACCACCTACGATTCCGGCTATATGGTTGACCGAATTTCCTGTTCCTCCAGAATTCGATACAACTACAACCTTTTTAGGTTTCTTATATCCTGAAGACCCATAGTCATTTCCATAACCTGACGATGTATGTGTACCCTGAGATCCACCACCTAAGATTCCGGCTATATGGTTGACTGAATTTCCTGTTCCTCCAGAATTCGATACAACTACAACCTTTTTATGTTTCTTATATCCTGAAGACCCATAATCATTTCCATAACCTGAAGGTGTATGTGTCCCCTGAGATCCACCACCTAAGATTCCGGCTAGATTGCCGACTGAATTTCCTGTGCTTCCAGAGTTTGATACAACTACAACTTTTTTAGGTTTCTTATATCCTGAAGATCCATAGTCATTTCCATAACCTGACGATGTATGTGTACCCTGAGATCCACCACCTAAGATTCCGTCTAGATTGCCGACTGAATTTCCTGTGCTTCCAGAGTTTGATACAACTACAACCTTTTTAGGTTTCTTATATCCTGAAGACCCATAGTCATTTCCATAACCTGACGATGAATGTGTACCCTGAGATCCACCACCTAAGATTCCGGCTATATGGTTGACTGAATTTCCTGTTCCTCCAGAATTCGATACAACTACAACCTTTTTAGGTTTCTTATATCCTGAAGACCCATAGTCATTTCCATAACCTGACGATGTATGTGTACCCTGAGATCCACCACCTGAGATTCCGGCTATATGGTTGACTGAATTTCCTGTTCCTCCAGAATTCGATACAACTACAACCTTTTTATGTTTCTTATATCCTGAAGACCCATAATCATTTCCATAACCTGAAGATGTATGTGTCCCCTGAGATCCACCACCTAAGATTCCGGCTAGATTGCCGACTGAATTTCCTGTGCTTCCAGAGTTTGATACAACTACAACTTTTTTAGGTTTCTTATATCCTGAAGATCCATAGTCATTTCCATAACCTGACGATGTATGTGTACCCTGAGATCCACCACCTAAGATTCCGGCTATATGATCTACTGAATTTCCTGTGCTTCCAGAGTTTGATACAACTACACCGTTTTTATGTTTCTTATATCCTGAAGACCCATAGTCATTTCCATAACCTGACGATGTATGTGTACCCTGAGATCCACCACCTAAGATTCCGGCTATATGGTTGACTGAATTTCCTGTTCCTCCAGAGTTCGATACAACTACACCGTTTTTATGTTTCTTGTATCCTGAAGACCCATAGTCATTTCCATAACCTGAAGATGTATGTGTTGCCTGAGATCCACCACCTAAGATTCCGGCTAGATTGCCTACTGAATTTTCTGTGCTTCCAGAGTGCGATACAACTACAACTTTTTTAGGTTTCTTATATCCTGAAGACCCATAGTCATTTCCATAACCTGACGATGTATGTGTGGTTAGAGATCCACCACCTAAAATTCCGGCTATATGGTTGACCGAATTTCCTGTGTTTCCAGAGTGCGATACAACTACAACCTTTTTCGATTTTTTATATCCTGAAGACCCATAGTCTTTTCTGTGACCGGACGATGTATGTGTGCTTTGAGATCCACCTAAAATTTCGGCTATATGGCTGACCGAATTTCCTGTGTTTCCATTACCTCCACTGTTTCCTGTTTTCCCGTAACTGTTATCGTAACCTGTTTTACCATAACCGTCACTGTATCCATTTTTCCCGTAACTGTCATCATAAACTGTATTACTATAACCGTCACTGTATCCGTTTTTCCCTTTACTGTCACCGTGATCTGTTTTACCATGACCATGTGTCATTTTCCCGTAATGGTCATCGTATCCTGTTGGCGTACCATAACCATCGTTTGATTTGTAGTTTGGTATTAGAGATGCTAAAAAAAATTATGAAATTTATAAGATTCTTATTGAGTTTGGCCGTATAAATGCTGTGATTTTATGTTTGTATTGCTTGTCCTTAACTAATAAATGCGTTGTCATCTAATAACATCTATTTCAATATGTATAAATATAGTTCTTTAAGCCGGAATGTCATAAGCGGTTGATGCTGTGCTTCAAAATAATTCAAAAATATGGACTATCTGTTTTAAACTGTTGTATCTTTCGCCGTTTAAAATGTTACATTTCCTATTAGTTTTTTGTTTGTTTACTCTTTAAAATAATTTTGATAATAATAAGTTTAATTATCCTTTTAGAACTTTACACATAAAGCTCTATCTACTATCTAAAATAAGCATTGAGTTCTGATACCGCGATAATGTCAGTTAGACCATGCGGATTCTTGGCGAGCGAGTCTGTAAGACTGTAACGCTACAATAGAGATTCAGGGGTAATTCGAGGATAAAAGATACTACAGATTTCTGATTATTTGTATGATTTCTGGAATATCAGATTAAGATTTGAACTGCAAATGGTTTTTTTTTTAAAGATTTTATCAGAATGTTCAAAATGTTTTTATTTCTAACAGGCCTAGTATTTCCGACAGAAAATATCGGCTATACATTTTATAATGGACGGCGGCCGGGCGCCCCTTTGCCAAACAGTATCTATGTATTAACTTGAAAATCTTTTCAAATATAAGGGTGTTCTTTCCTGTGACTTAATCACGGTCAAGTTCAATTTTCGCGATTTTAGCTTTTATCGTTGTTGAGTTGTAGAACTTTAAGATGCAAAAAGTGATAATTAGATTGATTTTAGCCTTTCCACTTCTGAACCCTGTATCGAATCGTTTATGTGTTTTACTTGATCCTGTTTAAGGGTCCTGTGCCCGTATGCACAAAGCTACTTAAGTAAAGATTTGTTCCGAAAGGACGGATTTTTCAACATGTCTTACGATAAATTAGTACTACGATTGGATATCTTAACTTAGTGGTTTTACGCATACGGGCAGATTTGTAAAAATCATTTTCACGCAGGACAATTCGGTTTGCTGTCAATCCTTTTGTTAAATATATATTTATAGTTCTAAGAAATCTAATTTCATAAGAATCTCTCTAAGATTTAGGAAGAATCAAACCTCGTTTTAATTTATATCAATAGCCCAAGTCGTATAGATATTTCAATATGGTCACATTTAAGATACCATGTTTCCTATAGATATAGTCCTTAAAATTTAACCAGACGCTTTCTAAATCTTACGGTCCTACACTTTTCTTATTAAACTAAAGGAACCGCGTTGAATATAAAAAAAGAAGATGTGTTATTATTAAGTCTATCAGCAGTCACAGTTTATAACAAATATGTTTGAAACATATAGCTGTAAAATATGGCTATACTAGTATACATATCAAAAACCAGTAATCAACTTATATTTTCCAGTATAATATATATATATGTAAAATACAAAGCTTAAAACAATTATACCTTTTGTTTTAAAACTATTTTTGTTTTGATCTTGGATCAATTATTTGGTTTATCGCTTATATACACTGGTGCAAAGGGGGCTGTTATGCTTAACATGCTTAAGTGGACATGCTCGTACACTGTGTTCCTATGTAAAAAAAAAAAAAAAAAAAAAAAAAAGTCAGCCGAGCGCGAACAGGTCTTGTTTTCTTTCTTGTTTAGTTCGAATCCAAAAAGAACCATGGTATAAATGTTAAAAACATACCTTAGACTTTTGGTTATTGAGATTTATTTCGGATTTAATTTGAACCACAGTAGACACAAACCAACTCTTACCCGTACGTGAGTACAGCAAGAACAAACCCAGAACTTATTACAAAAAAATGTAAACTAAAAGGACAAATCTAATGAAGAGAGTGTAGTTAATTTTGAACATGGAACGAACTTATACTTATTTTCTTCGTAGATTCCTCTGCAATGGAGCACCCGCGTCACACGATAGTAAAATGTAAAAACATTATCTTTAGAAAAGTTTGTAAGGGGATATATTTACAGCAAGCTATTATTTATCTTTTTAGTATACTTTAAAACAACATTAGCTATGGTAAGTCAAATAAAAACGATGTTGATAAAAGAAAAACTAAAGTAAGTAAAATTGGTGCTCAAGAATTTACAGTGGAAATATTTCCTGTAAAATTATACATGCGTAAAGATGTATCTTAAAACCTTACCTGCACTTGCTGCAAGACATGTTGCTATAATTATTCGCCACATGGTCGACTGTGGTTCCGTTGATCAAGAAACCACTGTATTTATACCCAGGCACACCATTAGTTGAATACACCCCTACCATTATATTACAATGCATTTGCAAATTATGTTTACTTTACAATGGGGTTTTTACTTAATAGGAAAAAATATGCATTTGCTTTCATAACCTGATTAGTTTTCGATTACACTTCTTTTTTCCGCCAAATTATAAAATCTATATCACATATCATTAATATGTACTAAAATAAAATCATAGGAAATTGACCCTACCTATTTTTTTCTTGATGTAGCAAACTTTTATTTTACAATTTGTTTTCACTAAAAATATATTTCTTTTAGTGCGTCTTTTTAAAATTATCTATTATATTACAGGAACATTCTAGGGTAAATTGAAATATACCAATTTATACTAGTAGATACCTATTGGAATTTTGATTTGCATTGAATTTAAATAAGTAAAAATCTAAATTCCAATAACAACTACTTGAACTAGATGATATTGGATTTAATATATATAAACTGTAAATTTAATTGAGAAAACTTACGGCGTTATCTATAATAAAACAATTTACAATTTTTTTTTAAAAAACATGACAGACCTCAACCAACAACAACAACTGATCTACAGGCTCCTGACTTGGGACAGTGACATAAAGAAGATGCGGGGTTAATAGATATAGGAAGATGTGGTGTGAGTGCCAATGAGACAACTTTTTATCCAAATAACAATTTATAAAAGTAAACCATTATAGGTCAATGAACGCCCTTCAAAACGGAGCCTTGGCTCACACCGAACAACAAGCTATAAAGGGCCCCAAAATTACTAGTGTAAAACCATTCAAACGGGAAAACCAATTAACGGTCTAATCTATACAAAAAACGAGAAACGAGAAACACGTATAAATCACATAAACAAACGACAACTATTGTACATCAGATTCCTGACTTAGGACAGGTGCAAACATTTGCAGCGGGATTAAACGTTTTAATGGTACCAAACCTTCTCCCTTTTTCTGAAACAATAGTATAGCATCACAACATAGCAAAATACACGATAAAATATTAATTGAAAGGCTTAACTCAATCAAAAAATGTAAATTAACACACAATGAACGAACACACAAAGAATGTTTATGAGTCTTCAACCCACCATTAACCTGTGTTACAGCACAACATAAAAACAAACTATAAAAGTTTAAAAGTCAGTCGAAAAGATCCGGGGCCTGTTTATCGAAACTGTCCTATAAAGATCGGTCCTAAGAATTTCTTCGGACAGAAATTAGGGTAAAGTTAGGACCGACTCACGACATGTCTCAGCATGCACATCGAAGCTATCTTAAAATTATCTTAGCTAGGATGTCCTAACCGGCGGGGGTCCGCTGTCTTACATATTGGCGTAAAAAAAATTAGCAACTTTAAAATGAAAATGTTGTATCTTTAACCAATAATCATAATTTGAAAAAAGGATTAATAATTAGAAAATAATGAAAAAAATTACCCCCCCCCCCCCACTTCTAGAAATCAAATTGTAGCTCCTTATAGTAAATGCAACCAATACAGGACATATGTGTTTATAAAATACCATTCTAAATTTATCCGAAAGATAGGACCATCCTAAGACCATCGTAAGACACCTAAATTTGTATTCTAAAGTTCCTAGGATTTTCCTAACTTGCGACATGTTTGGTAAACCCACTTAGGACTAAGATATGTCATAAGTTGGTCTCAGAACACGTCCGTATCCTGTGACTGCTTCGATAAACAGGTCCCTGATCTCATCCGATCGATACAAAGCAGAAAAAACATATAACAAAAACACAAACCGGACGTGCGTGACAGGGTATCTATACATCCCTTACCTAAAAAAAAAAGAAGACACAAAGTACAGATCTGAGACCACTCGCACTAACAACTAGTTCAGACCCAATAACAACTAACACAAAAATCATATATCTAAGACTAAAATATCAATCGGTACACATCCACCATCCAATGGATTTAGTGTAAAGACGTCATTTACAGTCGGAAAAAAATATGACCTTGTGCAATTCCAAAATCTACCATGAATGTTCATATGTGTAGCCTTTCGAAATCACAACCTAACAGTAGCCATTTATTTAGCTAATACCATATGGAGATTTTGTTCTACTAGTGCTACATTATTTTTCATCCACCGGTCTTCTCGTGATTACCTATCACTATGTCATCACAATTTAGTCGTTGAAAACAATAGATATGTTTTGCTAAGTACGAATGGTGCATTTTCAAGCTATGTAAAAGTACACAGAAGGTTTGGATCATACTAGGACACATATATTTCACAACAGCAAAAGAGATAGATTTTCTGAAAAATGAATTTAGCTCATGGATATGGCTTAAGAAAAAGAAAGGTATGATGGCTAAACGAGACAAATATCAAATCGAATCTATTTAAGAATAAGATTTTTAACAACTATGGGACGCTGTTTGTCATTCATCAATATGCAAAATTAATTGGGTACAGTAAACAATTACCAAGAATAAGCACAAATATCTATTATCTAAAAAAAGAAAAAAAAACACAGAATAATTTATAAAAGAGTAATAGGAATTAAATTTACCAAAAAATATTGAACAGACCAACCACCAACACCTAGCACGAATAATTCACTCATTTTCAGGAGGAGTCTTTTTTACATGTTAATATGAGGATTCATATATATATATATAGTTATAAGGAGACTTTAATACATCCAAAAAAAATGTTTCAGAAATGAACGCCAGTAAAGGACAGATAAGCAAGCTACCAATTGATTTTAATGGGGCTAGTAGGATTAAGAAAAAATGTCCTACATTTTGTTTAGTTGTAATCTCTGTCCTGTCATTTTATTTTTCACTCTCTTAGGTCCTGCCTTTTTTTGTAAGTTTGTCCAGATTTTTTTTTACATAACTTGCAATTATCATCCTGCATTTTTTTACACAAAAGTCCTGTCCTGCCCCGTTTTTTTATCATCCTGACCCCCCCCCCCCCCCCCCCTAAAAATCAAATTGTAGCGCCATTATAAGTGCAGTCTGTACTATCTGTACTTTAAATTATATAAAAAAAAATAACGTCTGCAAAAAATAAATAATAATTCAATTATTCATTTTAAAATCTATTTCCCGCAAACTACAAAAAAACAGAATATGTTAAATAGCAGTGAAAAGTAGGTTCTTTCATTAACACGCCTCTATTTTGTAAAATTGATGCTATTATGAAAATAACAATAGATGCTCACTGTGGCAGCTTGTTTATGGACAATGCTTATTTGTATTTAACATTAAACTGTTTGAAGAGAGATTAGCCATACTTTGCAACATGGTTCTGTTTACCCAAAGTGTTGTTCGATAAAACAATTTTTCCCCTAATTGATCCGTCCAGCATTTAAAAAAAAAGAGCACTTTTCAAGTTAATAGTACATGTATGAACTTAACAAAGTTTCCTTAATAAGCTTTCATTTGTTCTTTTATTTATTTTAAATACATATTTTTGTTATTTAAGGAATGAAAATATATTGTTTTTAGTGTGTTTTTTTATAATTGTTAACTTAAGTTGCTAGAGCTAAAGACATTGGTAGATTATTTTAAAATTGCTAAATGACTAAATGAACAAACTATGACATTTGACAGATGCCGATGAACCGTCATTCTTCAATCATATAGAGTGGATGTACATATTCAGATACACCGTGAATAAAACTATCACAAAATAAAAAGGAGATGCAGTTTGATTGCAAATAAGACAACTTTCAACCCAGTTTAAATAAAGTGGATGTAAGCAATTATAGGCAACCTTGCGGCCTTCAACAATGAGAAATTTAAGCATGGAAATTTCAATGGTAATGCCTGTTTCTTCATTTTGGAAACGATAAAAGATTAAAATGCAAAGTGTTTTTGTTATTTTTGATTAAACGTCCAATCTATTGGAAAATTTAATTATAGTTCGATTATGAATGAATACATAAGATAATATTTTTCTTCTTAAAAAAATCAATTTCTATGCTGCTAATTATATACTATATCTATATGCCAGCTCTTATGTTAACCCATATTTTATTTGAATGTCTTGTATTGTCCATAACTAGCTAGGTAGATTCTTAGAGTAACTAGCACTGATTGAATGTTATTGAAGTTGACATTCATTCGATTATCGGAACAGGAATTCGCGTGGCAACAATCAAGCAACGTATATTTATTAGTTTGATTAGAGCAATTTTGTTGAGACTATTCCGATAATAAAATTAATGTCAAGCAAAACAAATTATAATAATAAAAGATTATAATCTATATATCAAGGAAAATCTGCATTTTTGCTTCAAAGTGTTCAACTTCGTTTTAAATAAACCGTTAGCGAATAAAATAATGATAGTTTCGATCTATATTGTGTCACTAATTTTAACACTAAGTCAAATACTTCTTGTACCTCGTTTGTGTAAATCGGCTAATCAGACATTTTGATGTTGTCGAAATTTTAACTGTTTCGATTGTTTCAATTGCCAAGTACGTGTATCTTCACAAAGCGATATCCATGTTGATAGGAAATATGAAAGTTCGATAACATATATGCTATAGTTCTGACAGTGCTTGCTCGAGTGGCTTTTTCTTTTTACAATACCTATTTCCAAATTTTTTTTAATGTAGTTGTTGCTTCAGTTTATCTCTCGCAACTGATTTGCTGGTTATATATTTATATAAGCTCATAGGTTAGATTGAAGGTCGTTACCACCAAATGCAGTATATTAATTGATTAATAGCAACTGGTACTGTGTAAGGACAAATTATCTTTTGAAAATGCACAGATATATGAAGCAACAATTTTTCTGACGGATCTACTATCTGTCGATACCTGTATCTTGGCAATGCACAGGTCATGTTTCTCCGACTGTTTATGACGTCTTTGCACTAAATCCATTGGATGTTGGATGTGTACTGATTGATAATTTAGTCTTAGATGCTTGATTTTGTTTTATTAGTTGTGAGTGGCTTTGAACTAGCTGTCAGTAACTGTGAGTACTCTAGCATCAGTAATAAGTGTCTTTTTGTTGTTGGGATTTACAAGTACCCGGCCACGTACACTCTGTTAGATGTATTTCTATTTGTATACATCTGATGCGTTCAGCCTTTTTCAACTGATTTTTATAGCTCGTTCTTATGTTGTACTGTTAAGGCTCTGTCCCAGGTTAGGGTAGGGTTAGGATACTCCTAACATGTTTAACCCTACCACATTCTGTATGTATGTGCATGTCCAAAGTCAGGAGCCTGTCATTCAGTGGTTGTCGTTTGTTGATGTGTCAAATATTTGTTTTTCATTCATGTTTTGTACATTAATTAGGCCGTTAGTTTTTTCGTTTGAACTGTTTTACATTGTCATTTCGGGGCCTTTTATAGCTGACTATGCGGTATGGGCTTTGCCCCTCATTGAAGGCCTTGCGGTGATCTATAGTTGTTAATTTCTGCGTCATTTGGTCTCTTGTTGAAAGTTTTCTCATTGACAATCATACCACATTTTTTTTTTATATATATAAGTAACCGTTCGGTCTTCAATAATTAGCCAAAAAACAATGCACTAGTAGCAAACGATAAACGATATTTACATGACTTAAGGTAAACAATTCAGACGAGAAAACCAACATCCTGAAAATATGATATTTTCATAACCATGGAAACAACATTTAGTTTTTACTGATACAATATCATTAGGTTAGAATTCGATAGATCAATGTTCTTTGCAAAGAACAATTAGGTGCTCAGAATCACATGTCATTCACATGATCAGGGTTTTGACAATATCTTTTTCACGCCCTTGTTGAAACTAAATTATTGCTTTTCATTGAGGCAATTCGCTAAACTTCTTCACCAGTTGATCAGTTTGAAGAGTTGTATTCAAACTGCAAATTGGTAAAGCAAGTAAACAATTTATATATTTTGTAAGGTCAGACGCTTTCCAATTTGGACAGTAAACATATACTTTCATTAAATCAGAATTAAAGGTGAGTTCGTGTTTGTCAATCTTTAGTTTTCTGTGTTCTGTTTTGTGTAATATTGTTTGTATTTTGGTCGTTTGTTTGATTTTTTACTATGACATTGTCATTTTTGTTTTGACTTGTGATTTTGAACACCCCTTTGGTATCTTGCGGTTCTCTTTTATAAATTAAAAGTAATAAACATTACGGACAGTACAATTTCTTTTATTGCGCTATGAGATAGCCAGAAAATGAACAATATAAGTCACTATCACTGTGAACAGTATAGCTACCACGAGACTTAACTGCAACTTGGTCTCCTTTCTTCAGATTTAGTACAATATTGTTTGTTCCTGTCTTATGTCTTGAACCTAGCAACCATGTGCTCTGTTGTTTGATATTATTAAGGGAAAGGTAAACAATCAGGTATTTACCATCACCAGTAAAGACTGTATAAGAAAACTGATAAACTCCCGCAAGAGGTGCAGTAAAAATACCAGTGGTTGGATTGTAGCCATTTCGTATATTGGTGACAATTTTGTCAAACTTGATAGCATCATTAGTTCCAAGAGATTGTGGTTTAGTCAGCATTGATGAAAAGGCTGGGATTTTGTTCCTACTCAGACACTGACAGACATTGTCTAAAATAAAAAGAAAACAATTTGGCACATTGAAAATTATCAGCATTGCTTAAATTGTTTACCTATTTAAGAAGAATACTATTATCGTCAATATTATTTAGGCTTTCATTTATATATATATATATCAACTCTCATGATAGAACTATGGTTGATTGGGTAAAAAAAAGAAAGAAATTATCATAAAAAACAAAAATGGAGTATAAAGAGAGATAACATGCTGCATGAATGTGAAATCAAAAATGTAGTGAATTAATTAATGATATTTAAAATTGTTTGCATTCTACTAGCAATAAAATGAGCAAGCTTCGTTAAACATAGAGTTTTTTTAAAGGACATTTGCTGCTCTTTTTAAAAATAAAAAGCTTTTTAAAGGATTGAGATAAATTAATAGTATATAAATTACGAAATGAAAAAAGCAAAAAAAATAAAAAGAATATGAAAAATACATGTCCTTGTTTTTAAGATATAAGCATTGAAAGTTTGTCGGGAAATTATTCTACAGAAGGGAAAATTTTATGCATTTTTACTGCGCCTAAATTGTACAATTGCAATAAAATATTAATTATGAAACTTTTTAAGTATGAAACTTACCTTGACCTTTATGTTTCATTGCCATTTCTAGTAGATTACCAAGAAGAGAACACTCTAAAAAAAAAAGCAATGTGTCATAAAACTAATAAATACTAGACTCCGGTTGCTGAAGTTTCTCTCGCTGCATTGAAGACCCATTGGTGGCATTCGGCTGTTACCTGCTCTTTGGTCGGGTTGTTTTCTTTTTGACACATTCTCCATTTCCATTCTCAATTTAAACATATGTGCAGAATATTTTGTAAGTATACAACTGAGTTAAATGCATTTTTTTGTCTCTGTCATTATCCAAAATAGAAATTATGTTTTATAGTATAATAGAAAAGCATTTTTTTATTAAACAATAGTGCATTGAAACGCTAATAAAGTTCTGGTTGAATATCTTACATAAATACATTTGGCATCAAGTGGAAGAACACGAAAATAATCAGAAAGAAAACAAAAATACAAAAAAGAAATGAAATTCAGGGCAAGATTTAATACCAACATCGTAACAACAAAGGATAATGTACAAAAAGGCAATTTCAATTAACAAAAAATAGAAAAATTGTCAGTTGTTGCTTCAAAGGGGTTGACATCCTTTTTCTCATGTAGCACCCTTCACATAATTCGAAAAATTATTACATTGGACAAAGGCAATACCACCGTATAAAAGTACTATGCTATCACACCTTACACCACAAGGATGTCAGGTCACCTTCCCGTCCGGCTTGTGACCGCCGTCCGAAACTGGTCGTGGCGCTCTACCCGAGGAAAGTGCACTCGTCGACGACGGCCGAACGCCTGGTGGGTCTTTACGGATCCGCCGCCGCCCGACAACGACAAGTTGAATTCCCCGGGCCGATGGACCAACATTGATCCATCATATGTGTAGTTATTCCAACAATGGGCCAACGTTAGACATATATAGCATACAACCATACAACGTTGGGACAACGTTGGGCCATCAGGTTGTAACGCACTATTGGTTCGCTATGTACTTATACATTACTTAAGCAACCGTGCCAAAATAATTGGGTTTTAAAGTTGTTGTTGGCAGTTATCGATGAAAAAACAATATTTTGTTACTAGTATCTTATATGATAAAAAAAAAAAGTATAATTTATTTACCTAATTTTGTGTCACATGATCCAATAACCATTTCTGCAAATAACAGCATGGTAAGAACGAAGGTGCAGTATGTAAGCTTCATCTCAATAGTGACTGGGGAAAAACCTAACTGAATGTTTCTGTGCTATAGCATTTTTATACAGTGGTGGTAATGATGGAATTGCCTGACTTGGTAAAAACATTCCATCAAATGAAATGGATACGGATAATGAGTTTTTATCACGCACTATAAAATAATAGCAATATTAGATATAACAAGATGTGGTATGAGTGCCAATAAGACAACTCTCCATCCAAGTCACAATTAGAAAAAAAGTAAACCATAATAGGTCAAAGTACGACCTGCAATACGCAGTCATGGCACACACCAAAGTTGAAACAGCAATTGCGCTGTAAAGTAAAAGTAAACCATCATATATATGTCAAAGTACAGCCTTCAATATTAATGTTATAAGAACTTGATATTCTTTCTGTTGAAAAGTTGTTGACGTACTTTGTTTAGTACAGCACTGTCCTGTAATTAAATATAAGAAGATGTGGTATGAGTTCCAATGAGACAACTCTCAATCCAAGTAACAATTTGTAAAAGTACACCATTATAGGTCAAAGTACGGTCTTCAACACGGAGTCTTGGCTCACACCGAACAGCAACCTATAAATGACCCAAACAATGACTAGTGTAAAACCATTCAAACGGGGAAAAACAACTGTCTATATATAAAAAAGAAGATGTGGTATGATTGCCAATGAGACAACTCTCCACAAGATACCAAACTGTCACAGAAATTAACAACCATAGGTCACCGTACGGCCTTCAACAAAGCCCATGTCTAATCTATATTAAAACGGGAAACTAGAAACACTTATGAACCATTTCAACAAACGACAACAAAGGAACAACAGGCTTCTGACTTAGGACAGGTATAAACAAATGCAGCTGGTTTGAACGTTTTAACAGGCCCCAACCTTCACCATAACCTGAAACAGTAGAGTAACATTATAACATAGAAAGACACGCTATAAAGTGGCTAGGATTGAGCAAAGTAAACTCTCTTTTAATTTTGGTGATTTTAACTTTTGTCATTCCAGAGTTATGAGACTTTAGACACTTAAAGATGGCCAATGTTCACCAATTGCACACGAACTCAGATTTGACTTATATCATCAATACTTCATTCCTATTGAAATTGATAAACAAAACTGATTCGTCTTTTCAGAGTTATGGAACTTCAACCGTCAGATCATTTAATTGTTGTTTTTTTTTTTGCATTTTGACTATGTTTAAATTGATTTAATAGTTGTTGGGGCCGTTAAAAGAATAAATTTTTTTTAGAAATGATTATTATATATATATATATTACTTTTCGTATTTCATCGTATAATATTTGCGTCCTGAAAATATATGTGATAATTGCCAATGGACATTAAACATATATCTAATTATCTATTATCTTAACTTGAAAAGATTTTCCGTAATTCGTATAAAATCAATTAGGATCATTATGGAATATTTAGTATTTTGCAAGAAAATGACAACAAAGTCATTCATTGTGAAAATGATAAAATTACAAGTAAGTAAAATTGGGGAACATTTGCTACATTTTTCTATTTGTTTTCATAAATCAATTCAATTTCATCATTGTCCAATATCATTTATCCCCAATATTTCATCTTTATTTCATTGTTTAAATAAGGACAAATGTTACATCCAATATTTACTTTCACTAAATAAGGGAAACATTCTTTTCTGTCTTTTTATACCATATTTAAATATTTATTAATATTCTGAACAACAGCTTCATATATAAAACTACTAATTATTAGATATACTCTACAGTCCATTCAAGCAAGCACGATGAGACTGACTGTCATTTTTCTGATAATTTTTTGTCTCATTTTGCTGCATGCAGAAGGTATGTTACTAATTTTTTGTCTTGTTTTGCTGCACATAGAAGGTAGGTATATAGTGCGAGTATTTTGTATAGGTTTGCTGCACGCAAGCAGAAGATGGTGCGCGTATTTTGTATAGTATTGCTGCATGCATCCAGAAGGTAGGTATATGGTGCGAGAATTTTTTATAGGGTTGCTGCACACAAGCAGAAGATGGTGCTCGTATTTTGTATAGTATTGCTGCACACATGCAGAAGGTAGGTATATGGTGTTAATATTTTAGATAGTTTTGCTACACGCAGAAGGAGGGCATTTGGTACTTATGTTTTGTCTTGTTTTGTGTCATCTCTTAATTTGTAAATGTACGTTTTTCAATGTTCTGCATGGACTTATTTATATGAAGAAATAAGTGTACGGTACTCATGTTCTCTATGGATTAAATCAATATTAAGACGATGAAAGTTCCGTACCTAATGTCTTTATGGTTTAATAAAAAATTAATTAGATGTGGTATGATTGCCAATGAAGCAACTATCCACCAAAGTTTAAACGAAGTGGATGTTATCAATTATAGGCAGCCGTACGACCTTAAACACTGAGAAAAACTATATCGTATAGTCGGCTAGTCAATTTGTGGAAGGAAAGTGTACGGTTCTGATGTTATTATTGTTTAAAATTGAGAATGGAAATGGGGAATGTGCCAAAGAGACAACAACCCGACCATAGAAAAAAACAACAGCAGAAGGTCACCAACAGGTCTTCAATGTAGCGAGAAATTCCCGCACCCGGAGGCGTCCTTCAGCTGGCCCCTAAACAAATATATACTAGTCAGTGATAATGAACGCCATACTAATTTCCAAATTGTACACAAGAAACCAAAATTAAAAAAATACAAGACTAACAAAGGCCAGAGGCTCCCGACTTGGGACAGGCGCAAAAATGCGGCGGGGTTAAACATGTTTATGAGATCTCAACCCTCCCCTATACCTCTAGCCAATGTAGAAAAGTAAACGCATAACAATACGCAATTAGATTGTTTAAGAACTAAAGGAACATGTGGCTTAATCTAACTAAAAAGGGCAAGTTTACGAAATTAATGATACATGTGGTTTAATCAACTTTAAAGGGCAAGTTTACAGAACAAAAGATACACGTGGTTAATGTCAACTTATCTTGGCAGTTTATGTTTTTTTAAGTAGACTTTAGGTGTTTTTTTGGCAGATTTCTAATTGTTTCTTATTAATTTATTCCCGTATTACTCTTATAGACTGGGTACGATTTAGAACTTGTCATATTGTATAGAATTATTTCAGAATACTAGGAGCTTTACTTGTACTTGACATGGGCAATTTTGGTATTGATTTCTCCAATCTTATACCTCATGCTTGAAGAAGCTCAAATTGACGAGAAAATGGTTAATTTATGTATGAAAATAAAAAGATGTGGTATGATTGTCAATGAGACAATTATTCTCAGGACCAAATGACGTAAAATGCAACAATTATAGGCGAATTTCAACAATGAGCAAAACCTATTAGGGATCATATGGTTTTTTTTATATTTCGTAGTGTAAAGGTCAGTATGTAGCCCCGTATTTAAGTTATTGTATGACAGTGTCTTCGTTTTCAGAGGTTCTTTATGTCCCTGAATAGTTTATCATAACACCTCACTCATTTGATTTGAAAAACTAACTATAGCTTTTGTTTGTGTAGCTGATTAAATATCGAAACAAAATAAAACTTGGAATTGAATTTGTCGTTTTCTGCGTATTATTTTTGTTTGTTTGTTGTTTTAGACAGCGAAGCAAAGAAGAGGCGTTCCAAAAAGAAATATGTTTCAAAGCAAAACAATTCAAAAGATAAAAAAATGACCCAGAAAGAATATTCAAAACAGAAAGGTTATTCAAAAGAAAAAAAATCGAAAAAACATAGCTATAAAGAAAAAAAATCTCCGAAAAGAAAGGAAACCAAAAAAAGAAACACCATTCCAAAGAAAAATACTGTCCAAAAGAGCGAATATATTCCAAAAGACCGCAATGTCATAGAAAGGATTTCTAACAAAACACCTCCAAAGAAATATAACTCGAAACAAATAAAACCTCAGAAAGGAAAGTATTCTAAAAAGAATTCAAAAGAACGCTATTCAAAAGAAAAGAAATATCCGAAGAAAAGTTATTCAAAGAAAAAAACATCTAAGGAACGCTACTCCAAAAAGAACCATTCTAAGGAGCGAACACCAAAAGAAAAATATCATCCAAAGAAACGCAATTATATAGAAAAGGGCACTCCGAAAAGACGCAACTCTAAAGAAAAGAAATCTTCGGAATTATGTAAGTATATTAGATATATTTTTAGTTAGATAATCGCTATATATATATATCTATATGATATTAAAACGTCTTTTTTCTGAATAACTGTATGATCTGAAAACTTATTTTTTTAAGTTAGCTTTTACAAACACCATTATCGATCATTATCTGACTACAGAAGTAATGTATAGAGATATGACCACAACACACTCGCGGTTGCAAACTTTGTACGCTATAATGGACTGTCTCTTGTGGAGAGTTGTCCTATTGGCAATCACAATACCACATCTTATTTTTATATGTAAAAACCAGGTAACAAGTAACATTCTTGAAAAGAGGTAGTGATTGTGATTTCGCCATTTGGAACATATCCAATATCATATGTGAAACGGATGTTCCTCAATGGTCAACCAACTTGTGATGGCGTCCGTAACATTTTGAAGTTACAAACCGACAATCAGAAATTGCAGTCGAAAGAACAGAGACACCCCATTCTAAAGTTATATGAAATAAGAGACAAAAACAAGAAAAAAATCACACGCTTCTAACATATATATGTCTATACGAACATTTGCCAACCAAAACAGAAATATATCGATTACCTTTTTTCACCCCCTGGTTTCGATGAGGTCTATGTTGTTCAGTCTTTATTATCTATATTGTGTTTTGTATTCTGTTGTTTGTAAATTTGTCTTTTTGTCAAACTTCGTTTTTTAGCCATGACGTTGTTAGTTTGTTATCCACATATGAGTTTAAAATGTCTCTTGTTATCTTTCGCCTCTCTTTTGATCCATCATTGACTAAGTAACGCCTTTATTTATGTCTTTGCAGCGGACACACCAGACACGATAAAAAATGTAAGGAAGAACAATAAGCCTAAACAAATAAATAAGAAAAAAGGTGAGTCGTATGCTTTTGAGTTTTTGGAAACCAAATAATTTCTTTTATATCCTAAATAAGTGTGAGTTAACTAAAATTGTCAAACCATTAAATGGAACAATAACTGCAATAATACTGAAATTGAAAAAATAATTAAAAAAAAATGTTTGAGAATCGCTAAATAATTGTCTTTTAGAATATACAGTTTTTTTTCTAGATATCAAGCAAAAGAAGAAACCAAGAAAGAAAAACAGAAAAGGTAAGATACTAATAACTGACAAGGTCCGAAAGATTGTGTCAACTGATGAAAAATTGTATTTGTCTAGGTTCCAAATTAATTCGAAAAAACTCATCTTTCTTTTTCTTCTCTTTTTATTTTTATTAATCAACAAGTGTGGACACAGATCAGTGTGGATTGTATGTTTGAATGTTTGACAGCGTTTTATAAGACAAAAGAAGTGGGGTGCTCATTTTCGCCGGGGACACAATTTCGCCGTTTAAGGATTTTGAGGTGTAAAAACTTCAAAGGATGGCTGAAATGGAAGAAATGTACCCGTATATTATATTTTTATAACAAATATAATATTTTTTTAAACTGAGACAAAATTGCGGCTCCTACCGAAAATGACCGAAAAACGGACAACGATTTTCGGACAATTTCCTGAATAAAAAACACGATTTCAAACAAGTATTTCTAAGTAAATATTTGACTGAATGCCCTAATTTTGAATTCTTTATACCTTTGAAATGTCTGCTATTCATCTATAATGCAATTGATTTGATAAAAATTGTTAAAAGCTGCGGTTATTTGGTTTTAAATAGATGTGTAAAAACGGCGAATATGTGTCCCCCATTGACAAAACATCCGGAAATTTCAAACACCTTTTAATCTAACTTTTCAGATGATTTTCTTAAAACAAACCGGTTTTCAAGCTTAAGTATATTTTGCATTTGAAGTTATCTTCATATAGAAATATCAGTATACTTCAAACACATTTAGACCTGAACATAAACTGTAGAAAACATGGAAAGATGTGGCGAAAATGAGCTCCCCACTCTATGTTTTTCCCCATAGGGTTCTATATTATTAACTGTGTTGCAAAATTTGACAACCAACCTGATCATAATGAGTGATGCTAATTTACTATTTAGTTTTTTTTTATTTTCAAGATGGGCATGGAAGAGACACTAATTGTTATTAATCAATAAAAAAAATGTCAGAATCACAGAACCAGACTAACGAGCTGCTGACATCCATTGGTGGTACCAAAACAATGCTTGAAAAATAAAAATAACACTATACGTTGCCAAACTTATAATTTTGTCAGGTTTTATGAACTTCCCTCCTTGTTGATTTTTTTTTGAGTTCGGAATGATTATTTTAAATACTTCCTAAAGATGTGTTGTTCCCTTAGCACTTTTCTGTTCTTGCTTGACCTTAATCAGGAACGCTCACACCCAAAAACTTAAAATCAAAGGATGAATCACGAAACAAACACATTGTTGTTTGAAAGAGTAACCATCTAGGTTTTACAACAATTATCTAATTTGTAATCCTTTGAAAATGAATTCTTTATCTGATGAGTTTGTGAAAAGGAAAATAGAATTTTGAGTGTGGTTAAAAAAGGTATTCAGTATTGATTTGTTTCCGTAATTATTGACGTCAACTATTTGTAGTCAGTCATATTTTCAAATAACTTAAGGGGTTTGAATATGCAGGGAAATGGCACAGTCTGGAATAAGATAAAAACCAAACAAAATTTTGAAACTATCAAGTGTAAATTCAAACATTTAGCTGCAGAACGAAATATAAGTTTTAAATCGTTTAAGTCGTCGTTTGAAAAATATATTTCTTTCTAGAAATCAAGCCGAAGAAGAAAACAATAAAGAAAAACAAACAAGGTAGGATATAATTATCTGACTAACTATATTGGAAAATGGTTGTGTCACCCGTTGAAAAAAATCTGCTTCGTATATAATCCAAATTTGCTCAAGAAAAGCTCACCCTTTATTTGTGCTTTTTTGTTAGTTACCCAAAATCAATTTAATTTCTAGTTTTGTAGAACTTAGAGAGAAATTGAATTTAAAAAAGTAATCTACTCTAAGTTTTTTTTTCCAGAAAATATGTTTATGATGTTTTTTAAACGAAAATAAATTCAAGAATTCGCCAATTCTTATTTATGGTACCAATTTTAAATTAAAAGAAATAACAGAATCCATCTTGGGTCAACTTACTGAGGGATTCGGGGCCTTATTTTCTTTTATCAATCCGCATCAATTAAAAAATGATCAATGGAGAAGTATATTAAATTTATAAGTTATGTCAGTACCAAAGCATCCAACTAATGATAATCATGGGTACTAACAACAATAAGCATTGGTATCAACGCAGAGCTGAATAAAGGCAGCAGTAGTATACCTGTATTCAAAAGTCATAAATCGATTTAAAGAAAACACATCAAGGTTAAAACTAAAACTATAAGAGGAAAATAATGGAACGAATTTACCAAAGAGTTCGAATTGTTGTGAATATATTTTATGGACGTGTTGCGTCTAAAGCACGTTACTTTTCTTGATTGATCTATATCAGGAACGCCCACAGCCAAAATAATATCATATGAGTTTTGAAAGGGGAAAGGATATTTTGACTGTTTAGAAAAGGTAGTGAATATTGTTGTTACCACTATGTAGTCAGACATTTTTCAGATAACCATAATTGGTTCTATTTTGCAGGGAAATGGCATAGTCTTGTCTTATATAAAAGCGAAAAGGCAACAAAAACATTTTCAAACTATCCATCAAAACAATAATCCAAATAAAATAGTGAATTAAAATATGATTTTTTAAATCCTTTAATTTGTCGTCGGAAATATATATTTCTTTTCTAGAAATCAAACCAAAGAAGAAATCAATAAAGAAGAATAGAAAAGGTGGGATAGAAATAACTGATACAATTTATTGTAAAAAGATTGTGCCAACCGTTGAAATAATCTCCTTCGTCTGGAATCCAAATTTACTCGAGCAAAGCTCACCTTTCATTTGTGCTCTTTTTAATAAGCTATCCGATATCAATGTATTATCTAGTTTTCTAGAATTTAGAGATAATATTAAATTTAAAAAGTAATATACTATCAATTTTGTTTTCCTAGAAAATCTATTTCTGCAAGTTCAGAACTAAAATAAATTCAACAATTCTTCAATGCTTTTTTATGGTACCAATTTCAAAGAGAACGACAAGTGTTTTTAGAATAACCAGATATTTTTGGAATTTAGAAATTTATTAGAAATAAAATTAAAAAGGTGGTGCACACTTTAAAATAACCCGCTATGTTATTTCTTTATAGACAGAAAAAATATTACAGTCATTCCTTAATTAGAATTGTAAAATCAATATTTCTGAGAATCAGTTTTGTCTTAGGAAAATAAATGAAAAAAAATCCTTTAAAATGTGTTTCAATCAATACGCTTTTCTGTGTTTACCTTAATTAGGAACGCTCATACCTAAGCCTTATCCATTAGTTGTAACCTATTTCTATAATTTTTTTCAAATGTTATGTTTAGGGTCAAACATGCAAGGAAACGACACAGCCCTGATTTTTATAACAACAAAGGCAACCAAAAGAATAGTCAAACTATATAATGAAACACCTAGCAGCATAGATATTGAAATCTGGTTGAAAATCGTCCAATTTGACGTTTGAAATATATAAGTCTTTTCATGCCAGTTAAGAAGCAAAAAAAGAAACAAAGAAAGAAGAATAAAAATGGTACAATATTAATACCAGATTAAAACGAGAAATTATGTCAACTGTTGAAAAACACCTTCGTTAAGAGTCTAATATCAAGGGCAAACGTAATCCTTCTCCATGGTTTTTTTTGTAAGCCGAAATCAATTAATATTCTAGAATTGAGAGAGATACATACAGGATAAAGTGAACAAATGCGTACGATACCAATTTCTAAGAGACTGTGTGTCTTGAAGAATCAGAACTTTCTAAATATTATGTATAATCAGTAAGTCCTATATATAATATATCAATTTTAAAGGAAAATTTAAAAAAAAAGAACTTTAAAACGTGTTGTGTCAAAAATTCTAGGTTTACCATCTTTCAAACGTTCATACTAGAAAAGTGAATTAAAATTAGATATAACTACTAAATGATCAAATTAATAACTATCTCTTATCTAAGGTGCTTCAACTAAGGGCGTTGGAGCTTAGATTTTCAATACGTTTTGCAATTTATCACAGGAGAAGTATGTTATAAAACTTGTCGGTACCAGAGCACCGAATAATAAATTGATGATACTTTATGAGATTGACAGTCCACCAGCAACAGTACCAACATAGTGCGAGAAAAAAATAAGAAAAAATACCACAGTTATAAATTGGTTCAGTCCAAATCACCCATCTCGATTTATTTTAATAATGAACGCTTGCACACATAACAGTTTGTATAGAAAAGCTAGTGAATATTTATCTATTTAGTAAACGTTGGTGTAACCTAATGGTTCATGACCTCAAATAACATAAAGATGGTTAAATATGCAAGACAATGGTAAATCCCTGTCTTCTGTAAGATAAGATAAGATATAAAATAAGATATTTATTCCAATTAAAGGGCCCATGAAAAGCAAATTACTTGATTGCAATCATTTGGATAATTGAAACAAAAGTTAACCAAAAGAATGATGACACTATAGATTGAAACAACTAGCTGAATAAAAACTGAAATCTGCTTGAAAATCGTTTAATTTGACGTTTGAAATATATAAGTCTTTTAATTCCAGTAAAGAAGCAAAAGAAGAAACCAAGAAAGAAGAACAAAAAAGGTACGATATAAATATTAGAGTAATTATGTCAACTGTTTGGAAAAGGCAGTACATAAACAAGGTCGTTAGTTTATCCGTATGAATTATTTTACATTGTCATTTAGGGGCCTTTTATAGCTGACTATGCGGTGTGTGCTTTGCTCATTGTTGAAGGCCGTACGGTGACCTATAGTTTTCAATTTCTGTGTCATTTTAGTCTCTTGTGGACATTTGTCTCATTGGCAATCATACAACATCTTCTTTTTTATAATTACCAATGTGTTTTCAACTGATCGGGCAGAGCTTACGTTTTAATTTGCATAATGACAGTCTATTTGAAAATGTGTTTGATCATGATGATCTCCTTTATAATTATTATTATTGATATATATGCCCCTATCAGTGTCACCAAACAGATATTCAAAAGAACGCAGTGAACGATATGGGACTGATATTTATAGCCATTATATGTACTAAAGCATATATGTGCTAAAGCAGAGTAATATTGATATAATAGTGAATATTGATTTATTTAGAAAATATTATTGTAACCCATATGTAGTAGTCATATTTTCTAATAACATAAATAGGGTTAACTATGCAACAGAATGGAACAGCCTCTTGTAAGATAGGATAACATAAGATAATAAATTCCAATAAAAGGGTACAAGAAAAGAAAATCTATTTAACAAAATCATTTAGATAATTGAAACAAAAGTTAATCAAAAGAATGGCAAAAGTATAAACTATAAACTAGCTGCAAAGATTCTGAAATCTTGTTGAAAATCATTTAATATGTCGTTTTGTAATGTATAGCTCTTTTCCTTTCAGTAAAGAAGCAAAAGAAGAAACCAAAAAAGAAGAACAAAAAAGGTACGATATAAAAATCAGAATAAATCGAGAAATTATGTCAACTGTTGAGGAAAAAAAACACAATTATTTAGAGTCTAAACTCAAGGGCAAACGAACCTTTCTTCGTGCTTTTTTTTGAAAGCCAAAACTAATTAATCTTTTTAAGTTTTGTAGAACTGAGAGAGATACATATATTGTAAAGTGAACAAATTCTTACAATAACCAATTTCTAAGAGAGTTGTGTGTTCTGAATAACCAGAACTTTTTGAATATTTTTTCTATTATCAATAAGTCCTATTATATCAATTTTGTCTAAGGAAAAAAACACTTAAAATGTGTTGCATCCGAAACGCTTTTCTTGGTTTACCTTCACCCAAAAGTTCGTATTAAAACAATGAAGACAAACGTGTTTAACTACAATATGGTTAAAAGAAGAACTGATACCTGGTGGGATTGACAGTGCATCACCAGCGGTTACTACCCACTGCTAGAAGAAGAAAAAAAGAGAAAAAACACACACATATGAAATGGTGCGGTCCAAATCGTTTTTTTTTCTTTCTCGATTTATCCCATTGATGAACGCTTACAAACAAACATTGTTTGAGTGTGTATAGAAAAGTTAGTGATAACTAATATTGCTCTATTTAGTAAGTATTGTTGGAACCATTTGTAGTCAGTAATGTTTCACTTTGATCTATTATGGTTTACTTTTACAAATTGTGATGGAGAGTGTCTTATTGTCACTAATACCCATTCTTCTTATATTTATTTCAAATAACATAAAGATGGTCAAATATGCAAGTAATCGGCAGAGTCCTGTCTCTAATAAGAACAAAAGTCAACCAAAGAATCACCAGACTATACATTAAAACTACAAGCTGCATAGGTACTGAAATCTGGTTGAAAATCGTTTAATATGTGATTTGAAATATACAGCTATTTTCATTTCAGTAAAGAAGCAAAAGAAGAAACCGAAAAAGGAGAACAAAAAAGGTACTCGATTCAAGATATTCGATTCAATCGAGCAATTATATCAATTGTTTAAAAACACCTTCGATTAGAGTCCAAGATAAAGGGCTATTCTAATCCTTCTTCATGAATTTTTTATTAAGCCGAATTCAGTTTATCTTTTTAGTTTTCTAGAATTTACAGAGATGAATGCATATTAAAGTGCATACGATACCAAATTCTGAAAGAAATGTGTGTCTAGAATAACTAGAACTTTCTAATATGATTGTGTTATCAATACATACTATATAAATATCAATTTTGTTTGGGAGTCGGAACCTTTTTGTTTTAATAAGTTTGCAATTCATCAAAAGCATGTTATAAAAGATGACTAAGGAACCGTAGAAACCGTCCAGCAATTGGAACAAAAGCGGACAAAAAGAGTTGTCAAACATTAAGTTGAAACAGCTAGCTGCAGTATTATTGAAATTAAATATATGTTCAAATTTGTTTGAGAATTGCCAAATTTGTCGTTTTGCAATATAGACTTCTTTATAGAAATAAAGCAAAAGAAGAAACCTACAAAGAAGAACAGAAAAGGTATAAAACTACTGTCTGATAAAATTAAAAAGATTATGTCAACCGTTGAAAACATTGCAGTCATCTTCAATTCTTTTCTCGAGGAAAAATCATCCTTTTTATACTTTTTCATTTGTTAGCCGAAATCGATCTGCTTAAAAAAAATTATAATGAGTTAATGCAAATTCAGAACTAAAATAGTCAATGTAAACTCATGATAACCATTTCAAAGAGAATGGTACGTCTTTCTTGAACAACCAGAACTAACAAGTACCTCTTATTTTCTTGTAAATTCCTCTTACAGTTTCAAATAACATTTTTACTGTTTAAATAAAGAAATTTCTGTTCATTTGCCTACCCAAAACGTTTGCAAAGCACATTCATTGAAATAAAGGTAGTTGGTATTAAAAGCAAATAAAATCAACTTAACTTAATATTATTTTTTTTATGTATTTTTAGTCTCAAGATATGTCGGTTGCTATGACGACAATAAGCCGAGAATGATGTTTAAAGCATTTCTGCAACATAGTAAAATGACCATAGAAAGATGTATACGGTTTTGTGCCAAAAAAAGAACTAAATTTGCAGGCCTTGAGGTAAACTTTTAAAAAATAAAATGAAGTTGAAAGAACATGAAAACTACTTTTTTTATAGGCATTACAAGCGTTCTGAAGCATGCAGAGGGTGTGATGTTTTCCTTTTACGATACATTTGATTCAATGTCTGCATTTAGGACTGACGTGGCAGCAAATATCGTACCGACAGTCAAACGGATCTATCTTGCTACTGCGATATAAGGTTACAAAATAAAAAAATCCCAAAAAATAAAGATTAATTTAAATTTATGTGACTGTCATCCAAGTGAGAGGTTTGCCATTTGATAAGGGACTTTCCGTTTTGAATTTTCCTCGGAGTTCAGTATTTTTTTTTATTTTACTTTTTACAATGAATAAAAAGTGATCAATTTTCTAATCAGTGGAAACGCATTATCTTTTTTAGTTTAAATACCAGTGCTTCTGCGGTAATTCTATCAGTAAAAAAAGAAAAAGAAAAGATAGTGAATGTAGTATGCCATGTATAGGGAATGGACAACAAAAATGTGGTGGTGTGTGGAGGATTTCTGTGTATAAAGGTAAATATAAGTGATGTAGTGTAATGCAGGGTTAAAAGGAAGTCAAAAAAGATGACTGGCGCCACCTAGATGTCACATTCAATACAATAGGAAGAGGTAAATTTATTTTTTCTGCTGCCCTGGTAATTAGAAAACAAAATTACAATAATGAGACATGAGTGTTGGCCATTTGTGTAGAAATAACGAGAAATATGGAGAAGCATGTTCTGTGCCAAATTTAGCAATAGTACAAGGGGTTTCCTTCATTCAAACCATTTCGAAAAATACGGAACCGTTGAGTAGTCTTAAAAATGCCATTTCTCTATCAAAAAAGCTGCAGAACCTAATGTGTTTTGTAGTTTCAATTACATCCAAAGGTGTTGATAATTCAAAATTCAACATTTTTTCCGAATGAATTTTAGAAAGTGAATACGCAGAACCAACAAAGGCTAGCCTACCATTGTCGCCTATGTAAATAAATACTCCCTTGTTATCAAGAACCAACCTCTTGTCGACAACCACCTGGTTAATCATTGTTGACATCTTTTATATTGTATATAAAGACCTTTCAAAGTTTGATATTTGACGAAAAACCATAACAGATATATTTTTTCAAATTTATTTAGGATAACGGACAAAGTATATTTAAAATATATAAGAAAATACAAAAAAGTATAATATTAAGAGAGATATACAAATGATGACAAAGCGTTCGCTGAAATAAGAAACAGAAGTAATTGTTGGATATTGCTACAGCTTCGATGTCAAGCGAAAGTACAATATCTTCCCATAATTGTTGTATAACTAAAGAATTGAAACAAGAACCGATGTTATGAATTTGTATTTACTTTTTTAGTTGGACCCACAGTGAGGTCTTTGAAACCAAAATGCCATAAGAGAGCTAGGTCAAGGAATGGTAAATGTGTCTGTAAACGTGGTTACTATGGCGATGGAATCAATGTTTGTGATAGTATGTATACAGCTTACATAACTTATTTTGTCACTATAACAATGTTTAACAAATTGATTGTGTATGGAGCATACTGCGTTAAAAATTGAAAGTTTCATTTTTGTTTTGTCAAAAACAACATACTGATATTTTATTCAGGTAACTTATGTTCTATGTTAGAATGAGCGAGTTTTCATTGTCTGAAATACATAAACATATGCAGAATCAGGCTAGGCGGGATATCTGTTAAACAATTGTGGAAAAAACATTTATTCCAAGCTTGTTTGTGTCGAAAAAATGCAACAAATACTTAAGTCGCATCAGAAAACATTTGAAAGCTAAATTAAATTAATAAGACGCTTTAGAAAACAGAAGTTAAAGAAAATTTGAAGAACAGTTAAACCCGTTTGAAGTCAATAAGCAAATAGTTGTTGCATCCTTCTTTTTTTTGCACAAACAAATATATATATATATGATACTTGTGCAAATTATATAATACCACGATTAATTACAAGAATAATAAACGACGGTACCAGTTTTACCGCTGCACCATATGCGTATTTCGACCATGAATGTAACGTCAGTTATACTCGACGCCACAATATTTAAAGTCCAAAACCTAATACAAACGACGAAAGGCTGATCAACAAAAAAAGACATAGAAGGAAGCATGCCGCTAACGTAGCTACATCAGAAACATTTTGAAGAACTTTACAAATCTTAGGACATTAGTTTTTGATTGCTTAAATGTTCAAATATCATAATAAAAGTCAATTTAATGAAACTTACGATTACCAATTTTGCTTTTTAGTTTATGGTAGGCACAAAAATGTGTCATTCATCAATGTTGGCAATTCAGTACGATTTGTAATGAAATATAAAAGGTTTTGCACTAGATTATTTTAGAAAATAGAATATTCTTTTTATACTCATTATAATATCAAATAAAAACATCAAGTATATGTTTTTCTCTTTTACGAGTGTTTACATCGGACATTTATAAGTAAACATTTAAATACAATTTACGTTCCAGAATCTTGTACGTGTATGGCTTCTGGGGATCCACATTACAAGACATATGACGGACAAATGATTCATTTCATGGGAACATGTAAATATCTGCTGACTAAGTTGAAAGAAAACAACGAATGTTCGTTTAGTGTCGAAGTGAAAAACGAGCGACGTGGAAGAAATACGAAAGTTGCTTATACCAGAACTGTTGACATAAAAATATACAAGAAGACAGTACGAATTATGCAAGGAGGGAAAGTCTTAGTATGTTTAAAATATATTTGAACATTTTTTTCTTATGTTTAAATAAAGTTTTTTATATCATGTAAAATGAGGTTTTTCTCATATATATCTAATCATATGCATTTCAAGTTGATATATTTGTCATGCTCATTCATAACACATTAATTAATATGGAACCAGGAAAAAGAATGATGAACTTTTGGTCCGATAACTAAATGGTCAAAGGTACTCGATACAAATAACAAAAAACACAAAAAGAAAGAAACCCAGCTAAAAACATCGAGGTCAATTCGATTAACCAGTTTCTTATAATATAAAAATGACGTTTTAGTACCTCATTTTAAGTTGCATCCGAATTCTTACTTCATGTTTAGCAACATACCTTATGGAAAGGGCGCGTTTTGAAATACAAAATCTGGTATGAATTTTCATTTCGAAATTACCCATTTCCTAATCCCTTTTATCATCAATGGTAAATGCATTTGCAAAGAAAAGGTTATTGTTAGATCAAACACAACACATTTTTGTTGTTAAGGCATGGATACAGTTTTGAGTTTGGCATGCATGAGTAATTTTTCCCTTCGCAATAGATATAAAAAAAATTGAACAACGTTTGTAATTGAAAATGTACGCAAAGTATTCTTTTTGGTTTATTTTAGATAAACGGTCAAAAAAAGTTCCTACCAGTACAAGAAAATAACAATAAACTCAAAGTATACCGTAGTGGGAGATTCGTACAGGTTTGGACTGAATGTGGAATCAAAGTTAATTTTGATGGTCGTCATGCTGTATATGTGGTGACACCACCAAAGTTCAAGGGCAAACTTGAAGGTATCTGCGGGGACTGTAACGGAAGAAAAGATGATTTCAAAACTAGAGATGGGAAAGATGTGTCCAAGGAGAAAACTAAATTCGCCTTGATTGGGGATAGCTATTCTATGTCAGATGATTCTGAAGACCCTCTGACAAGGTATGTTATTTAACTATGAATTCTGATTTTTTAGTCAAAACTGAAAGAAAAAAAATAGAACGAAATTCATAACAGTGTGGTCGACAGTAAAACGTTTATTAGTAATTGTAATGAAAAGTTTACCTTTAACTTGTTTGTCGTGGGCGATGATTTTATGCTCACTCAGTCTATCGGAGGCCTTCAAGTGGGGATTTAAATAATCATTTGTTACACATTTTGATACATAAAATGAAACTTTCTTTTCACATATCATTTAAAAGGAATTTGTTTTAAATAATTGTTATACCATCACTTACTACAGTTTCACTTTTAAGAATATTAATGTCCAGAGCTGATATCAATAAATAATAATAAAAAAATTCATTGTAAAAAAAAAACTAAAAAACTTTTAAGTTAATAGGGACCCGCGTTATTTCAGAAAATATCTTATTGATTAAGAGAACAAAAACTTCTACGTTGTGATCATTTAAGAGTGGCCTTCTATTTATTCAATGCTAACCATGTGGGCTTTTTTTTTTTTTTTATATATACCATAAATCGATTCGTTTATTCAGATATTTGTCAGTTTGCCTTGGCTCTTCAAGTCCAACACACAACTTCTCACGAAATTGGTATTTTTCTTACAAAAATTACATCCATGTGATGTATTCTTTTCATGGAGAATGAATGTTGCACCTTATTTTATTTGTTATCGTTTTTTTTTGTGTGTATCATTGACGTATAAGACAACCTGAATCTTCTTTATTCAAATTTAAAACATACGAGATGGCAATTAAGACACAAAATAACTAAATTAAACTTACAGCAGAAGAAAGATAATGAACATCGCTTTTATAGTCTTCTAAATATCGAAGACGCGTGGTCTTTTTAAAAATGATGTAAATTTACAAAGGAAACAACAAACAAAATAGTTCGAATATTTATATTAGAAAAAGTAACGGTGTGTAAATCATAACAATTATTCTATTTCAATGAAAATCAAACTGTTGAATTTTTTCCGCTGCGAGCAAATTTTTAATTTTGGTCGCATTTTGAAAATCAATAAATCTTGTATTCCTTGTTGGAAGCTGCACTGTGTAGTTTATACCCGTTTTTTTCAATGCCACACAAATCCAACACAGACAAAAAATTGTAGGTTCAAGAAATAATTGATGCAAACTATACTTTATTGTAGTTTTAACATGGGTAGGCATTATATTCGTGATTATTTTTGCCCGAGCGATATCGAAAAACTATTATAAAAAGTGTCATAGTTCAGTGAAAATGTACGTCATACTTATTTCCTAAACAAATAAATAAACAAACATTAATTAACATACAACACTACCAAAGGCCAGAGACTCCTTACTTGTATGATTTTGTAAAAAAAATGCATCTTTTTAAAACAGTCGAAAACAAAATTGTCTGTCCAATGGAAAAGTCGAAGCCCAAAAAAGATGAACAGTGCATTATAGAAACATAGAAGCTGGTTGCAAAAGTTGACGACAAGATCTATTTTATAACTTGAGTATGGCCTAATACTATTAACCTGAAATAAATATATTTATAGCAATTCCCTTGATACGAAAGATCTACATGTTGCCTTGGGCTTTTTTTCTGCTCTTTGGTTGGGTTTTTGTCTCAATGACAATTCAATTTTCATTCTTATCATAGATATAACTGCATGTTAAAATAAGAATTTGAAGTGTGATAGGCAATCAGACACATTCTTTCCAGGGACCAACAGGCGTTATCAAGCTATAGGTCCCCGTATGGCCTTCGACCATTAGCACAATACACACTTTATAGAATGAAAGCTCCAAGAGGTCTTGGGATGAAAAAAACAAACATAAAAGATGAGCGAGAAAAAAAATAGGGATACCGCATGGAAATTGGAAAATGGTCCGCAACATTAATTTAGTCAACTCACTTAGTTGAAATTAAAGACCTGGCGAATTTTAGCCTTTTGCAATGGATGTGATGTATGTTTAAAAAAAATCATGGTTTGTTTGGACATTTTTATAAATCAAGTCTTGTTTTTAAATTATTTGCAAGTAAGTTTTAAGTCATGAACAAATAATCACTCACAGAAAGACGTCAAATCCATCAACAAAAGAAAAAAATAATAGACGACCGACAACGCACAGAATATCATGTATGTGTTCCGGACCATATGAGTATTTGGACCATACGCATATATCATGACCATAAGGGTATACTAATATGGTCCAACCATACACGTATGGTCCAAATACTCATAAGGTCCGGAACATATTTTATTTGCGATCACAAATGCACGAAGACGTCCATTTCTATGTAAATTGGGTCGATTTTTTTATATAGATAAGATGAATGCGTTTCTGTTGCCAAGTGTTTTTCACAAGTATAGTAGCAGTATAGCAGAACGGTTTCAGTTTCCTATATACAACAAATGATACATTTTGCCAATACAATAACGTAAATGCATGCAAATTTCACAAGGTTTAATCCAAATAGCTTTCTTACTATCCAATAACTTTCAAGTACGAAAAAGACAGGGCAGAAGTATATTTTGTCTTTTATGTTTCGTATTTGCACAACTTTTGAAAGTGGATTATGCATTCGTTCTAAAATAAAATTAAACCAGATAAAAGTTAAAAGATTACATAACTCGACAATCGCAATTGTTAAATCCGAAAAAGATAATCAATCAATACATGCATTCAGTAAGTCATTCTTTTTTCTGAAAGAACATGGCTTTGCGATATCTTATTATGAAAATTGATTGTCGAAACATAACAAAAGCACAAGTAAAGGACGTTTAATTAATCAATATAAATCAAAACACAAATTCCTGATTAGTATTTCGAATTATTTTATATGGGCGTTGAGAACCTTTGGTGACCCCACGGTTTAAATGTTTATATTAAGGACGTCGTTAGCAATGGGCGTTATAGACGAACGTTCACCTAATCTGTCCCAGTCAATGGGATATTAAAGTGCGCCAATCAATGTCCATAGCCACACTGTTATGAATTCGATACTAGTATATATAGCCATTGTTAATTTATTTCTTGAATCATATATCAGATTTTTAAGAAAATTATCTCAAAATGTAAATTAAGTTTTTTTGCTTAACGTTTTGCTACTGTTATCAGTGTCTATCACACATATATTCACTGTAAAACAAGTCAAATCTATAACAAAACCAAAGTTCTAGATTTTTTATGCCGTCCGACTATAAGATTTACCGATTATGTCAAATTTCAATAGGACATCTTGGCTGAATGTAAATTCGCATGACAGTTATAACATGCTCATCAGGAATCGTTACCCTGTCAGCGAAAACTGGTCTCGATTAGTATTTCCTGTGATTCCTTCTTTTTTTCTTATCTTGATGAACACGAAAGGTTAACTAATTTTTACCATATAGGGTGTCACGGATGAGCCTTTTTTAGACGAACGCGCGTCTTGCGTAAATAAAAAATTTAATCCTGGTATCTATGATGAGTTTATTTACAACCACTGGGTCGACTTTTGTGCTGACATGAATTATCATCGATATGGTCATATTTATAGATTAACTGTTTACAAAATATTAGAATTTTTGAAATACTTAGGCTTTTCTACCTCAGGAATAGATTACCTTAGCTGTAATTGACAAAACCTTTAGGAATTTTGGGTCTCAATGCTCTTCAACTTTGTACTTGTTTGGCTTTATAAATGATTTGATATGAGCGTCACTGATAAGTCTTATGTAGACGAAACGCGTGTCTGGATATCCTGGTACCTTTGATAACTATTTTGCTCTCAATTGTTTTATACGTTTTATATATGCCAGTACCAAGTCAGGAACATGACAGTTGTTATCCATTCATTTGTTGTGTTTAAGCTTTTGATTTTGTCATTTGATTACGGATTTTTCGATTTGAATTTTCCTCGGAGTTCAGTATTTTTGTTATTTTACTTTTTCTTTGATGTGAAGTAAACTGGCATGAACAAACACTAGACATTGGATTCGAAAGTTGAAAAATAAAAATGTGTGTACACGAATGAATATAACCGAGATATTTACTTTGTATTTGCCTTGGTTTTTAATGATTTCAACAATGTTTGCTTATTAAAGGTGTGAAACAGAAGATGTACCCGTTCAGTGTGAACCAAGAATGAACAACTTAGTTAACGAGCCCCATATCTGTGGAGATCTTCAAAACGTGAATGGACGATTCTCTGCATGTGTAAAGGCAATACCATTGACTGCCAGGGATTACTATAGCTCATGTGTCATGGACATGTGTTCCTATGAAGGAGAGCCTAAACTCCTAAACACTGTAAAATGCTCATCTTTGGAATCATTTGTTGAGGAATGTGCTGAAAGTGGGATAGTTATGAAATGGAGAACAGATAACTTTTGTCGTAAGTCCTAACTATTTGTCGTAAGTCCTAACTATTTGTCGTAAGTCCTAACTAGAAAAATATAACTTTTATTTCCAATGTTAACAGATTTTTTCATCCATGCTCGAAAACGAAATGAAGTTAAGCAAAATGGATTTAAAATAATTTGCTAGCCTAAAGATGTTCGACACATTAATATGCGTGATATATAATCAAGTTGGTATCTTATTTTTAATATCTCATTTTGCATTTTAAACTATACACAAGGCTACAGTCTTTAAAAAAAATGCCACAAAAGCAAGTTGGCTTTAAAAAAAGTCACCATGAGTTAAAATCGTGGACTTCCTACTGCTTTTAACAGTTCATAAAATATGTCTGGAAAGCGGAGATCACTGTTTAACACTCAATCCTTATATTTCAGACTGACTACGTTATGTAAATCGAAAATTCATTTTCAATTTCAGCACTGAAATGTAAAGACCCGAATATGATTTATAAGTCCTCTGGTCCGGGCTGTCCTGCTACTTGTATTGATCCTAAAGCGTCATCTAAGTGTACATTAGAAGAAAGAGAGGGTTGTTTCTGTAAGCAAGGGTTTGTTCTAAGCGATGATAAGTGTATAAAACAAAGTGAGTGTGGCTGTAAAGACAGGAACGGAGATTACTTTCCGGTAAGTAGTAAAATTATAATAGTTAATCATTGAAATTTACGCCAAGATTTTTATTTTCTATTTCATTCCTAACAAAATTTTACTGAGCATGATCATACTAAAACACAAACACAATTATGTAACTACATAACCAGGTAACACAGAATAACACTGCGACTGTCGGATCTTTATTCTTTTTCTGAAACATTCTATTATAACAAAAGTTTAGGAGTGTAAATTTGTTTAGGAGACAACCATTTGGTATTCTAGGGAGGGGACTTTTGTGGATTTTCTATTTATTTTCATCTGCTGCTACGCACGCCGCGCGAATATTCATTGATATATTGTGTACACACTCAATTGTTTCTTGCATATTTTATTGCAGAAAATTCATTTTCAATCTGTCTTATGCAAGGTTATTCATTTTCACCTTTTAACAGACTATGATCTGCATTGTGTCCTAAAAGATTTTAAAGAAATGCCTTGCTTTGTTACAATCAAAATAAAGAGCTAGAGAATATAATCATTTCATTTTCTGTTAACGCTTATGAATTTAGAAAAATTATGTCTGTTTTATTTCTATTTCTTTAAAAACAGATCGGATCCAAAAAAGGAAGTAATGATTGTTCGAAAGAGTACGTTTGTAGAAAGAGAGGAAGAGGAAAACGTTTTATAAAGGTGACCACGGGTAAAAAGTGCCATCGTAATGCTTTATGTACATACGATACTGATGGAGTCAGGTCTTGTCAGTGCAAGAAAGGATTCGTTGGTGACGGATACAAGAAATGTGAAGGTACATGTCAAAAACTTTGTTATTGTTAACCTTTGTTGAAGAAGATTGAAATTACTTTTAGGATACATTTTGTAATCGAATTAACATACTTATACGTAATTTTAGCCCCCAAAAATGTCACAAAACTTGAGATGTGTAATGGCATTCCTGATGAAGGTAAGCTAAGAAAAGCATTTCGGATGCACGTACTTATAACAAGTTGTTTTCATTTTTTACAAGTTCACAAACGACATTATTTCTTCATTTAAGATTTTTTTAGTGCTTCAAAGATATTTAAAGGTAGGCTTTCCAAATAAAATGAAGCTATGATTCAATATTCTATCAGAGACATATATAGTACATTGCTTGAATTATATGTCTCTGGTGATAAAAAACAAAACAACTTTTTTTGGAAATGTTGAATCAATTAATTTTTTTCATTCTTTTACATTTATAAACAAAAATGACGTATTCGCACAAAAATTAATTATTATGTGATTTTATTTTCTTCTCCGTTTTTTACAATTTATATTGCAGATTGTGTATTGTTGTTTTTAAAACTATGTTTATTCTTTATTTAGCTCTTTGTGGCAAGAAATACAAGTGTAACAAACGAGCAAGATGTGTAAATGGCCAGTGTGTATGTAACAATGGACTTTATGGCGATGGAATTAATTCCTGTGAAGGTACGTGTACCTGCAATGAATTTCAAGCAACTAATTTAGCAATTTAGTCTTAGATGCATAATTTTTTGTATTATTTGTTAGTGGTTTTGAACTAGCTGTTGGTAAATGCTAGTACTCTGAGATCAGTACTTATTGTCTTTTTGTTGTTTGGATAAACAAGTACCCAGCCACGTCCACTTTGTGTTTTTGTTAAACGTTTTTCTATTTGTATCCATCTGATGAGTTAAGCCTTTTTCAACTGATTTTTATAATTCGTTCTTATGTTATACTGTAACATCACTGTTCCAGGTTAGGGGAGGGTTGGGATCCTGCTAACATGCTGTATGTATGTGCTTGTCCCAAGTCAGGAGCCTGCCCTTCAGTTGTTGTTGTTTGTTGATGTGTTACATATTTGTTTTTCGTTTATTTTTATTAGGCCGTCAGTTTTCTCGTTCCAATTGTTTTACATTTGTCATTTCGGGGCCTTTAAATGCTGACTATGCGGTATGGGCTTTGCTTCTTGTTGAATATCGTACGGCGGCCTATAGTTGTTACTTTTTGTGTTATTCGGTCTCTTGTGGAGAGTTGTCTCATTGACAATCATACAACATCTTCTTTTTGTATATATAACAACGCGAAGTGTATATGTACCATAATAACATCACAGCTTGTCTTCAAACAACATTAAAGCTGCTGAAATAATGCACTTTCTAGACGTCTCAGACTCTAAACAAAGTTGTTGTCAATGAGACAATTGTCCAAGGACAAGATATTAAACTACTTAAGTATTATAAAGTATGATCTACAAAAATGAGCAAAAACCGATGTCAGCAAGTAAGCAATTACAGCTCCGGAATGACAAATGGAAAAACAAATAAGAAAAGAAAACCAACGAAATTTTATATGCTAAAACAAACGAAAAACTAATATGGCAATCAGAAATAAACGATAAACACCAAATTACCAGCTCCTGACGTGGACAGACAAGTGCGGCGGGAATAAATATGAAGAAGAGCACTCAACCTTTCCCCTTGTTTGGGACAGTTGTGTATCAGCACAAAATAAGATTAAACTACACAATTCATTTATAAAGCATTTAAGAGAACTAAAACATCGTTATTGGCCAGAGAATAGTCACAGAATAACCAATAGAACGTATTCGTAATAGTCATGAATTAAAATCCAGTTACATTCCATGTATCAGGTGTTTGTACATGTACTGCTGCTGGTGATCCACACTACCGAACCTTTGATGGACAGATGATACATTTCATGGGAGATTGTAAATATACACTGTCTAAAAGCTCTGAAGATATGGATGAATGTAACTTTGATGTGCAAGTCAAGAATTATAAAAAGAGGGAGTCAGCTACCGTTTCTTTTACCAGATATGTTGAGGTTCATTTTGGAAAATCAATCATCAAGCTTGACCAAGGAAAAACTGTATTTGTAAGTACATGTTAAACTTTTGTTTTTAAGATGATATACTATAGTATTATCTGCGGTAATGTTTCCTCGCATTTATGAAACGGCAGCGAAAATGAGTAAACTTTCATTTAAAGGGATCGTATTTTTTCAAAAACATAAAAGAAATTGCATTAAAAAAAGAATCGCACATTATTAAATTAGGTAAGTGTGTTTGTTATTAGTAGAGATAGCTTGTATCAAATTGGCCTTTTTTTAAATATTGATGGTGTATAAATGTGAATTTTATTTATTTCAGATAAATGGTGAGGTAAAATATCTTCCATTCAATAACAATGATCAATGGACAGTGTCATTAAGTGGTACTTATCTTAAAGTATCTTCTAAATGTGGCATCAGTGTATTATGGGATGGAATATCCGTAGTACGAGTGGTGATTCCCCGAAAGTATGGTACCTTGGTAACAGGTATATGCGGAAGTTGCAACGGACAAAAAGATGACTTGCGTACCAGAGAGGGCATTGACGTTTCTAGTAAAGAGAACACATACTCGCTGATTGGAAGCAGTTATGAAATTTCAAAGTCCAATAATGGTTTAGAAAGGTAATTTCTGTGGAAATTATATTAGAACAGTTTGTCCATCGTGAAGAGTTGCTATGAATCAGCATTGTTTTAAAGTCGCAAAGGGACTAAAATACTATATTTTAACTGTTGCTTCTTATAATTAGGCAGAATATGAAAATGAAAATAAAAATTATAAATCAGTAGTAATAATAGAGTTATTCCGCTTTCAATCGAATAACTTTTCTTCAAAATTTGATTTTTAAAATTAGTTTATTTGATGATGCTATCTGAAATAAAAGAAGTTTTTCCATTTTACGTCGTGTTGATATTGGTCGATAATTGAATCATTTGTAATCTTATTTGTAAACAAGCAGTTATGATCTTTCATATATACACCATTCATTAGTTTCATCGAAACTTTGGCCAGTTTACATTTATAATTTATTTTCTATGCTTTCAATTGAAAAATACGTTCGTTAATAAAAAAAAAAAAAAAAAGAAAGATGGTCGTTACGGGAGAATATATGGACTAGTCTAAAAAAGATAAAGATTTCAACGTCATTGCAACATTTTGTATATTAATTGATAACAGGTCAAACGAAATTGTCGTTAGGAATCGAAACGTATATCTTTAGTTTTGGAGTAACTGCATTCTTATGTGATTTTGTTCAACATAGGAGTAAATATTCTCATATTAGTACTTTTTCCTACATCTTAATCTACTTCTGTGTTATAGTAGTATCATTGAACATATATATATTTTGGTAGCAACTGCTAATTACTCAAAATCAATGTAATAAATATACATGTCAATAAAACAAAAAAAAAAGACCTATATATGTTTTAACATCCTCTTAAACGAGATCAACTGATGTGTACTAGTCAAACTAAAAAAAAAGGTAAACACATTTAAATTAGAACTATCAAATTATTTGGCAAAGCTATCAGAATTTGGAAAATAGCAAAAGTAATTAAATAAATATTTTTCAGTGAAAGTTGCAGTACAACAGACGATTTACCGGAATGTTCAGCAGATGCCTCCAGACTAGTACTGCAAAATGACAAATGTGGTGTTTTGAAATATGGAAACCAAAACTCGCCCTTTAAAGAGTGTATTAACAAAATAGCGGTTACAGCCAAAGAATATTTGGAATCGTGTGTTATGGACGCCTGTGCGTATTCCGAGAACGCAGATGAACTAAAGCAAGTAGTGTGTATGAACCTAAATGCGTTTGCTGAGGAATGCTTAACACAGGGTGTAACAATCAAATGGAGGAGGCCCGGCCTTTGTCGTATGTAAAAGCATTTTTTGAAATGATATAGTTCAGCAAAACAAAATTAAAAAAAAAAAAGTTTTCAGGAATTAGGCAAAAAATATGGTCACGGTTTGTATGATTGCAAAGGAAAAATGATTATAATTGAAATTCTGCCTCTCATTTCAACCCATGTTAAACACTTATACGTCCAAAGGGGTATTAAAATTTTATCAAATATTTATTAAGTGAACCAGTGGACGATATTGAGATTAAAATACGGAAGAGTAAAAAATATACGGGACAAAAAAAGATCAGTTATTCTGTACTATTGTAGTTTTGTTTGTCCTTTCATTTTTCAACTGACATGGGTGTTTTTGGTTTCCGTCTTCTTCTCTTTTTATAGCTATATTCACGAATAATGTTATACTTCTACCACTAATAACAGTAACTTTAAAATAAATAATGGAATTTAGATTTACAAAAACGTATAAACTCAATAGTTTACGGCCAAAGGCTTGCTTGTCAAGTATCATTCACCTTTGAACTTAGATTGAGTACTAATAATGGATTTAAAAATTTTACAGCAATAAAATGCAAGAAAAATATGAGATATAGTGACGCTGCTAGTGGATGTCCAGCGACATGTGTAGATCCAAATGCTTCAAACAAATGTAAAGATGAACCATCGGAAGGATGTGAGTGTCTACCTGGATTTGTACTGAGCGACAGAGAGTGCGTACCTCAAAAGGAATGTGGGTGCATCAGGAACGGAAATTATTACCCAGTATGTTCAAAAAATAAATTGACTATTGGTATCAGTACCCAGTTGTTTATAAGATATACATTTAACTCTATATTTTCTTAATATTACAGTGGCGGATCCAGGGGGGGGGGGGGGGGGGGTTCCGGGGGTGCGCACCCCCCTTTATTTTTGCCGATCAATGCATTTGTATCGGGACATATGTTTTGCACCCCCCTGCACCCCCCCCCCCCCCCTTTGCCCTGGGTTAGCACCCCCCCTTTCGAAAATTCCTGCATCCGCCCCTGTATTATGAAGCTTAACTTTCTAATGAATCGCAGTATCACTAATATAAGTACTGATAGAATAAGGAGACATGGAATAAATACAAAAAAACAATAATGCATAGACCAAATAATAGAGATGTCAGCTTTTCAGGTCTTCAAAATTGAGCAAATCACAAACCGTTAATAGTTTTCTTTTGGTGCTAAGAATACTGTGTTAGACCTTTTTTGTTTAGTAAATTATGTTACATAGTTATTATCAGAATGAAAACAAATGAATATATTAGAAGACTTGAAGTGTGCAAGTGACATTATGTTTATTTCATTTTATACTGAGTTCAATATACTGATGCATGTCCGTAATATGCTTGAAATTTTCGTCAGTCAATTGGTACATGCAAACATTTGAACACATGCAAGTGTCGAAAAATAGCACACATCCTGATCTTTAGGTAGGTAATGAACATTTGTTACGAGTACTAAATACGTATATACTATTTTAGCTGAACACTATTCTTATATCTGAAGACTGTACTAGAAGGACACAATGTGCATCAAGGAACGGTGAATCCATATTCGTTACATCTTCAGTTAACATGAAGTGTCATCCGAATGGAATGTGTGGACTCGAGAAAGGAGTCCGAAAATGTGTTTGTGCAAAAGGTTTTGAGGGAGATGGTATTCGACAATGTAAAAGTAAGTTGAGAACCTTTATATTTCACAAATGTATCAAGGACAACATACCGTAGTATACATTTTGAATTTCAAACACAGATCTTAGTTTTATCAAATTAAGAATATGTGGCTCTCGGAGAGTTTACACTATTTGAAAATGAATCAGGTATTTTTTTTACCTGATTTAATTGTATCTTTTTAATGAACTGACAAGATTAAAACACCGGTAAACTAGTCGTGGCCTCAATAATCTAGGAATTACGAAAGACAACTGTTTCCAGTATCGGCATAATTAAATTATGAACTTTATGTATTTCTTTCATTCACAATTGTACTTCACTCCCTTAGAACCTAGTGATGGTTATTCCAGAACATGCACATTGAAATAGGAATACGTTTTATCACTATCACTAAGGCGTGATCTGTAATAAGGGACCAGACAAGACGTTACTATCTGCCTAATACCAAGTCCTTTGGTATTGGTGTGATTCAAATGTTCAAATTTGGTGAAAAAAAATCATCTACGACAAAAGCAGTCCACAAGCACAGCTCTTTAATTAAAGGTGCTTACTTCATAACTGTACTGTGACAATAGGAACTTTACAGTTTAGTCTTTCCATGTCAACAGTTGCATGTACCTAAATTCTTAAACTAAATATCAGACGTTGCATAACTTTTTAGTTTTATATTTTACATACGCTACAGTTACCATAACAAATGTCGGTGAATAATTTTACAGAGCCTACGCCACGACCAACAGCAATACCCACAACGCTGGCAGCCTCACCAGCTCCATGGAGATTTATTGATGAGAGTGAACAGAATGATGGAGAAGATGAAGTTACCACGCCAAAACCTCCATCCAATAAAGCTACAACACCAAAACCTCCGTCTGACGAAGCTTCAACACCAAAACCTCCATCTGATAAAGCTTCAACACCAAAACCTCCATCTGATAAAGCTACAACGCCCAAACCTCCATCTTGTAATCACCCTGGTAATAACAATGTAGATAATGATTCCTTAATATGTAATCCAATTTGCAATTTGATAATAAAAATGACAATAAGTAGTTCCAAACACATGCACTGGTTTGTCTTTAAATTTGTTTTCCTATATACAATAATGTTATATAAGAGTATACAAACATTTATAAGTAAATAAAATTAAGAGACAAGTGCCTGTGGTTCCGAAATCCAAAGGAGTAGGAACGATAAGGCCCTTATTATGCCCAAATATAAGAACACATTTTAAAGTTACCATAAATATTCTTGAATCTGTTATAACTATACTAAGGTACAAGGTGTTTAGAAAATAAAATATAATTCATTTTGATTAGACAACAAACCATATCTTGTCAAATTTCTTAATTTTCTTTGTTTTTCACCGACTTTTTTTTGTATATTTTGAATTCGAAAAGTATGTGCTCTGAAGAAACAACTTTATATTTGGTGAGATTATGTAAACAATAATACTAGTACTAAAACTTCTCTATTAAAATATTCATATGTTTTTTTGGCTGTGCATGATGTGTCCACTTACAATCTGCATAAAGCATAGCCGCAAAATATTCTCTTTCGCTGAAGCGACATACCTTTTATTTAAAGAGCTAAAGTGGTTGAATTTCAAATCTAGAATTTCATATCATAAACTTATTTTTGTTCATAAAATTCTTAACGATAAAGCACCCGATTACTTAAAGGAACTCTGTTGTCCAATTGTTAATCTACATACTAGAAATCTAAGGTCATCTGCAAATAATAATTTAGCTGTTGTACGACCGAACACAAATTCAATGAAGAAATCTTTTGCATATAGCTCATCTATACTTTGGAATAAACTACCAAATGAAATAAAATGTTGTGAAAACCTGGACACTTTTAAACAAAAATGTGTTGATTTCTTGACTATAAATGATTGATAACAACTTACTGAAATATTCTAATGATTTGTATGTTATGTATATATATATATATGAATTTATTTTTCTCTTGTTCTACAGACAATTTATAGTTAGTATGAATAGTGCATTTACATAATATGTTAGAAAGCTTTGTAATATTTGTACTGTTTGTTCTTTGTGAGGGCCTCAAGGCAGATTAGCGAAAGCTAATTGAGTCACCCTCTTTAAATAAAGTCATTACTTACTTACTTACTTACTTACTTACCTTAATCATTCAATATACCAAAACAAATGTTGAGCATAATGTTTTTTTCGGTGGAACATTACACACAGTAATTAAAATTAACTCTGTTCTTTCAATGTTTTCAAACTTTTTAATGGTTGCTAAATCCTTGAGGGTAGCGCAATAAATAATAAAAAAAAGTATTCGTAATTATTTTTTAGATCCAGAATGCAGTGTAGTAGTACGTCATGATTCTTGTGGTACTGAAATCATGCTGACCGGTATTTGTGCCTACTCAAACCAGTTCACAACACAGTGTCAATACATGATAAATACTGGTATCAACACAGACGGTGAATATGTAGCTGATGTAACTGTCAGTGGCAAGAAAACCAGACTGGTTTCCGGTAATGCAATAAAGGACTGTGCCACATTTTCTGTAAAAGGATCTTTACTCATTGTGACGGAGGACACGTGTGAGAGATGCATTTTGCAGTTTATTCGTAACATGACGCCAAAACATTCTTGTATCAAATCATAACTAGTCAATACTTTTAATTGAAATTAAGTTCAATACTTGTAAATAATATTAATAAAGTTTCTGCATTATCAACATGACATTTACTTCAGCCGAAAGAAATTCACGTGTAAGTTCGTGTTGATTTCAAAAGCTACATGAAAACTTAGAAAATATGTTTTTGTCTGTATATAGTTCTTAATTTGTATTGGTCTTGTTTAAATTTCCTTATATAAGAAAGATAAATAATAATGGGGAATGAGTCCATAGGATACGGGTGAATCTAGAAAGATTAAAGTGACTTACCTAAATTTATGCTTGATATGGTGTTTTGTTGAAATAAGCATTGTATATAAGTTTCACAACATTTAGTTGAGGCAAACTAAATCTAAAGAACGGAAATGACCTTTTTTTCGTTTGTAAAGAGGCATAACTCTAGAGGTGTAATACCACCATAGATTTCCCCCTATTAGTCTTTGTTAAATTTGTTCTTTTCAAAAAAATGTGTAGAATTTATCTTTGTTTCGAATAAGGAAATACTTGGCAGGAGTAAAGTTTTATCCTGTCCAGTACTATAGAAAATCAGATGTTCCGCAGGGCGCAGCTTTATACGACCGCAGAGGTTGAACCCTGAACGGTTGGGGCAAGTATGGACACAACATTCAAGCTGGATTCAGCTCTAAATTTGGATTGTGATTAAATAGTTGACACAGCATATGTTTCTGACACAGAATGAATGTGGTCTAATGAACTTAAAATAGTTTTTTTGCCTTTGAGCAATTCACTATGCTGTTGAATATTAATCCTCTCAAAAAAATGTTTGAAGAAATTTTCTTTCTATTTATGAAATCTGAAATGAGAAAAATTTAACCCCCCACCCCCATTTTTTTCACATCCCCCTTTCCCTTTTTCCAAAACTGATCTCAATTCAAATTTCTAATGGAGTTTGCAACAATAACTACTCATTTAAATACATCATAAAATATTAAAATGTAAAATAAAGTGCTTGTTATCACTGAATGGTAAAGATTGTTTTAATTGATCAGTTTAGTTTAAACATATTTTATTTGTTAAAGTACAAATTGGATAAGACACAAGTCAAACAGACTTATGAAGTCTTCTCCATTTAACATTTATAGCAATATAATACAATTGATCAGTTGGTAGTAAAAGTGAATATACATTGTATGTTGTATAAAACAATGATTTAAGTTGATTCAACTACTATTCTGAACAAAGAAAAATAACTCCAATTGAAAATTTCTTGCTATTGCACAATATTGTGCAGTTAGATATTTCTTGCTATTGCGCAATACTGTGCAATTGAAAATATTTGCTATTGCACAATACTGTGCAATTGAAGATTTCTTGCTATTGCACAATACTGTGCTATTGAAGATTTCTTGCTATTGCTGAATACTGTGCAGTTGAAAATTTCTTGCTATTGCACAATACTTGATATAATAATTTTGGATCCTGATTTGAACCAACTTGAAAACTGGGCCCAACATCAACCAGGTGCTCCGCAGGGCGCATCATATACGACCGCAGAGGTCGAACCCTGAACAGTTGGGGCAAGAAGTATGGACAAAACATTCAAGCTTGATACAGCTCTGAATTTGGATTGTGATCAAATTTTTGACATAACATGTTTTTTTTTTTACACAAAACAAATGTCAAGATTTTACAAATCAATTAAAGATTTCTTCTTCAAACTTTTTAAATCTAAAATTAAATAGTTGACACAGCATAGGTTTCTGACACAGAATGAATGTGGTCTAATGAACTTAAAAGGGTTTTTTTTGCCTTTGAGCAATTCACTATGCTGTTGAATATTAATCCTCTCAAAAAAATGTTTGAAGAAATTTTCTTTTTATTTATGAAATCTGAAATGAGAAAAATTTAAACCACCCCCCTTTTTTTCACATCCCCGTTTCCCTTTTCCAAAACTGATATCAATTCAAATTTCTAATGGAGTTTGCAACAATAACTACTCTTTTAAATACATCATAAAGTATTAAAATGTAAAATAAAGTGCTTGTTATCACTGAATGGTAAAGATTGGTTGGTAGTAAAAGTGAATATACATTATTTATTGTATAAAACAATAAAAAAAAACTTCATCAGCAACATTTTATATTGGCAAATTTCCAATGAAGTTATTTACATAAAGTTATTGGCAAATAAAAATAGAAAATGACATCATAGTCATGTCTGGCATATGTCCAACATACATTTTCTAAAAACATTTTAGATAAGATAAGAAAAAAAAAAGCTTCATCAGCAACATTTTATATTGGCAAATTTCCAATGAAGGTATTTACATAAAGTTATTGGCAAATAGAAATAGAAAATGACATCATAGTCATGTCTGGCAAATTTCCAACATATATTATCAACTACTATTCTATACAAAGAAAGATAACTCCAATTGAAAATTAATTGCTATTGGCCAATTTTGTGCAATTAGATATTTCTTGCTATTGTGCAATACTGTGCAATTGAAAATTTCTTGCTATTGCACAATACTTGATATGGAATCCTGATTTGGACCAACTTAAAAAATGAAAAATCAAAGTACATATTTAGATAAAGCATATCAAATAAGCCCAAGAATTTAATTTTTGTTAAAATCAAACTTAGTTTAATTTTGGACCCTTTGGACCTTAATGTAGACCAAATTGAAAACTGGACCAAAAATTAAGAATCTACATACACAGTTAGATTCGGCATATCAAAGAACCCCAATTATTCAATTTTTGATGAAATCACACAAAGTTTAATTTTGGACCCCCATTTGGACCAACTTGAAAACTAGGCCAATAATTAAAAATCTAAGTACATTTTTAAATTCAGCATATCAAAGAACCCCAAGGATTGAATTTTTGTTAAAATCAAACTTAGTTTAACTTTGGACCCTTTGGACCTAAATATAGACCAATTTAAAAACGGGACCAAACATTAAGAATCTATATACACAGTTAGATTCGGTATATCAAAGAACCCCAATTATTCAATTTTTGATGAAATCAAACAAAGTTCAATGTTGGACCCTTTGGGCCCCTCATTCCTAAACTGTTAAGACCTCAACTCCCAAAATCATTTTATGGTCATAAACCTTGTGTTTGAATTTCATTGATTTCTATATACTTATACTGAAGTTATTGTGCGAAAACTAAGAATACTGCTTATTTGGGCCCTTTTTGGTCCCTAATTCCTAAACTGTTGGGACCAAAACTCCCAAAATCAATCCCAACATGTCTTTTGTGGTCATTAACCTTGTGTCAAAATTTCATAGATTTCTATTTACTTAAACTAAAGTTATAGTGCGAAAACCAAGAAAATGCTTATTTTGGACCCTTTTTGGTCCCTTATTCCTAAAATGTTAGGACCAAAACTCCCAAAATCAATCCCAACCTTCCTTTTGTTGTCATAAACCTTGTGTTAAAATTTCATAGATTTCTATTCACTTTTACTAAAGTTAGAGCGCGAAAACTAAAAGTATTCGGAAGACGACGACGACGCAGACGACGACGCCAACGTGATACCATCATACGACCAAAATTTTTTCAATTTTTGTGGTCGTATAAAAATGCACATACTATTTCATTGTATATAAGAACATAACTATCATTGGAAGTTAAACAATCAAATGTCTCCCCTTATTTAACCTATGTACAAGCTTTAGTAACCATGTAACCTCAAGTTTACAAAATATTTATAGAAACCTCAAATAAAATTAAAAAAATATAAATGGTGCTTTGAAATACCCAAGACATATGTTTATGACACAGAAATGTTTTACTGCAATGATTTGTAGGATTTATTACCTATAACTGTCAAATTGATTATTCAAGGGAATATTTTTTTTCGACCTATTTTCGTATACAACCGGATGTGACTTTTCATGATTTGGTGGTATTACACCAAGAACGGTAGAGGCGACGCCACCAAAATTCAAGCTTCATCTGTGTATTGTGATTATGACCATTGAACATAAGTTTCATAACAATTGTAAAGTATTATTTGCAAGCTAAAGTAAAGAGAAGGGGAAATAAAAATTCTGCATTGTAAAGGGGCATAACTCTAGATCAATTATAGCGACGACACCAAAATTCAAACTTGATCGGTGTTTTTGTGGCATTACGCACTGGGTTTCATAACATTTGGTTAAGACAAACTCAAGTAAGAGAACGGAAACGAAAATTCAATGAGAAAAACCCACACCATACACCTAGAACAAAGACGTATGGACCATAGAGTATGACTAAATATGTGAAAAGATATTTAGATAACATTTAATATGTATGTACAAAACAGTTTTAAAATCTATAGGCTACAGCTATTGTTAATTTAAAGCTTTGAACCTTATTTTTGATAATATCCATTGATATAAACTTATATATCAGTAACTATAAATATTCCAACCATTCCTCTTAATTTAGTAACAGCCCTGAAGTGCTTGATTGTAAAAATTGTGTGTGCAACGGATGTTGATTTTCCATTGCTAACTCCGACAATTCACTTTAGCGAATGAGACTTTGTCTCGATATTTTTCACGTTAGGATGATTGCTCGCTGTCCGATTCCAAATCATCGATTTTCTCTTTTGAACTACAATGTTTTTCGGTAGTGTCTCTCTTTTGCTCACTTAGTTCTTTTTCTTTCATTTGTTGCATGTGTCTCCACTTCATTCTTCTGTTTTGAAACCAAACTTTTACCTACAGGAAAAGATCAAATTGTTAATTAAATGCCAAAATATCAAGTTAAGTCAGTTGAGATGTTCATGATGTTATTTGCGTCGTTTGTTTTGACATAATAATATAATTTTGAGTATAAAGTCCACTTTAGACAAAAATGATATATGTCTAGATTTCTCTTTCCCTTTCCCTTTCTAAAGTTTATCGGCCATTTATTTTTTTACATTAGAATTGGATTAGTAATATTACTGTTTAGTTGCCAGCATCAGTCTGAGATTTGTTGCAAACATTCATTATTATTTTTGCTCCACAATCAATCAAAATTCAAACTTTTCACATGTAAGCATGATATATTCAACCTTTCTATTGTCTTAATTCTCTGTTATTGAGTGACCTTAGTCTATGATGAGTTTATTTACAACTACTGGGTCGATGTCACTGCTGGTAGAGATTTATTTCTCCGAGGGTATCACCAGCCCAGTAGTCAGCACTTTGTGCTGACATGAATTATCATTGATATGGTTATATTTATAAATTAACTGTTTACAAAATTTAGAATTTTTGAAAAAATAAGGCTTTTTTACCTCAGGCATAGATTACCTTAGCTGTATTTGGCAAAGCTTTTAGGAATTTTGGTCCTTAATGCTCTTCAACTTCGTACCTTATTTGGCCTTTTCAACTTTTTGGGTTCGAGCGTCACTGATGAGTGTTTTGTAGACGAAACGCGTGTCTGGCGTATATACAAAATTTAGTCCTGGTATCTATGATGAGTTTATTTAGTACTACATGAGTGTTTAATGGCCTTGTCTGCAAATAGGGTCTAGTCAGGTGGGTTATTAGCTATATCAAAATATAGGTTTTAAGGTAAACAAAATTTATGGCTTTATGCTTAAAAAAACTTCATCAGCACAGCAATCAATTTTTAGAAGGCTTCGATATAGGTGAATAATGTAACCGTCAGTATAAAATAACCTTAGCCAAATACCAAAAATCCACGTCAAAGGGCAAAAAAGTCCCGCACAGGAAAATTGAAAAAAGAAATCCAGTATTGACTTATTAAGACAATCATCGTATGGTACTACACATTCATTACCATTATCGCATGGTACAACACATTCATTATCATTATTGTATGGTACTACACATTCATTGCCATTGTCGTATGGTACTACACATTCATTACCATTATCGTATGGTACTACACATTCATTGCCATTATCGTATGGTACTACACATTCATTGCCATTATCGTATGGTACTACACATTCATTACCATTATCGTATGGTACTACACATGCATTACCATTATCGTATGGTACTACACATTCATTACCATTATCGTATGGAACTACACATTCATTACCATTATCGTATGGTACTACACATTCATTGCCATTATCGTATGGTACTACACATTCATTACCATTATCGTATGGTGCTACACATTCATTGCAATTAATATCGTATGGTACTACACATCCATTACCATTATCGTATGGTACTAAACATTCATTGCCATTATCGTATGGTACTACACATTCCTTACAATTATCGTATGGTAATACACATTCATTACAATTATTGTATGGTACTACACATTCATTACAAATATAATGAGTGTTTGCAAAAATATAAAACATGTATGTAACGGTCTCGGTTGTGGGAGAAACAGCAGAAAAAGAATACCTTTATAACCAACTATGGCATTATTCATTTTCGCTACAGTAATTCGAAGCACATAAACAATTATCTACGAGTCCTGGATTAATGCCAAATTGGAGTGCCACACCCAAATACCTTTACTGAAAGTTATATTATTAAGTTTGTTTTCATAATAACAGTCTTCATTTCTGTGTCTTCCTTCGACCAGCAAAGTCAATATACAGCAGATGCGAAATGAATTTCAAACATTTCTTATCAAATGTACAATTATGACGGATGGAATAATTGGCTTTATAAGTGTCATGTAATTGAGATTTAGTTAGAAGGTTAAAGTTATCTACATTTTTGGTGAATTGTTTTGTCGTTAGTTTAAGTTCTAACCCGGCACTCTAGATCTTATTTAATTCATAGACGACGTTTGCAAATATATGGGGCTGATTTAAATGTGTCTCTGGTATGCAACGGTATAGATATGATTGAAATTGTCACCAAACTTTGAAACAATAAATGAGCATACTTCATCGTTTGAAGGAAAGGGATAATATTAGATTCTTATCAGTACTCTGGTGGATTACTTAATATAAATTCTGCCTCCTACGAATAAAGGAATCGTTGGTTGATCACGATAAGATTGATTGATTGTTTGGTGTTTGCTTTACGCCGCATGATCGCAAAAAGGCTATATCGCGGCGGATCACGAGAACAGAGCACAGTTTGTTCCCATAAGAATATCGTCTATTGGCTAAGAAAAATTTCAATCCAACGTAAAAATGTAAGTTGTCGTTAAAAATGAAACAGCGTGAGCGATAAGAGATTGATATTTTAAATAAGTCAACCGCCATTTTATTTAAACACTGAAACACTAACATGCATGTCTGTTTTCATTGCGGTGAGTTGCGAAAACGCATTTTTATCGAATATACGATGCTTCTCAATGCAATTAAATTCCGTATGTTAAAAAAATTAAAAGGTGTAACATGTTTGGCATGTTGTAATCAAATATTTGTTTTCTCTAATTACAATTTGACATATCACCTGTGTTTTACAGGTGTTTTCAATACACATTATTACACGAATCTACGATAAGTACGATACACAGATGTTGTGACAGATGCGGTTATCAATTCATTTAATGTGTCTGTAATATGTTTTTATTAATTTATATACATTTGCCCCATGCTATGGAGTTCATATACATTATGTAATAAATAAATAAATTTTATTTCATGAATTGAAAATATAATAAAGATAAATTGAAGCGAGGCTAAGTTAGTGCAAATGCTCAGTTGGAGATTTTTAATATGCAATTTATTATTTTCATAATTATAGCAGCGATATAGATACAAGGCCAGGTAACTGAACGTAGATAACATATATATGTCTATTAGATTTACAATTTAAAGACTATATGTACATTACTGAAAAAAAGTATAATTTATTTGCACTGACAGAAAAGAGAACTGCCATTGAGTTTTATTGAACTCGCTTCTCTCCTGCAAGTTTCGAAGCAACTACAAACAAATCATATTTTTTGTATTCTTATGAATCTAACAATGAACAATAAAAAACAAATCAAGCAATCAGACAACAGCTGAAACTTTGCATGATCTAAATTTAGTCAGTAACTCTCGGTCATAGTAGAGAGAAGTAAACATGTCTTTTTCTAATGTTCTCAAAATGGTTTTAGTTCACATTTTTTATTTGCACTCAGAATTATTGTATAAGAGTCGGAAGAAGGCATGTTAAACGCCATCAGTTGGCCCCCAGAAAAATAGGTTGCGGGCTGAAACGTTAATAGCATTTTCACATTGATGTCCACAACTTTATTATCTTTGATTAAAATTTTACCATTTACATATATACATTTTGATCAAATTAAATTTGTGGATTAGCCGTTACAAAAACACATCTTGTAGACGCATAAATTCTAGGGTTGGGCAGTTGGTCATATTTAAATAGAGAAAACCGGGGGAATATTTGTAGTTTTAGCAGGTTAAAGGGTTTTTATTAAGCAAATAAGTATACAATATCAAGAAAATATCAATATTGAGTGATGTGGTTGCCATACGTTCAGTGGCTAATATTCCATGCATGTTCAGGCATACCTGACCAATAGTTTAATGATTTGTGAATACAAAAAAGAAAGGTTATTTATTAATACATTTGTTAATTTTACGCTTACAATTGAAATAAAACTTAAAATATAACATTGAAATCACTATTCCTTAAAAATAATCAAGATTACCTGTGCATCAGTAAGTCCTAACATAGCTGCTAGTTGTCTTCTATCAGGTTTTGTGACGTATTTTTGTACTTCAAATCTCTTTTCTAAACCTTTTCTTTGCAAGTTTGAGAAAACGGCTCTGGACCATGATCTTTTTCGCTTTGACTGACCATTTGTACAAGTATCGTCATTTAAAATCGAATACGGGCCTATTAAAACAAAAATTTAAACAAACATTAAGTCCTGTCAATATTTTACTTTCAATTACTCATTGTTTTTTTTACACATACCCTTATCTTGTACAGGCCCTGTTACAGAATCTAATACATACAGGGTAATATTTTCAAATGCGTACACCAGAAAACTATGATTGGCTTACATCGTACTTACTAAACAGTGGGAACCCAACCAATGATGTGAATTTTAATGTTTCATTTTGGGGTAACAAAAAATATGAAAGTATCTATAATTCTTAAGATTCTGAAACGACGAATTAGAATATTAAATAGAAAAAGAAAAATCCTTAATGTCAGTTCATTTTTGTATCTTGCGCTACCCTGGAACAAGTATTTTCAGAACTATACGTGCTAAGTCATTAGAGTCCTATTATACACAATTTATCATTGACCTTATATTATCAGTACAATGATTGTTTTAAATGATTTGGTATTATTTCAATCATCAACGAAAATATTTGCAGAACCAAAAAAAATTGCTTCAAAAAATTTCAATTTATTATTTTCTTGAAATAACGTGACTGTATTTTTTTTTTATTAAACATAATTATAATTAATGGTGTCGTTAAAAAAAACTATGAAAAATATTATATTTTTGCGACACGTCTGATTTTCATCGAATCATGGAAAATTTAAAAATAAACTCATCATCATAAAAAAAATGCACACATATGCCTAAGAATTAATGGGAATTTGATTGCCATGCTAACACATCAAAATGACAAATCGACCCAGTCGTCTTATCTCGCTTACGGTTATAAATTCTAAGTTGTAATTTTGTTGTCCGTTGCAATGAAAATAAGAGATCGCTTGATAAGTTGCAGGTGTAGCGCTTTTTTAAACACTCTTCAGATATCGCAACACAGCGATGTGATAGTCAAATGTGAAACTTATCAATACTTTCGTTTATGTATATATATTTTTACTGTTGGCAAGATTTCTGATCGTGCCGCGTATTTCAAAAACGTATGTTTTAATAAATTGTTTTGGAATTAAATATATAGGATACTAAGTTTTTTTGTGTTTTTTTTTTTCCAAATTAAATTGTTAGTGAATGATTCCAAATTATCAAGTATTATTAATAGAGAGAGACTATTCGGAACATTTAATTGTCAAATGTGTTTAGAAAAAACATTTGTTGAATTTTATGGATTTCTGGATAAACCATTCATCAAAAACGCTCAAACCCAATATTAGAACTCCATGGGTGTATAAGTAACGAATAATTTGAAGAGAGTGTGGCTTAAAATAATTTAAAATGGAAGACAAATCCATCTATAGTCAACTTTTTCCTGAAGGAGTTGAAACCTCAGTTTCTTAATAATTTCTCAATTCATACATGGATAATTTTGTAAAGTTCTAATGATACAACATTAAATTATAATGATAAAAACGCAATGACTTTTTTTGTGTCAAAATTTCCAAAATAAACCAATTTATTATTAAAAGCAGTCTTTTTGTATTTTCTTGACATTTTTAATACCTATGTTGGTGAAATATATATAGACAAGGTTTTTTTCTCACTTCCTTGTCACATTGACATTTGCAGGAAGCACGGAATAGTAATAAAATTATAAAATATACTGCAAAGTAGACATTTCAAAAGGATTTTTAGCTCTCTCGAGGTCTTATTAAAATACATAACATACAAAAGATCATAAAAACTGAACGAGTACACGACAATACCACAGAACTTTAATAGAAAGATTTTAAACTTCTATGAGACTTCAATTTTAAAGCAAATAAAAAATTGAACAATAATATGCGGTGTATGTAGAATGTGAACAAGCAAACATTTAGTGTGATTTTGTTTTTAAATATTGTTATTTTTGTTGTTAATCAGATACTGTTTTATTTTGTATGATGCTCTTTGTGAGCCCATCTAATGGAAATAAAGCATCTTCCAACTACATTTCATTACAGAAAAGGTTTACAAATCGAAAAATGCATTCCATTATAAAATGTGGATATTGTACATGCTACTAGACACCATTATTTTGTTGATAGAGCCTTAGTTTATCTGTCGTGTAAGTTTTGTTTTAACAGTAAATACGCTTGAGTAGAAGTAAGAGGGGGATAGGAGGGGTCCTGATCCCGAATTCCCAGGCTTAAAAACACGAAATCCCGAAATCCCGGGTTTCAAATACGAAATCCCGAAGTCCCGAAATCCGAAAAAAAAGGAATTTCCGGATCCCGAAAGGGTCAATCCCGAAATCCCGAGCTTAAAAACACTCAATCCCGAAATCCCGATAAAGGTCCTATCCCCCCTCAAGTAAGCAGTAAAGGAATAAAAGCTGACATTGTTTTTCTCTTCTTTCTCTCTTTTATACACAAAATAACACCGTGAAACTACCCGAGATAATACATCTAGACATTTCTATAGATATTTCCTTTTAATTTTAGACAGGAAAGCATTTATAATACATTATTGGAATCATATATATATATTCAAGTGTAATTAACATTAAGCATAAAATGAAGCAAAATAATACCCAGAGACGATTTTCTTTTTCGTCTTTTCGGAGTTCTATTGTTGAATAAATTTAAAGTTATATACCGACTTAAAAAAAACCACATAAAAATACTTATAGTAAATTAATTTGATAATCAAAAGGTGACGAAATTGCACACATTACTTGCATCAACCTTTGAAAGTAAATTAATTTAATAAAAAGGATGATGAAAAAGCACATTTTACCTGCATCAACCTTTGTGGTAATTATTTTTCATATAAAATTTTAAAATCCTTTATAAATTATATGTAACTATATGTAACTATAAATAATCTTAAAAAAGGAATTGCAAAAAAATCCGTTTCGAATCTCCTGACAAAATTGAGAAGAAAAAAAACACATTTCTCCGCTTTTTAAGTGCAAGCCCATTGTTTAGTAAATGTACTGACTTTTGTAAAACTATTATTTATTAAAGAAGAATTATAAATACCTGGAAGAGTTTCTGTCTCTGAATGATAAAGTGTATAGTGTGGAGAATTAAAAGGATGCGATGACATCTGTGAGAACATAAGGACACTGCAAGATGGAGAACCACAATCACACGTCCGTGTTAAAGAGAATTTGTTTCTGTTTTCTAAGAGAAAAAAAAATACAATTCCAATTAATACATCTATGAAAAAAAAATCAATTTATAATGTATATTTTATTCATTCATTTTTTTTATGATGAATCTCATCTCAAATTAAAACTTTCATAGTGAATTATGAATTAAACGCTAGAGTTTAAAGTAATTACTTAGCAACACAATTCTGAATTTTAGAAATTAAAAAAGAAATTAATTACATCAACTACTTTTATCGATCTTACCATGTACTATCGGCGATTTATGTCCAAAGTCCTCGGAAAGAATTCGATTAATTCCAAACTTAAGGTCTTTAGGTGTCCCTATAATCGGTAATCGTTCTTGATTTATCGGAGAAACAATATTTTCCACACTTTTAGTCCTACAAAAATCCTGCAAAGGTCCTAAAGCTGACGGAGTTTGTTGTTCCTGTCTTATATGTAAAATATCCATTATATGGAACGAGGTCGGTTTCCGAGGATACGTTCTATATCCGGGCCATAACAGAGATTGGTTACATCCATAACAACCGTCCTGATACATTTTTGAATTCTTTAATAAACTAGACTTCAGTTTGTGACGAACTTGTATCCAAATCATCACAACCTCAGCATCTATAAATAATCGCATAGCTCCTCCTTCAGCCGTTGACTAGAGCTGTTATTTGTATATTATGTAGATGGCAAATATATATATATATATAATTAGGTTATAAAAGTAAGCTAATTTAATGATAAATATTAAAGGAAGAATCATCGTTTTTTTGGTTGTATTAATTGAATTTGATAATAAAATATTTCGTAACCTTATTAAAAACAAAACGCTTGAAAAAATATACATTATATTCCCAGAAGTACTTCTTAATAAACTTTTTGGAATAATTGAATAATGCTCGATCTTTTTCTTGAATAATAATTGCTCCAAAAACGTTCCCTGGTTAATACAAAGACGATTTTTTTTTGGTTTTTTTTTAGGAGCATTAAAAAAAGAAGCAAAAGATCAATTAAACGGCATTATTTGATCCGATGAATAAAAAATAAAAATTTGTTAGTATAATTTAATTTTCAATGCATTCTCTTCTCCCCGACCCATTCACTTTTTCTCGTGCACTATCCTCAACAAACAAGACTTCTAAATGAAGGTATATATATATGTATTTAAAAAAAGATGTGGTATGATTGACAATAAGACAACTCTCAAAAGAGACCAAATGACACAGAAAAAAACAGCTATATTTCTCCGTACGGCCTTCAATAATAAGCAAAGCCCATACGGCATAGTCAGCTATAAAAAGCCCCAAAATGACAAATGTAAAACAATTCAAACGGCATAATTTATTAATGTGCGAAAAAATGAACGAAAAACAATCGACAACCACTTACTTTATTTTGTGTAATTTCTAATTGATTAATTTGTCTTAATAATAACCTAATCTAATTGTACACACCTTTAACCAAGATAAAATTGTAAAAATTGAAATCATCCTCATAAAATGATAAAAATGTTGCATCCGTGTTACAACGATAAAACACAGGTGATATGGCCACCTAGTGGTTAATTTTACCCGTCTTATTTAACCATCATTAATCGTTTATTTTTTACAGGTCATCTTATAACATTGAATAAAAATGTCTTAGAAACGAGATATATTGTTTCTCGGAGTGGTAGTGTTATCAAGGTAGTAAAACGGTTACGAATTTTGACAAGTTCGCCCAGATGTCATCTGACGCTAATGATGTGATAAAACGTAAGAGCACGTGAATGAAACCAGGGGTCAGTAAAGATCATATCCCACCTGCAAACCGATTACAACTTTTTTTGCGAAAATGTTAATGCTGATGAGACTTCATCGTCAATTAAAATAAAAGTTAAATGTTTAATTAATTGGTTTGGTGATATTTTCTGTTTTTGGTCGTTACTGTTGTTCGGGTTACTTGCTTTTATTTGCTTTTGTGTATGTGTCTGTGTTTGTGTGTGTGTCTGCTGCGGACCAAAAATACCAAAAGTATAACTTAATTCTTCCTTAGACACGTTTTCTGTATTATTATTTTTTTTCTGGAATCAAAAACGGAAAATACAAAAGCGTGAGGCAAGTAAGTTTGCTAGAATCATGTAATTAAGCTTTCAAGGTTCGCATGAAAATAGCCAAACAATAATTAAATGGGACTGATTTAATAAAATTATTAGATTTTGGCAATCTCATTTTAATGAGATTGAGATTTTGAGAGACACAAATGAAAAAAGACGTTCACATTTCAGACTTGTAAGGTTAAGATCTGGACTTTAAAAGTTAACCAACACTTTCTAAATTTCGTACGTGCGAAGGCAGAATTCCTGGATTTACCTTAAACAAGAACGCTAAATAAAACGGCAAAAAAAAAGGGAAGCCAATGATAACCGATTTGATTTAACGTTTAAAGTAAGAATTGAGACAACCAAACAAACATTTCAAAGTTTATATCTTATTTAGATTTACGTTTACTTTAAGGTTTATGACTTGGAATTGCATGAAATATTTGCCACTTGCCATAAAGTAAACAACAACAAATCAACCGTAGGATTATCATACGGAAAATTGTATCATTAAAAAAATGGAAATTATTAACCCACAATAAGTAACTTTTACAGCTGAGCACCTATATGTATATAATTTATCCAGATTTTTCTTGCAAGACGGTGGTGTGTTGTTCTGCTTTACTAGTAAATCCCTTGGGGAAATTGCTTAATTGTTTAAATGTACGCTTAATTGAGATAACGCTTTTTCTAAATTCAACACGAGAAGGTAAGCTTTAATCTATAATATCGTTACCAAAAAAATCTTCATCAATAAATGTGTATTTGACAATAAGAAAATTGATTGGTTGTTGGTTGCACGTCCATTGGCAAATATGTCAATCATGTTCAGCACGAAATAATAATCAACTCTTGATCTCTGCTTTTAATGTATATGGTTTTAATTTATTAATATATCTCAGTAATGTACCATTTTTATTTATAATATACATTGAAATTTCTTTCCAAATCGTACACTATTTAGTAACGCAAAATATCTTACTTTGTTTGAAATGGATATGTGGATTTGATTAATGTACAGTGTTCAATTTATTTCCTGTTTCGTTTTGAATTTTAACATCTTATTCATTATAAAATTGTTTTACTACATAAAAAAAATGTCCATTTCTTCTCCAAGGCTGTCGAAAATAGTGTTTAGACAAAAAACAATTAAGGAAAACTTATTTAACTTTGAGAGGAGGTTTTTTTTAATATCTTGGTTATGGTTTTTTTCTTACTACGCACACACATTTTTTGTTAAGAGCTTAACATTAAAAAAAAGCACAAAATCTCCATTAGAATTTCTTTTTGTCAGATTTCTTGAATTATTGTTTGCCTTATTTCAAGGTGATTTATTCTTATCACTTTACCACAATAAATAAATAAATGATTGTCAGCTTCTTCTGAAATAAAAGTGTCAGAAAATTAAGTTCTATCTGTATAAACACTTTTGAAATACTTTGAACTCCCCAGGCGCTGTCCATTAACCATAACGACCTACTAATAGCTACTAATCGTTGCCTATGTTTAAGATTGGAGGTGTTTTGATTTTCATAAAATAATCATTAATAAACCGTATTAAAATAAATGGTTTTGATGGGTCATCTGATTCTGTCAATATTGTACAGATAAAGAAAACATGTGAACTGTGCATTGAAAGATAATCCGTTTAAATTATTGATGCTTATCGTTTTGAATAAGAATAATATAAATAGCAATATTTAATAAATTATAATAATCAAATAATTGGAAGAAATTATCAAACTGATATATAACGAAATTGCTGACAAAAAGGTAAATTCAATTTTAAATTCATATTTCGTGTATAAAGTTTTCTAAGTTTTTAAAGCTCTTTTTATGTTTTCATCAGACAAGGGTTGTATTTACTCAAAACACCTGGCCGAGCTGGAACAGGAATTATTCATATATACTTATATAAATATATTTTACATGTTGGCTACATTTAAGAACAAAATCAAATTACATTTAAATAACAATTTCTATTACACCAACTCAACAACAATATTCTGCGACAACTAAAAAATCCTAAGCATTATAAAATAGTAAAGATACCAAATCAACATTTATATTCGCATCTTCATATAATTTACACTTGAAATGAGCTGATAATGAAAACATGTAACTCTTCTTCAACTTGATCAAACAAATGTGAAAAGATAGAAAGGAATATTTTGGGGTATCAAACCTGACATTTTGAAAAGAAAACTGATACATTTGTGTAAATTGGAAACTTGTATGGGCAAAACTCTTGTCATACTGATAATTTTTGCTAGCCTAGAATGCGTCTTTTCTATACATTACAGTTTTAAGGAAAATAGGCAAAATTAATACAGTAAAAAAATGGATAAAACCGATTTGAGGTCAACAACTCCAGAAGTATGTCGACGTTTTCAATCAAATAACTTATTGTTGGATCTTGATCATCTTTGGTTTTCCTTTTTTGTTTATTTACAGCATTATCCCCCAAATGTCTTACAAGAAAGGAAAACAAATGTCAAACTTTCTTTAAAGGGCAATAACTCCTATATGAAAAATAAAATTTGAAGTCGATGGAAGGTCTTTGATTTTTGATGTTATTTCAGCTTATTCTTATATTATTAACTTTAATAATGTAGTCATTTTTTTTATGTGGGAACATAACATTGACAGAATCAGATCTTGGTTATAACCTTGCCATTTACAGTAAATATAAAATCCAGTCTTTTTATTCGCCGAAACCAAAAGAATGAAATCGAGAAAGCAATCAGATTGTATAAAGCAAAGAAAAAGACCAAACACACGGTAGCCACTACACACAACACTAATGAATAAGCAAGTCGAATACCACAAACCAAATTTGAAAAGAAGAGATGTCGGACTGTAGGTTCGTCGGACGGGTGAACAGGTCCTGCAGCGTTCATGACATGCATGCCGATGATAAAGTCACAACTGATGCATGATTTAAAATAAACGAAAAAAGTTTTCATAAATCGTGTTTTCTAAAACTGTAACACCAAAACGATTCGAGATTTGTCGTGATTCTGAATCAAACGAATATGTGTCCTTTTCAATGCTGTCCCATTTTAAATACTGACACATTGCAGGATTCCCGATTCACCTATATTTCCATGCTGAGACTACTCGTTCGTACTATATTTAAACGCCATCAGACTATCATCATGATCTCCATGATATATTTAATTAAATTTCTATATCTCAGTAAGTGTAATATAAAGCTCTGATTGCAAAATTAAGAAATATTGCTGTATAATTATGTAATGGATTTTTACTTTTACCGTGAGAAAAGGCACTACCATGTATATAAATCTATTCACAAATAAATCGTTCCTGCTGTTTAAACGAAAAACGCAATAGACATTGACATTTCTTTATTTTGAATAGCTTAATATCATTATTTTTAATTAGGAGTCAATAATCTTTGAATAGTTAAACGGTTTAGTGAGTAATATACCGTTTTCAGATACTTTTAATCTTTGATATTTGCTTTTTAATCGGACGATCATTTGATTATTTGGGGGATGGGGATCTGAAAAAAAAAGAAATCTGGACATGGTTAGAGCTAAAAATAAATAATTATCAAAGACAGACGGGTTAAAATGTAAGTTCTGCAACACAAATTACAGGACCTTATTGAGCAAAAAAAATATTTCAAAAAGAGATGAATAGTCAATCTGCAACCCGATCCCCTACCCCTCTACGAATATCAAATGGTTGTCCCCGAACATGAAAACTTTTAATAGTAAAATGTTATCATAGTGATAACTAATTAATGTAAAGCCAAAACGGATCAGATATAATGTTTATAAAGGTTCCAACATAATTTATCCTTCATAGATGGACAAAGGCTCGAATATTTGGACTGGACAGATTTGACATGCCATGGCCAAAACGGTCTTATCAATCTTATCGTCTGTAAACAGTATTAAGTGTTCATCGTGAAATAATGCAAGTGCATTGCTTTTTTAATAGCCATTAATTAGTGTGTCATATGTTTGATATGTGTTAATATATAGCGACTGGTTATACTAGAAGTCAGACCACAGACGCTTTCATCTTTCGTTAAATTACATCTTATATACAGGCACATTCAACAAATCAAATGGAAATTTGTATTTATTAACCACTATCAATCATAAGCACTAATGACCACAACGAAAGACAAAACCATTACGTACCTACGGCCCTATCATCCAGTTAACCATCTGAATTTCTTCAAGACGGGAAATTTAGTCTATACCTGTCAGCCACCGACAAATTAACTGCCGTAAAATGCTCAGTTCTCATCCAGACTTATCATTTTCACCTCGTATACTTTTTCAATTAGATTTTTATTTTTTCTAAAATTACTTGATAGGTTAAGAATCTTTCTGGATTGTGTCAGTGCGTTGTTATAAAGATGAAAAACTAGCACATCTAATATATTTTATTAGCATCGTAATGAAATGTTAATATCCTTCTGTACTGCTAATATACGGCAATTAATTCGGCAAGCGAAGTGAACAAGCGAGATGTTTTTATTTAGATTTTGAAATATTCAAGACGGAATCGCAAAAATAATATACTATAAACTTAAAATATTTACGCAAAACATCTACAATGATTAGATGGAGCTAACTTGGAGAAACAAAGTTACAACATATATAGAGGAAATAGGCCTCAAGGAGCCTGCATAAATTCACAAATTAATTATTTTTTGTTACTTTCTACAAAAGAAGTGTCACATGTTTTAATAACTCGAAAAAACTGTCTGACTTGTATAAAAATTTCAAAAGCACATATCTTTGATGTTTTTAATAGAAAGTTACTTAAAAATAGTTTTTAGTTATTATATTTTTTTATCTTTTCCCTAACACAATAAAAAAAATGATATTACAAATTATGATTTTTTTTTTTGTGGAATTTGATATTTCCTTTTTATGACAAAGTAATCCGAAAGAATTGTTCCTTGATAGCTAAGATTTTTTTGAATATAAAGTTAAGTCATTTCCTCTTTTTTCTCTTCTTTCAAGCAGAAGTTTACCAGATACATATCGAAACTCTTCCTAAAGAAACTCTTACATCTTAATATCTATGTGATATTTGTCCTGCCAAAAATGCAAGTATTCTGATCTTTGTCCCGACACGAACAGGGTTGGAGATTGGACGATTTTTGACTATGAAATTTTGGAACTTAAACATGTGGCTGATATATATGAATGTGTCTTAAAATGTAAAGTTGCGTTTTGATTTTTGTTTTTTGTTTTGTTTTAAATTGTGGAAAATAATTGTTGCATTGTTAAAGTTGATGGTACAAGCAATCAGGGATGGATGGATCCAGGGTCCCTGTTGGCCACCCTCTCTTTAAGACCTTAAAATGCTATGAAAGCAGTCTTTTTTCAGATTTTTACTTTCCCTTAATTTATAGACTAATAAATATTTTCATTGTCACCCTCTGTCACCCCTTCCTTTTTAATCCCGGAAACGCCAGTGGACTTAAAAATAAACTTTAGAAAACATTTTGAAGTGATTTCGTGTAACACTCTAAAGATACATGTTCTCAGGTGCACACACTATTATACAAAATTCTATCAACCGGAAAAGAAACTGATTACTATTGAATCCGCTATCTGATTTTATCGGAAGAACGAAAAGGTGCAGTACAGCGAGGCAAACATCTCCGTGTGAAATTTGATTGGAATAAAGCATTGAATGCATAAAATGAAAATGTTTTCATTCGTTTATAAACGAAAACAATTCTATTATATGTGCATTCAAAGCGTTTCTTGGATTTACCTACGTTGGAAACGCTTAAATCCAAATTTTGTCCAAAAATTTAAAGGATAATTAGTAACTATGTTATGAAGCACACGATATCTCATATTCGCTAGCCAAGGGTTACCATCCACGCCCCTTCTTTCCACAGGGAGGAGTGGATCATAATCCTCGACTTGTATAGGTTAGACAAAACTTTGAGCGTTACATATATGAAAAGAATTAAAACCAATGCTCTTCAACTTTTCTTACGATTTTAATCTGAGCGTCACTGATGAGTCTTATATAGATGAAACGCACGTCTGGCGATAACTATTGTATACAGAATACATTTGTTTGTGTGAGAATAATTAACATACTATTTTCTTGAAAACTCGATACAAACATTTAATATATAAATTTTTAAATACGCTTGATATTTCTGCATAGATTTTGAATGTCGTGACAAAAAAATACAACCTAAAACAACCAAGATTAATTTAGAAAGTGAATGTTGAGTTGTTGCGCTTTATGAATCATCAAAATCTTATGATCAGTGGCATATAGTTGTGTCTTTTATTCGATAACGTATGTTGTCTGACATATATATATATCTTAAGACTTTCCTCTGATGCAGTCGATAATTAATAAAGAACTTTCTTGACAAGTCTCATGTGCAATTCTATATTGTCGTTCAGTGTTCCAAGCAAAAAAAAAGCAATCGTCGTACAACTTTAGGGTAATGAAAAGAGGGTCGATAAAAAAATAACAGTTGGCGCGGGGCCACTAAGCATTCTGCCCTCTTTGCAATCCAGCATGTTCCATATATAAGCTTAGGGAGGGAATCGAACCCTCGTACGCCAATCGAGTCATTATGACCCCTCTTTTCACGTTTCACAAAATTTTATCAAGTTCTTCCAAAATCAGAATAAGAAGGTTCTTAATAAATTATCGATAGCATCAGGCGAAACATAAAAATTTCATACTGCTATTATTTATAAAAGACTACACAAAAAAAAAAGACCAATGCCGAAAAAATGAGACACAACTAGGTGCGCTGCTGAAAATGGTCTGAAACAAGGTACTGACAGCCTCGGTAAATATAACTTTTGGTGTTGATAAAAGCCTTGTAACCACTTCACTGAAAGCCATAATAGGTTTTGGTTTGAGGGTGAAGTCGAAATAGCAACCTAGCGGCAAAGAAAACTTTAAAAAAATATCAACTTAATGTTTTCAACGAAACATCTTTTGTCGCCAAATCTTTTTTCGTCGTCTTTTATCAGGAAAGGTGTCACGATATTGCAGTACTTAATATGTCTTTCGACATTAGGTTTAAAAAAAATTATTAAAAAGTTTAAATTAATTTTGTGTAATGTATGTTTGTGACGTGGCATGTATATTTGAAATGAAATTTTAAAAACATGTTCTCCTTGACCATCTATACTTAATAATTTTGTGCTATTTCAGAACTCGATTCAACTTTTTTAAGCCCTTAGTTTCTTAAGGATTCTGGTTCGTAAGTTTTTAGTGTTCGATTTGGCAATAGTGGGTTTCGTTCGTACCGATTGATTTCTGTGTAGTGTGGTGTGTTTTTTGTGGTGTTAATTCTGATTGTCCCCTTTGCATTTTCTTACTTAGGAAAATAATGATGAATTTATAGTGTAATTCTTTCTAATCTAATTTTCAGTTAAAATGTAGATAGACAATTGTCACACATTTGCCTGTATCGCTCACCTGGTGAAAAAAATCGTCAGTTGGCAAATAAGGACCTTTTATAGCGGCATTAACCTTGCTACAATAGTTTTCTTTAGATAACAGCAAATAGTAAAATAGTAAAAATCATCATTTCCAAGGTATTACTCTTAAAAGGGTTATGAATTTACAGAGAGATATCTTGTCATGCTGATCATTTTGTAGTTTTAAATCCAATCCTTTAATTTCTAAAATAGCGCTAAAAATTTAAACCATTTAAAAAAGTATATATAAGGGGTAAAAGAACTCAAAAAAAGGTGGACCGATTTTTCTGAATTGGTCAGGTCGTGTGAACCATTTTTGCGATTACATATTTAACTTTGCTCTTATATTTTTCACTATATTTCAGGAACAATTACTCAAAAGCAAGTGTACAGATTTTTTCCCGAATTTTCATTGTAATTCCTTCTTGTTATAGTACAATGTATAAATATGAGAAGATGTAATATGATTGCCAATGAGACAACTCTCCACCAGAGACCGAATGACATAGAAGATAACAATTATAGGTCACCGTATCGTAATCAGGAGATAGCAAAACCCGTTTCGAATATTCAGATATAAAAAGCCCATTTAATTAAACAATTAAAACGAGAAAAATCATATCCAAAATCAATGAATAAACAAAAATTATATACAGCAACGAAAGACAACTGAATTGTACTGAATTGGGACAGGCACACGCAGTGTGTGGCGGGGATAAACATCATAGTGTAGGGCGGGTACCCAATCCTCTCATGGCATTGGAAAGGGGTACAACAAATCAACACAAGAACAAACTGTACAACACAATAAACAAACAGCAAATGTGATATACAAAAAACAAACAAAACCAGAATGTGATTATTTTTGCAATTTTCACTGGAAATGCATAAAAAGTTCAAACAAGAGGGCACACGCTGAAATCGCTCGTCTGATTAATGTCTAATCATGATTAAAAAATTATGAGGTCAAGGTAAAAAGAATCCTGCCAGACAGATATTATCACCTTGCAATCATTTTATACATGAGTTTCATACTCAATTATAGTTGACCCATTATAAAAATAATGACCCTTCGCTTGTAGTACTCGAGAAAAAGATGAAGCCATAAAAAAAGCTATACATGGTTAACTGAGCCATGAACTTAAGAACAAGGTCAAATGAAACTAGCCAGTCGGACAGCTACACATCAAAATCATTACATACAAACAATAGAGTTGAGATTTTACTTAATATATATATACTATAGTATTTGAGATACGGACATGACCAGCAAACTTCAACTTTGATTACTGTTATATGAAATGAGGTCGAGATGAGGTAAACCTTGTCTGACGCAGATGTATACCAAATATAGTTATCCTTTCTTCAGAATTTAATAGTGAGAAATTGTTTTTTCCCAAGCAGTCGTTTAACAATGAAATGAGTAAAAGACAATCGACATATATGCATACGACAGGCAGAAACTTCGTAACATTATGTATCAGCATACAAGGTAAGAAACATCCATTCTTCGGCCTTCTTAAATATAAATCTTTATAAAAATAGTTAACGCCGTCGCTGCCGTTTGATTGTTATTCTGGTCAGATATTCTTGACACAAAAATCAACAATTACAGGGGCAATAACTCCATGCTGATAGTTAGATAGATTAAAAAAAAAAATCGGTGTAAATAAATTTAAAAAAAGAAGATGTGGTATGATTGCCAATGAGACAACTCTCCACAAGAGACCAAAATGACACAGAAACTTACAACTATAGGTCACCGTACGGCCTTCAACAATGAGCAAATAGATATAGGAAGATGTGGTATGAATGCCAATGAGACAACTCTCCATCCAAATAACAATTTATAAAAGTAAACCATTATAGGTGACTAAGGTCAATATACGGCCTTCAACACGGATCCTTGGCTCACACCGAACAGCAAGCTTTGAAGGGCCCCAAAAATTAGTAATGTAAAACCATTCAAACGGGAAAGCTCATACCGCATAGTCAGCTATAAATGGCCCTGAAATGACAATGTAAAACAATTCAAACGAGAAAACTAACGGCCTAATTTATGTACAAAAATGAACGAAAAAAATATGTAACACATAAACAAACGACAACCACTTAATTACAGGCTCCTGACTTGGGACAGGCACATACAATTGAGAATGGAAATGTGGAATGTGCCAAAGAGACAACAACCCGATCATAGAGCAGACAACAGCAGAAGGTCACCAACAGGTCTTTAATGCGTCCTTCAGCTGGCCCCTAAACAAATTTATACTAGTTTAGTAATAATGAACGCCATACTAAACTCCAAATTGTACACAAGAAACTAAAAGCTAAAATAATACAAGACTAACAAAGGCCAGAGGCTCCTGACTTGAGACAGGCGCAAAAATACGGCGGGGTTAAACATGTTTGAGAGATCTCAACCCTCCCCTTATACCTCTAGCCAATGCAGAACGCATAACAATACGCACATTAAAATTCAGTTCAAGAGAAGTCCGAGTCTGATGTCAGAAGATGTAACCAAAGAAAATAAACATAATGACAATAATGCATAAATAATATCAGACTACTAGCACTTAACTGACATGCCAGCTCCAGACTTCAATTAAACTGATTGAAAAATTATGTCTACATCATATGAATATCAGGCACTATCCTCCCTGTGAGGGGTTTAGTATCATACCATCATAACATGTATGAGAAGAACATAACCCGTGTCATGCTGGTTTATTAATAATAAATGTGTTTAGTTCCGATGCAAAGACCCTATAAGTGAATCAATATTAACGCCAAAATATGCAATCTTTAATAACCTGACAACAGTATCGTAACTATATCCCTTCTTAATAAGTATATTTAAAGGTTTTGTTAGCTTCTGAGGTGAATACTGACATTTTTGTGCTTTACAAAGAATATTTCCATAAAATATTGGATGTGAAATACCTGAACGTATAAGCAGTCTGCATGTTGAGCTATACAGAATGTGGCGGGGTTAAACATGTTAGTGGGATCCCAACCCTTCCCCTAACCTGGGACAGTGGTAAAACAGTACAACATAATAACGAACTATAAAAATCAGCTGAAAAGGCTTAACTCATCAGACGAACAAAAAAACAAGTGGACGTGGCCGGGTACTTGTACATCCCAACAAAAAGACACTAGGTACATATCTGAGAGTACTCGCAATCAACTGACACTAGTTCAAAGCCCCTTACAACTAGTAAAAAAAATCATGCATCTAAGACTAAATTATCAATCCGTACACATCCAACATCCAATGGATTTAGAGTAAAGACGTCAAAAACAGTCGGAGAAAAACATGACCTTGTACAATGCCAAGATACTGGGATCGAGAGATTGTAGATCCAAGAAATTGTATATGTATATAACATACTAGTAATATTTAGTACCTATAACGCTGATTTAGAGATATTAGTTAAACACTCAATGCATAATACTACGGATGATACATACTGCTCACTCTTCCCCCTGGATCCGCCTATGATGTTATTTGTAATTCTACAGTGTTATACTTTTGTATTAATTTTGATATCCATAATGCCATTACTATTTACGTAATTTCTAAAGGGGAAACATCTTGCTTTTAGAAAGTGTACAGCTTACGTCAATATTATCAACCAATGAAACATACTTACCAAATACAGGTCTTGTCTATTAAAAGGCATACATTCTGCTAACCACATATTCGGATCTGTAATTTTAAGTTGGTACCGGTGTGTTCTCGGTGGAAACTACTGAATGAAAAATTCCGATGGCGGACTTTTGGTTTCGCTTTTATTCGGCAGTTAACAAAAGCACTTATAGCGTATATATATATATACATTATGTACACAGCCATGTATCACCATCATTGATGGCGATCCGATGGATACATCTGTTGTAGAGTTGTCACTGACTCAGACGTACTTATAAATATAATTATTTTCTGTAACTGTATATTACATTAATTTGTAGGATCCTTTACTATAGATAATTTAGCTGATCTGTAACAATAACATCTTCATGCCTTATATATCATGTACTGTAGTACGCCGCTAGATTAAAACTGACGAGGAAAGGTAACACACGGCCAGCGAAAGCTCTTTTTTTGAGAGCCCAGGTGGTCGTGTGGTCTAGCGGGACGGCTGCAGTGCAGGCGATTTGGTGTCACGATATCACAGTAGCATGGGTTCGAATCCCGGCGAGGGAAGAACCAAAAATTTGCGAAAGCAAATTTACAGATCTAACATTGTTGGGTTGATGTTTAGACGACTTATATATATATATTTAAACAAGTTTAAATTGAAAACTGCGTTCAAACCTATGATTGCGTTTGATAAAAACCGCAATTTTTATACGTGTGCATGTAAAAAAAAATCGTTGTAGAAGGGTCTAAATACAGCACAAACAACATTTTCCAAAAGACCAAAAAAGTGAAAAGGTATATTTAAACAAAACGCATTTGACTAAGGGTTGACATCAAAAGATCGATGTAGGATAAAAAACTTAAATCAAATAGTTTGGGGGTGTGGGGGGTCAACATTGCTGCAAGTTTTGTTTATCTAAAATCGATTTTACATATATCCCTATTGGTCAATCAATTTTCCCCAAATTAAGTTAAGAGGGGTGTGTGGGGGTCAGTGAAAAAACTATGTAAATTAAGTTTTTTATCCTTCATTGAACTTTTGATGTCGTTCCTAACAGGTCGAACAACTGATGTTCTTTAACCCTGCTGACTGCCATTGGAGATTTCAAAATAAAATTGATCACAAAATGTAACAAAATGGATCTTAATAGAGATTTAATACTAAACAGAAAACAATAAACTTGTGGCCAAGATGTTATGCCACAAACATGAGGTGTCAATATTTGTTTGTACACCAGATCCGGATTTCGACAATGAATGTCTCTTCAGTGATGTTAGAGATCGAAACGGTATTTGGAAGGCCATATAATTTACCCTCAATTTGAGATAGACTCTTGAATTTTAAGAGTCAATATAGGATGAACGGATCATATAAACCGGAGGGAAAATATGATACAAGCCCAAACGAAAAAATATAAACAAGTCTAAATTGAAAACTACGTTCAAACCTATAATTGCGTTGGATAAAAACCGCAATGTTAATACGTGTGCATGTAACAAATTTCGTTGTAGAAGGGTCTAAATACAACACAAACATTTTCCAAAAGACACAAAAAGTGAAAAAGTATATTTAAACAAAACGCATTTGACTTTAAACAGGTCGAAAAACTGATGTTCTTTCACCCTGCTGACTGCCATTGTCGATTGCCAAATAAAATTGATATATATCACAAGATGTAACAAAATGGATCTTAATATAGATTTAATACTAAACAGAAAACAATAAACTTGTGGCCAAGATGTTATGCTACAAACATGAGGTGTCAATAATTGTTTGTACACCAGATCAGGATTTCGACAATGAATGTCTCTTCAGTGATGTTAGATATATACAACTCGTCTAAACATCAACCCAACAATGTTAGATCTGTATATTTGCTTTCACAATTTTTTTGTTCTTCCATCGCCGGGATTCGAACCCATGCTACTGAGATATCGTGATACCAAATCGCCTGCACTGTAACCGGCGCGCTAGATATATATAAATTGAAGGTAGATTTATAAGTTTTTTATTATTGTTATTAGTATTGGATTCATACTCGATCGATAGGGAGTTCCTTTCATAATAGATGCCCATATTTGCAAGTTTGGTTCAATTTTATGCAAGGTTCAATGTTATTATTTTGAAAACCCGTTTCTGCCCTTATTTCAGCATTTTAAGTTTCATCTCTATGAAGCAATGGTTTTTACCAGAAAGATTCTCCAATTATCGTATGTTACCATATATATGGAAGTTTCGTTGCAACACCATAATAGGTTCAGTTTTCATTTATTATCCGGAAATACCTTTTCTGTTATTTCTTAACTATAAGAATGGTGTTGGACACAGTAGTGGAAAAACAATTGTTTTATTTTATAGGGAATCAATGAAGCATGACTGGAGAGGCCCCCTCTTAGGCAGTCAATAGCAGTGGCGGATCCAGAACTTTTCAAAAAGGGGGGCCGCTCCACTCATGCTTCAGTGATTCCCTATATAATCAACCAAATTTTCCACCCAGGATCCGCATATGAATGGGCACCCTCCTGTGAAAAGTTATGGATCCGCCACTGTTATGGACATATATTTAAATATGGTTCCAAATCAATATAATGTTCTAAAGCTATAATCTGGAAAAGATTGTCTGCACTTATATTTGTCAATCTTAGTAACCATGATCTTGACATGAGACGGAGCGACATCTAAATGAATTCTTGAATTTTTATCCGGCCATTCGTTTCCTGTTGTTTGTTTCTGAATCATATTTGCAACAGTGTGACATAACATTGTATGTATAAGATGTACTTAAATTCATGATTAAATAGCGCTATTACGGATTCCATTTCTGCACGTATTTCTTTCTTTTAAAATTATGACCTTGACTCTAGGCACAGTGATTGCAAATGTAAAGGCATCTTCCCTTCATTACGTGACCAAAAACTCCAGCTTGGTAACAATCTTTTGCAAGGTTCTAACGTGATAATCCGGGAAACCTTTTCTTGTAGTAATTTTTGTCTGTTTCTACTTACCACGACCTTGACCTTAGACGTAGGGACATCAAAATCAATAGATAGTAAGTATTCTCTCTTCTCTATATGTAACCAGTATGACAACATATATTTTCAAGTGACGTTTAATATAATCCAATATAAAATATTTGAAACCAAGATGACTGGCGGACGAATCAAAATAAAAGTGTCACGCTACTAACGCGTGTGATATATAATCAGGGAGCCAATAATCACACATTTTCCCCAAAGCAATCATCTCAAAACATGGACATGATCTCAATTTGTTTAATATCAATTCAAGAAAACATTAAAAACCAAATCAGAAAAATAAACACGAAGGCGCAATAAGTCCGATAAAAATACATCGAAGATGCCTGGGTCATAATTTGGCACGCCAGACGAAAGTTCCGTCTTCATAAGACTCACCAGTGGCACTCGATTCCAACAGTTAAAAGGTAAATTCAAAAGATGTTGAAGAGCGTCAAAAAACGAAAATTAAAACAAATCTCAAAAAACACAAACTTATTCTTTGATCAATGAACAATAAAAGTTAGTTCAATGTCAGATGAAATGTGCCAGGCGTACATGCACACCTGGCAATCATTCCGTATACAAAACATAATGGTCATATTGCATTTATGATTTGAGAAAAAAAAATATACAGACGACTAAAAACGTCCAATGAACCATGAAAAAGAGGTGAAGTTCAAATGAAACCTCTTAGTTGGACATGTACACCTTACATTTGGTATGAATGACTTATTGAAATACAGACTTGACGAAGTAACTTTAACCTTGATCGCTGATCAATGGAATTAGGTCGATGTCTGGTTAACCATACCTAACGGAAACGTAGACGTTACCAAATATAGCTATTTTTACTCATAATAAGGAAGTGTTTTCACTTAACAATCTTTTTTTCAAGCAGTCACTGAATCATAAAAAATGAGATCAAACAGCACACACAGGTGAAACTTTGAACACATAGTTTACGCCGTCACAGGTTGACAAATGTCGTCATTGAAGGGCTAGAACTCCAAGGAAGGGTCAGTATTCCATTTCACGGTTATTGTAGCCATATTGAATAGGGGGCAGATATTTTAAAATAGAGTGAAAATGTTTTGAAAAATACGAAAAAACATCACTGAAACAGAACGGTTGATTGGAAATATGTACAGGTTGTATCCTACTTTCATACTATTTCCCCCTCTACTATGCTCTATCCAAAACATCAGCGGAACAACAAATGACTATTATATTGATATATATGTATAAAAAAAATAATCAGTGTCGAAATTTTAGTGAGGCAGCCTCACTTGCCTCAAGGGTAGCTACGGCCTTGTCTGCCCTTATTGAATAAGACTGCAATAACGCGAAAGGGCTTTTCGAGGGTTTAAGGCATATTTGCATTTTGTAGAAATAGTATTGCATGTCATTTTCGCTGTTTGCAGTTATGTCTAGGAAAATAACTCCGAAAAGGAGTCATTTTGAGGGGCTAAATTATATTAGCATTTTTTGTATATGTTGTATTGTTGGTTTATCTTGCTTTTTACAATTAATGGTGGTCATTAATGTCTAGGACAATATTATTCCTATGCGGAATTGTCTTTTGGTAGAAATGAAGAAGAGACAGATCATAACTTTGTTTTGGCCTCCGTCATATTTCTTATTTTTAAAGATAAATATAAAATATTATTTGCGATTTACCCCTTTGTTTTATCTAGACATGTCAGTTTTGGTATATTACACAGACTTGATTATGCTTACCTTAAGGATCTTTCAGACTAGATTTTTCAAAACGTTTACGACAGTGACGGACGCCAAGTGACGACACTCATTTTGCAAGGCGAGATTAAAATAAATTGCTTCGCCGAGCGCATCTAGATACGGCCACAGATGTACAAACCTAAACAGTTGGGGCAAAAATGGACATAATATTCGCGCTTGATACATGTCTGAATTTGGATTTTGATTAAATATTTGACACATAATAGGTTTCTGACACAGAATAACTGAAGTTAAAGAACTTAGAATTGGTTATGTGATTTGAATTTATATTCATTTTTTTTTTGCTTTTGTGCAATACACTATGCCCCAAAAAAAAAAAATAAAAAAAAATAAAAAATAAACAATAATTATAAAAAATATTTGAAGAAATGTTCTTTTTAATTTATGAAATATGAAAAGAAAAGAAAATCGCCCCCTATTTTTTTTATACCCCTTCCTCTCTCATTTTTTTCTCACCCCCACCTTATCCCTCAAAAACAATTCTTTCCCTTAAGATATGGTCATAATCTCAATTCATTTCCAAAGCAGTTTTCATCCTTAATATTATAAACCCATTAAAATACTTATGAAAGTCTTAAAAAATGTCATACATAATCAATATTCCTTAATCAGCATTTAAACTAGCCACTAAAACAAATTGACAGCTTATCATTTCAAGACAATACAACATTTCTTTATACATAATTTAAAAGCAGTCTAAGGGAGGTAATCAAAAACAGTGTTTTGATTATTTCCCTTACACTGCTTTTAATTTGTCTTTAGTAATTGTCCATTAACCAGTAAACCCTTGTGTTCCCTTTTTCTTTTTTTTCTCTAATTCCTAAACAGTTTGAGCCATACCCCCCCCCCCCCTTTTTCCACAAAAGCCAATCCTTACCATCCATTTGTTGTATGGAAACTTGTTGCATAATTTCATAGAGATCCATACACCATTCCACAAGTTATTGTTTGGAAACTAGAAAAATGCTTATTTGGGCCCCTTTTTTTGCTACTTATTCCTAAACTGTTAGGACCACTACCTCCAAAATCAATCCCAACCTTCCTTTTTTGGTTATAAACATTTTGTTTAAATTTCAGATTTTTATTTACTTATACTAAAGTTATTGTCCGGAAACCAAATGTCTACGGACGACGTGGAAGACGACGACTAGTCGCAATATACGACCGCAAATGTTTTTGCGGTCGTATAAATAAGGAGCTTAGAAAAAGACGTCTGGACTATTCAATCATACTATGAAAATGTATATCATCACATTTTTACTTATTTATAAATTCAGTGGGCATAAAAAGTATATGAACTACCTTCAACCTAGATAGGATTTCTTTGAATCTCGATTTTAATAAAAGATCCGATGCTGCTAAATATTGTCATATCATATCTAATATATAGGTCATTGGGATTTCATTTTCATATAAAAGTTTACTGTTGTAGCATAAATATTTAAATACCGTCACTTCGAACTCATGCCGTCGTCATGAAAGCAACACGAGGTTACGCGAGCTCCTTTTGTATAGCATGCCGAAAACTACAAGCTTCACGTTTCAGGCTAAGATTAAGCATCAGTACAATGATACAGATCACATTCAGTAACTAGATGATGAGACCGTGTTCCATGTCCACAAATTCTACCCGTGAGTAAATAGCAATTTATACAGAATCTAGATAAATGACCAACAGCAGCGATTTTATATAATATTTCTTGGTCTACCTTCAGTTCTGAGCAAATTTGACATTCTTGCAAAAAAGAACTTAAAATGTACAAGCCATTATTTATTTTTCCTGTTATTTAGGGAACAATTATAAATTAAGGCAACAGTAGTACATCGTTGTTCAAAAGTCGATTGAGAGAAAATAAATCCGTTACAAAACTAAAACCGAGGGAACACACAGAAACACTGAAGTGCAACCACAAAATTAATAAATGTCAACATAAATAGAAACGGGCTATTTGATAACAACTGCCACATTCCTGACTTAGTACATGACATTTTCAGAAATTTTTTTTTTGGATTGAACCTGGTTTTATGGCTAGCCAAAGCGCTTAAATATGGCAATGTTAAAAATATCGCTAAAATGACAACACTACGTGACATGAATACAGTACAAACAAACGCAAGAACACTCAGCCATGGTGGTACTATCAGATCTTTCAGTATACCAAACGTTCCACTGTTTATCAATGACATTCAGCCATTTTGTTGAAAAGATATACAGTGCATAACACAGTTCTTCACCTCTATCCAACAAAAAAATCTAGGTTTTTCCCCTAGGATTTGAAAATAACTAATTTATTTTCAAAGATGGTATCAAATAAATAAAAACAGCTAATTTTAAATTAAGACTTGGACAAACCTCACTGTACTAGAAAGAGCAGCTTGAAGATTGAACAGCAAAAGTTTCGAAGGTCTGGCATAATAACTCCCATAGAGTTCAAGAGTATTTCCAGGTAAGGATGAGTGGGAACCACGAGAAAAAGTAAAATGAGATTTTCTTCTATACCTTTTTTATTTATTCAAATAATGTTTTTTTTCTTCAGAAATCATCTATTTGCACACACCATGGTTACAGAAACGTTCAAAATTCATTTTATCGATATATTTCTGGTCAAAACGAGTGGTTTAGTTCGTTTTAATAGGAAATGGCCTTTCAGTGAGTGAAAATGTTGCTGAATTTGTTCCAGTCCGGATCGATAATTTGTAAAATTTAAGTCAAAATGTCTCCAATATGAACATCGCCCTACTTTTAAATTTGCGTCCTAAGATGGCAAGTTATTTTTATGCTATAAAGCTGCATGCATATACGATGTCGCTGTTGCATTGAATAAAGATCAAAGTTTGGTGGCCACTCATTACATTTCAAGACGTACACCGTAAATTCAACGGAACAGCAAAGCAAAGCACAACACCATTATAAATATTCCTTACTTTTAGGAGGATTCCGCTGTTTATGCTCATAATGCAGTTGTTAACATTTTTTACATCAACTCTGATCGGAAATCGTGTACTCTTTGTCTTCAGCCTTCCTAGTATCAAGGAAGTATTTCAATTTCCAAACATTCCACCTATAGGCTACATCAGACTACCATAAACAAAAAATGTGTGTTGTGTGGTTGAGCGAATAATAATCAACATATGGTGCAACTCGAAGAAACGCCAAAGTTTGTTGTTGAAAATGACGCCACTTAAATTAAAAAAAACCACGCAAATACATCGTTTTAAACGTATATATGTGAAACCGAATGAAGTGCATTTGATACTGGTAGTCTGAGGAATAGACTTCATTAATTGATAATGAATATCAAATGTTTAAGGCGTTTATAAATGGTTGAATGAATTAACAAATGCAACGGACGATCGTATTGTATTGTTTATTCATAAATAGGTATTTAATCACTTTTTATTTTGTGCTCATTTTGAAGAGGCTAGTTTAACCACACCAATTATACGAGGCAACAGTGTTTACTGATGTTCAAAACTCGTGAATCCATTTTGAATACACAAATCGAAGAAAAAAACTAGGAATTCGCATAGAATAAACGTTGAAGCGATACCAGACGCGTCAACAGGGTTAGCGTTTCTGCGTTTCTTCCTATGCACGCATCTTCCACCACGGAAGTTAAAATATCACGATAGGTCAAAAGACACAATCTGTTAATTCGGACCAGACGACTGTTTTGGTATCTTCAAATCTAACGACAAAGAAAACGTGTTTCTCCTGAGTTGAGCCAGGGAATACCATATCAGTAAACTATTTCATAATGCGACGTGTAGATTTAAATTTCTCTTCTTAATTTACTCGATGTTAGATGTTTTTTTGTGAAGTGACTGTGTATACTTTAATTAATGACGTTATCACAACGTGAACATGCACTTATGTGACGTATCAATAAAAATACGTAAACTAGATACAATGTATATGATGGGACAGAGGGGTGGGTTACTACTGAGAAATATGAAAAAAATTGGCATGGCAAAATCTCGACATTGTGATATATACTAGTTTGTAAGCAATATTCTTGTTTCAGAACTACCCTTGTATGATATACTAATATTCGCTGAAATGTGGGTTAACAATTTGAGAGGATATCAATGTATCTGAACGTATATAGATATAAAAGGGCAGTATGCTTTTTGTAATGGCTTTGTATGAATTTGGCTTCATATAAAGATAAAAAAAAAAAAAAAAAAAAAAAAAAAAAAAAAACTAAGGGTGCATAATTAGTATCCATTAAGATACCGAAAGTTTGTTGGAAATATCATTTTACCAAACTGGAAAAAAAAATTGTACAAAATATAAACATTGTTTAGTTGCAACAATTTTTGACGTGTTACTTGAAAGGCCATATCAATGGTAACAGTACGATACGAGGCAACAGTAGTTATCCGGTTTTTCAAGCTCGTAACTTCATTTTGTACTTAGTCAGGAATATGACAGTTGATATCCTTTCGTTTGATGTGTCGGAGCTTTCGATTTTGCCATTTAATTACGGACTTCCGGTTTGATTTTTCCTGGGAGTTGGGTATTTTTGTTATTTTAAAACTGTACAATTATAAACCTGGTAATTGCAAGTTGCAACAATTCTGACGTGTAACTTGAATGGCTATTTTAATGGTAACGGCACTAGTATTTGTTATAATTGAGGGAGCTAGTAAGTAAAGGTTATATCTATTGATTAATCGGGTAGGTTTCACTATCTGGGAAATCTGCAAAATTTGCAACAGACTCGATTATGTTATATCGAATATCAATTGTAGAATGCGAGGCTACAATAGTTGTCCGATTTTCCAAGCTCGGAACTTTCTTTTGAATACAAAAATCGAGACAAATACAAGAAGACCGCATGAAATATTAACATTGTACAAAGCGAGATCGGACGCATCAACTTGGAAGAGTGTTCACCAAGTAAGACAAAAAAGAACACAGATGATGCCCCTCTCATATATAACGTTTTAAAGGGGCAGGATTCCTTAACGGTATACTATAAGTGTCGCCAACCGAATTCGATTGACGAACTTGATCGGAGTTTAACAGTAATAAGCATTGTGTATAGGTTTCATAACATATCGTTATGGCAAAACAAAGCTATTGAACGGAAACCAATTGCGGGAAGCACGTACGGACAGATAAGTATAACAATTAATGACCCCTTCGACTATTATACGATTGTATGCAGACTTTGCAAAAAAAAAAAAATCGAAATCAAGTATCCACAATATTACATAACTATATCGCACATAAATGGAAGTCTTAAATATGTATATATTATAGTAGTGCATAAGGGGTCAACAGATGATTCACTTACTTACTTCATACACATTTTGGGAAGAGTAGTTGTTCCTTTTTTTCCCCGCAACACTTGTTATAATTGCAAAAGAATATATTAAACACAAATCTGATTTGGAAGTTCAGAAAGCTAAATCTGTGAATTTAAAACCACAGGGTTTAAGCTATATGAAGTCAATTTTCAAGTTGTTACTATTAATGCCCGCGTCACACTGTCCCGATTTTTACGCCGATGGCAAAACGATTATGGAAATTTTCAAAATCGGGACTGATCGTATCCAGATCGGGCTATTCGTAGTGCCATCTTTAACCATCGTAGAACCATCGGACACTTTTTCTAGCCTTCGGGGACAACTTCGGGAAGGGTTCTAAATTTTTTAACATGTTAAAAAATCCCCGAAGGTGCGTCCGATGTTGAGGGGTCGTATTGAGTTCGTATCACCATCCTCACCATCGTAATGTCACCGGGAATGCATCTTTGAACATCGTATTGCATTCGTGTTTCCATCGTTTCCATCGGGCAGTTTTGACATTACGATGTCTACACGAATGAATCACGAAGCTACCCGAAGGTCTTACGATGGCAACACGACTTCGTGAAGACCTCGTAATCCCGTCGTGTTGCCATCGAATAAAAGTACGAAGGCGACAAGATGGAACTACGACGGTAATAAATCCAGCTAAATGTAAGTTAATTTACGCGCTAAAATACATTTAAAGTGCCATGCGCGATATGCACTGGTCAGTCTAATACGACAGTTAAGAAAGACGTTCACAAAACATGGAGCTCATATCATATGATTCTATAAGAACAAGAAAGGCGACAGCGTTGTTTCTATAAATTCAAATGGAACAAGAAGAGCAGCTATTACAGGCTCAGGATTTACTTTTACAAGTAAAATATTATTTTTTGTCAATTTTTCATATCAAGTAACATAATGAAAATCATAAACGTGCCTCGTACACCAACACTGCAGGTACACGTATATAGGGAAACCAACTTTTTCTTCATTATTCTGATTTTTTATGTATCGTCTGAGTTGTTGTCACACGAATGTTTACTCCATAACCATTTTGTTTTCTATATGTCATATTTTGCCGCATTTGTTGCTTTCCCCACAGCCTTCCTTTTGTCTATATTATTATGATATTCTCCTGGAAAGAGCTCTTTTTGAATAAAAGGGATCAACGAACCCATTACCTTACCTTTAAGATAGATCAGTAAACATGGGCATAATTATGGGTGATTATTCAGACTAGTGCACACATTTTACAGTTCAAACAAGGCAATGCCGAGCGTGGCATCCCCTCGTATGTAACATATTGGGGACAAATATGGACACTATATTTGTATATGACACATGCAGAAAATGGTAAATTAAATATGCATATTTGATACATAAACTATTTTTTTTAGAAATCAACTAAAACATTCAGTAACTGGAAATACCTTTAATATTGTCTTTAAAACCAGCAGGTAAAAAATAAGCAACCAATTTCCTGTGTATTATGCTATTTCAAGGAGAAAAAACAAGTCCATCTGCATGACCTTGACCTTTGGCCTTGAATGTAAAAAATGTCAGATCATTACAAGGAGGAACAATATACCAAATGTGGTTAAAACTTTTGAAGCATATTGGTTTTAGAGTGTCCACAAGGGTGATATTGCCTTGTATTACAACTGCCACTGTGACCTTGACCTTTGAACTTTAAAGTCAATCGCGCTTAAAATATTCTTAACGAGTAACACCATACCAAGTTTTGAGCATTTTGGTTCTAGAGTGTCCATAACAATTTTATCTACACGCAGTCAAGTTTTACCCTTCAAGCACACGGTCTTCCGTCTTATGATTAAACCAGAAATTAAATGTACAATATAATATATATTCAATATTGATCAAACAATTCAAAACGCGTGATGCCTTCGGCATATAATTTAAATGCATCGTAAGCTGTACACGACGTCTTTTAGACATCGTATGGCCATCGCGCCATCATCGTAATCCATCTGGTAGCCTTCGTAATCCATCGTGTAGCCTTCGTGATCCATCGTGTAGGCTTCGGCTGAGATATGAAGCTTAAATACCCGTCTTCGGTTAACCTTCGTATGTCCATCTTTTGCTATCATATATAATTTCGGCACCATCGTATAGACTTCGTTATTCATCGTACTTGCTTCGGTCGCTTTTTGGTATTTTAACGAGATCGGGACCAACTTCGTACGAACTTACAATTTTCACATTCGGGTGTCCATCGTATATAAAAATCGGGACAGTGTGACGCGGGCATTAATAAAGCAATAATTTCTAGTCAAAGACAGGTAAAACTCACCAAAGTTGTTGGGCTTATTAAAATTGTATTACTAAGTATACTTGCAGTAGATACATTCAGTAAGGACACTCATCGGATTGACTGATGAAGACTTTATCAACTTTTCTAATTTATTTATTTTGAATTAAGATAGTAGTCCATTCCATAACTATGGAACGATAAATGTCCACCCCGTCAGAGCACATTCACGATAGTTTGAAGTAAATCGGTCACGGCATACGTGAGTTGGAACTCGACGTGTTAAATTTTTAAAAGATGCACACCAGACAATTGTCGACTAGTATACAGACCATTATTCCTTATAGAAATACAGTTCAGATTTCTAGGCTACCTCAAGATAGTTTATGACATGCTAACATTTGTCATAAAGACTCATGAATGTGGCGAGGGAGAAGAATCGGTATGCCATAAAACGTCCGTCGCAAAATGTAAAAAAAAGTGTCAGCAAAACAGAAATCGTCATACATCGAACTTCTTTAAGGCTGATAGGGGAAAACAAATATGGTTACCCCGGCCTATTCCAATGGCACGTTCGTTTGGCTGTGAGGAGAGTAAAAATATGCGGTATGATCGTTCGGAATTGGGACATTAAATCCTATACCATGTGTAGGTGACAGTATTATTTTTAACAATATTAGATTTTAATAAATTGCTTCGCCGAGCTCAGCTGTATACGACCGCAGAGGTCCAACCCTGAATAGTTGTGGCAAAAATGGACAAAATATTCGCACTTGATACAGGTATAAATTTGGATTGTAATTACATATTTGACACATAATAGGTTTCTGACACAGAATAACTGTAGTCATAGTCAAAGAACTTGAATTGGTCATGTGATTTGAATTTAAATTCATTTCTTTGTTTTTGTGCAATATGATATGCTGTTGCGAATTGACCCCCGTTCCCCCCAAAAAATAAAAAAAAATATTTGGAGAATTTTTTTTTATAATTTCTGAACAAATTGCCCCCCCCCCCTTTTCCCACCTTTAAAAAAGATTTCTTTCCCTCAAGATATGGTCGTTATCACAATTCAAATTTCAAATGGAGTTTGCAACCATAATAACCCATTTAAGTACATCATTGGAAATGACATACATAATCATGGCTAAAATTAAAATACCTACATCAGCATATTTAAAATAGATTGACAGCTAATCACCTCAAGACTATACAACATCTCTTTATATTAATTCAAAATCAGTGTAAGGGAGGTAATTGTCAATGTTGTGTTTGAATGACCTCCCTTACACTGCTTTTAAATTATGTTTTGTCCTTCAGTGACTGTCCATTAACCAGGACACCCTTGTTTTCCCACCTTTATTGCCCCCAATTCCTAAACGGTCTCAGCCATAACCCCCCAAAGCCAATTATTATCATCCCTTTGTGGTATGGTTACATGTAATATAATTTCAGAGAGATCCATACACTTTAACACAAGTTATTGTCTGGAAACTAGAAAAATACTTATTTGGACCCTTTTTGGCCCCTAATTCATAGACTGTTTGGACCATAACCCCCAAAATCGATCCCTATCTTCCTTTTGTGGTCATAAACCTTGTTTAAATTTCATAGATTTCTATTAAATTATACTTAAGTTTTTGTCCGAAAACCAAATGTCTTCGGACGACGACGACGTGATACCAATATAAAATCCAAAACATCAACAATTAGAAGATGCGATAAGGAAAATCACGAGCAGTACACATCCTATATTAAATTGACACGAAACCTAGTGAATCGAAAGTCAGTCGGTTTGGCTTCGCAAGTACTACCTGACACACAAACTTTTTGGGGATTTTAGTGTGCACAACAATTATTTATGGAAAAAAAATCATTTGGTACACTCTCGACGGGAATATTAGTTTACTTCATATATTGTCTAGTCAAACCAATCGTCGATTGTAAAAATAATGTTTGAGTGCTCTCAATGCAATTATAATGCCAGTCGCCAAGTTGTTTTGTTTGGTTACGCAATTACGCAAGTAGTCTTGTGAACACAATCCATGATCGAAAAATTACCTTTCACAAACTTACTACCACGCAGGTGCTCTTGCAGCCGATGGTAGTTAAAGACTGCTCAATAATTTAAATGCTACAAGTATTATAATTAAATGTGTTTAAATAACACGTCAAAGCTACTCATTTATATCCAAATATCAAATTATAATAATAACGGCATTTCTCTTTTTATATTCAACCGCAGTTTGTGATTCGGATTCAATCGGATGCGTTTTTATATATATATATATATACAAAAATGTGATGCGTTGATTCTCATGACATTGAAGACACATTAACATTCTGTAAATTTAAAATTGTCTTCAGATATTTTCTAAGGTTTAAAGGAGATAGTGACATTTTCCTTATTACTTTGACAAACATTTGCGAGGAACGTCTTGTCCACAACATATAGGTAACAAAACATATCTAGTAAATGAACCTCACATAACATATAATTAGGTATGTTTACCTACCTTTTACTTCTTAAAAATAAAAAGTCCCATTAACAAATCTTACTTATATACATTCAGAAAACATAAGTGTTTATGGGAACGAAAGTTTTTGTCTACTTTTTAACCCGGTTCGGCATCACACACAATCTCCTGTACTCGTCTCAATACAGGTGGGATGTTTTGATTTTGGCCTCATTATGTATTGGTAACTGTTCTATACCATTCGTCTTGTTTATATCTATCGAATGTTACCAAAACCTAATAACGGCAGGGTTTCTGTTCAAAAAATTTAGATTACACGGTTGCTTAACGTCTCTCTGAAACCATGATTTTGGTACACATATTAGTTATGAAGTTTCTTAAAAATTCAACGATTCATATGAACATATCACACTGTCCCTGTTCGGCTCATTAAGGTCAATAACGAAAAACAGTGAACGAAATGGTTCCATTACTCTGATATGAAACAATCGTACCACATTCCTTTTTACATCATGTGGTAAGTTAACAATGGGCTAATAGTCAATGTGTTCAATCTTTTACTTCTATGTAAAACAACCGTTATCATCCCTAATGACAGCAGTGTTGATTGTTAATTTTGAGAATTCAATTTGCCGAATAATTCTTATAATATAGAATTATAGTTTTCCAACCACTCGCTCAACATTGGAAGGGAAGTGACGACGCCCCAAAACGCACAAATGACGGTGATAAAAGCGCGTATAATTGACGAGTTTTTTCCGGTGACGGATGAACTCGAAAGTGGTCTATTGAATCCTAACTATATCAAACAACTTCACATGGACTATAAAAAAGACGGATACGTTTCAGCGTCGTTAAAATATCACTTTGCAAGACAAATAATAGTTTAGTATTATATCACATGAAAACATTGTCAATTTAAGTCAAAATTTGAAATTTAAAGTATATCTATGAACCTTGTAAAAATGATATATATATAAAAATAGATATAGACCAAACATTCCGGAGAAAGATTCTCAAATGACACTAAGTTATCAAAATGAATATTAGGTAGTACTTGTATATGTATTACAATTACCAGTTTACAGGAAATTTATACTGATAATATGTAATACCTGCATTTTGTGTAATAACCATAATTGAATATGTTTGCTTTGATACCTGTAGAGGATTGTGGGACCGTAAAGCATTACAATATGTGTTGTCGCAACTAACACAACCTACGCGAAGTTCACCCAAAAAAAGACAAACTAGTATTGTGGACTTTGTAAATTTGTATTGGACAAGGGCAAATACTTAGATTTGAAAACCATGTCAAACTTTCAATACCCTTTTGTCGTTAATAATTTTATGTACATTCTAAGCTTATCATTGTTTAAATCAGGTTGACCCTTGGCGGTCTGTACATCTGTCCATACTTCCTTCCCAAATTGTGTCTCCATTTTCTAGTCTGCAACAACGAAGCGTTTTAAACACAGATCAGGTACGAAATTGGGTGGCGTCAATTTCACCTTCTCAAGGTATGTCCTTCTGAAAATGGAAAATTGATGAATGCTGATTATTTACAAGCTGAGACATGCGTTTTCAATAGACACATTTTTCATTGGTTATATTTGTTGTCATTATTATACATATCATAAGAATGAATGCATTTCTGAAGTTTGACTTTTTTTCAAAGTAGATACAAGAGATGATCCGAAGTAAAAATTATAAAAAAGTGTATACTTTCATATCAGTATACAAGCTCTGTGACATGTTATATACCGAATGCTTCCTGTGATACTTTAATAATTTATTCTAGTTAATCCTTGAAAATGATTTGATCCCCCTTTTGAAGCCTTATATCAGTAGGAACTTCAACCCAACTTTTTGTCTAATTTGAATTTATTGTTGATTAACTGACCTTACTGTGTTTGTAATATAGAACATTTTAACACTACCTTTTATGCAACTTTGAACGAAAAAATATCGAAAACATTTCTTAAACTTAAAACCACTAAACCGGAGAATATATTTAGGGAAAGATTTCTAGAGGGGAAATGTGATTGTAATATAATGTCATTCACGCCAATAAGTTATATCGGGAGTGATCGATGCAAGACGTAACGGCCATACTACCATGACGGCCATAGGATGAAACGGCCATACCCCGAAAAGATGAAACGGCCATAGTACAAAAACGGCCATACTTTGTAAAGACGTATCGTCCATGGTTTTTTTTTTTTTTTTAAATGTTATAGATGAATTATTTTTGATACTTATAGATGGTTATTATAACTTTTAAATAAACTATACTGTTTTTACATTATTTTTCATCTTAATTTTTGTTATATCATTTGTTTACTCATTATATATTTGCGTAAATGAATGTGTTTAATCTAATAAAATATTAAAATATCATATTGTTTTCTAAATGATTGTTTGATATCTTGCGTATAACAAATAGAACGAATTGAACAAATATTAATGACTATATCCGAATGGGAGATTAATATTTGTCATAATTAAAACAACGAGTTAAGTTTTGAAATATAAAACAAGGTAATCAGCTGTAATCAAGTAATGATTAAGTTGGAAATTTAAGAAGATTGTTGATTGCTTATTATTACTTCTTTGATGAACACAAGTATTAACTATGTCTTTGTCAAGAAATTGTAAAGAAAATACAATTCAAAATCACTATAAAAACACAACTCCCAAGCTGAGTTCAAGCGGAGTGAAAACATACATTTGGTTGTGAAATTCTTGTAAAAATACAAGCTGTTTGAGCAGTCTTTTTGATATACCGACCTTGCTTTATAAAAGTAACCAGAAATGTCGGTGGCACTCATTTGGGAAATTGCTGTTCATCATGTCATACCCTTGTGTGCTATGTGACCACATACCACAAGATATGGAGGTTGAGGTACATATACGTTATTGTATTATTTCTTTAAATGTTGTGCGTTCGACAGAATTGTTTAATTTCTTATCGTTTCTTTATTATTTTGTATTAGAAGAAAAATTGTATTCAACATAAACGTTTCATTTTTTGTGGTTGACTATTAGTCCGAATAAGTGCTGTTTTGCCAAAGTTCTCAAACCGTTACTTATATACAATGTATGATTACCTATAAAAGACCGATCATAAATCATATTAATCCAATCATTGGGCGCGTGTGTCTGTTTAATGCAAAGTAAACAAATTACGGAGGTGTTAATCCTTTAATTAGTTTATGTGATTGCCAATTAGAGACAGATCGTAAGTTGTGGCGTTGCACATCATCAATATTTAGTATTGCTAAGTAATCAGGTGTTAGCCCATTTACAATTTTATACATTAGAATTGATTGTTGGTATTTTATTCTTTTGGTAAAAGATAGCCATTTTAAAGAAGAAAACATGAAATTAGATGGAATAGAAATATCGCATTCCAGTATAATTCTTGCTACTCTTTTTTGAAGTTTTATGATTCTATCTGAATCTTTTTGTGATAAATTTCCCCAAACTGAACTACAATAGTCTATATATGGTAGAATATAGGCATTATAAAATAGTTGCCTTGTGTGTATTGGCAAATATACTTTAATTTTATATAAAAGTGATACTTTAGATGAGATAATTTTACATATACGATCAACATGATCTTCCCAGCTTAAATTTTCATCAATGTCTATTCCAAGTAATTTGAAAGAATGGACATTCTCAATACATGTTTCGTTGACGGTAATACATAATTCTGATAGTTGTTTAAGTTTTTGTTTTGAACCCAATTTCATACTTAGTTTTTTGTGCATTGATTTTCATACTGTTATTGTTACACCAAGATTGTATAGCATTTAAATCATTTTGCAATATGCTGTTTATTTTTTCAATGTTTTTATCATGAAAATTCAATGTTGAATCATCAGCATATAAATCCATAAAATAACAGCGGACCTAAAATAGAACCTTGAGGCACTCCATACTTTACAAACGATTTATCAGATTTTTATCTAAACCTGCGGATTTATTAATATTAAGATGTTTTAGTTGAGAACACACCTCTCCAATGGAAATGAGTTTTAAATGAAAATTTTCAGTTTTCTTTAATTTTTCACTAGTGTATGTTGTATGTATGAAGAAGGTTTATATGTTTGGTGTATATTTGTTTATCTGTATGACTGAATGAATAAATAAAATATATTAAAAAAAATATCATCTTTTGGTTTCTTATACTAGAGTATATTGGTATGATTGCCCATAATACAATTATCCATCAACAAATGCACAAAAATGAGAACATTTAAATTGTCAACAAATAGTATTCAACACAATTCAACACAATGAACAAAGCAAAAAGAACATTCAGTATGATAAAAATGAAACTGGCCAGCTTTTATCATGTAATTAGCCAATCGGGTGCACATTCCTGTCAGATTTTACGGGCAATTTGTTATGTATTGGAAAATTCTGCAGTAGTCTCTGTCTTGGAAAGATGTTCAGCAAATGGAATGACTCTAAACTATAAGAAAGAAAAAAAATCAGAATTATTAAACAATGTGTCTGATGATCATGACAAATATAACTCGAACTTGATGAATTGCCTTCCTTAGAGTTAACCTTTACACTGAGTCCTGTTTTTAATTTCACCAAGACTGAGATTAGAAGATTTTTATAGTTTAGAATAATATATATTTTTTACAGATATAAATTAATAAAAAGATCTGTAACATGTGCTTGTATTTATATATCGTCATTGACAGCGACAGTCAACATTCCTACAGTTAAAAATTCATATAAAATATGATGCCTTTATATCACATTACAATAAAAATGATTCTTCAGAAAATGTTTACAACTGATAATGAAGAAATAAACAATATACTAACATAATATGGCCGCAACAAGTTGTAAACACGAGCGATGATGATCAAGCAAAGATAACTCTTACAAGAATAAATAAAATCTTCTGGACAGAAAAAAAGTACTACACAATCATATTTATGTTATTATTATGAACAAATACTTATTTTTTGTATTATATTTTATGTAATAAACTCAATAAAAAAAAATAAAAGTGTGGACGATACGTCTCACAATGTGTGGCCGATATGTCCCATGGACGATATGACGGTATGGCCGACACATCCTAGGGCCGTCATGGAAGTATGGCCGTCGCGTCTCGAAAGCGCGAGACGCGACGGCCATACTTCCATGACGGCCCTAGGATGTGTCGGCCATACCGTCATATCGTCCATGGGACATATCGGCCACACATTGTGAGACGTATCGTCCACACTTTTATTTTTTTTTATTGAGTTTATTACATAAAATATAATACAAAAAATAAGTATTTGTTCATAATAATAACATAAATATGATTGTGTAGTACTTTTTTTCTGTCCAGAAGATTTTATTTATTCTTGTAAGAGTTATCTTTGCTTGATCATCATCGCTCGTGTTTACAACTTGTTGCGGCCATATTATGTTAGTATATTGTTTATTTCTTCATTATCAGTTGTAAACATTTTCTGAAGAATCATTTTTATTGTAATGTGATATAAAGGCATCATATTTTATATGAATTTTTAACTGTAGGAATGTTGACTGTCGCTGTCAATGACGATATATAAATACAAGCACATGTTACAGATCTTTTTATTAATTTATATCTGTAAAAAATATATATTATTCTAAACTATAAAAATCTTCTAATCTCAGTCTTGGTGAAATTAAAAACAGGACTCAGTGTAAAGGTTAACTCTAAGGAAGGCAATTCATCAAGTTCGAGTTATATTTGTCATGATCATCAGACACATTGTTTAATAATTCTGATTTTTTTTCTTTCTTATAGTTTAGAGTCATTCCATTTGCTGAACATCTTTCCAAGACAGAGACTACTGCAGAATTTTCCAATACATAACAAATTGCCCGTAAAATCTGACAGGAATGTGCACCCGATTGGCTAATTACATGATAAAAGCTGGCCAGTTTCATTTTTATCATACTGAATGTTCTTTTTGCTTTGTTCATTGTGTTGAATTGTGTTGAATACTATTTGTTGACAATTTAAATGTTCTCATTTTTGTGCATTTGTTGATGGATAATTGTATTATGGGCAATCATACCAATATACTCTAGTATAAGAAACCAAAAGATGATATTTTTTTTAATATATTTTATTTATTCATTCAGTCATACAGATAAACAAATATACACCAAACATATAAACCTTCTTCATACATACAACATACACTAGTGAAAAATTAAAGAAAACTGAAAATTTTCATTTAAAACTCATTTCCATTGGAGAGGTGTGTTCTCAACTAAAACATCTTAATATTAATAAATCCGCAGGTTTAGATAAAAATCTGATAAATCGTTTGTAAAGTATGGAGTGCCTCAAGGTTCTATTTTAGGTCCGCTGTTATTTTATGGATTTATATGCTGATGATTCAACATTGAATTTTCATGATAAAAACATTGAAAAAATAAACAGCATATTGCAAAATGATTTAAATGCTATACAATCTTGGTGTAACAATAACAGTATGAAAATCAATGCACAAAAAACTAAGTATGAAATTGGGTTCAAAACAAAAACTTAAACAACTATCAGAATTATGTATTACCGTCAACGAAACATGTATTGAGAATGTCCATTCTTTCAAATTACTTGGAATAGACATTGATGAAAATTTAAGCTGGGAAGATCATGTTGATCGTATATGTAAAATTATCTCATCTAAAGTATCACTTTTATATAAAATTAAAGTATATTTGCCAATACACACAAGGCAACTATTTTATAATGCCTATATTCTACCATATATAGACTATTGTAGTTCAGTTTGGGGAAATTTATCACAAAAAGATTCAGATAGAATCATAAAACTTCAAAAAAGAGTAGCAAGAATTATACTGGAATGCGATATTTCTATTCCATCTAATTTCATGTTTTCTTCTTTAAAATGGCTATCTTTTACCAAAAGAATAAAATACCAACAATCAATTCTAATGTATAAAATTGTAAATGGGCTAACACCTGATTACTTAGCAATACTAAATATTGATGATGTGCAACGCCACAACTTACGATCTGTCTCTAATTGGCAATCACATAAACTAATTAAAGGATTAACACCTCCGTAATTTGTTTACTTTGCATTAAACAGACACACGCGCCCAATGATTGGATTAATATGATTTATGATCGGTCTTTTATAGGTAATCATACATTGTATATAAGTAACGGTTTGAGAACTTTGGCAAAACAGCACTTATTCGGACTAATAGTCAACCACAAAAAATGAAACGTTTATGTTGAATACAATTTTTCTTCTAATACAAAATAATAAAGAAACGATAAGAAATTAAACAATTCTGTCGAACGCACAACATTTAAAGAAATAATACAATAACGTATATGTACCTCAACCTCCATATCTTGTGGTATGTGGTCACATAGCACACAAGGGTATGACATGATGAACAGCAATTTCCCAAATGAGTGCCACCGACATTTCTGGTTACTTTTATAAAGCAAGGTCGGTATATCAAAAAGACTGCTCAAACAGCTTGTATTTTTACAAGAATTTCACAACCAAATGTATGTTTTCACTCCGCTTGAACTCAGCTTGGGAGTTGTGTTTTTATAGTGATTTTGAATTGTATTTTCTTTACAATTTCTTGACAAAGACATAGTTAATACTTGTGTTCATCAAAGAAGTAATAATAAGCAATCAACAATCTTCTTAAATTTCCAACTTAATCATTACTTGATTACAGCTGATTACCTTGTTTTATATTTCAAAACTTAACTCGTTGTTTTAATTATGACAAATATTAATCTCCCATTCGGATATAGTCATTAATATTTGTTCAATTCGTTCTATTTGTTATACGCAAGATATCAAACAATCATTTAGAAAACAATATGATATTTTAATATTTTATTAGATTAAACACATTCATTTACGCAAATATATAATGAGTAAACAAATGATATAACAAAAATTAAGATGAAAAATAATGTAAAAACAGTATAGTTTATTTAAAAGTTATAATAACCATCTATAAGTATCAAAAATAATTCATCTATAACATTTAAAAAAAAAAAAAAAACCATGGACGATACGTCTTTACAAAGTATGGCCGTTTTTGTACTATGGCCGTTTCATCTTTTCGGGGTATGGCCGTTTCATCCTATGGCCGTCATGGTAGTATGGCCGTTACGTCTTGCATCGATCACTCCCGATATAACTTATTGGCGTGAATGACATTATATTACAATCACATTTCCCCTCTAGAAATCTTTCCCTAAATATATTCTCCGGTTTAGTGGTTTTAAGTTTAAGAAATGTTTTCGATATTTTTTCGTTCAAAGTTGCATAAAAGGTAGTGTTAAAATGTTCTATATTACAAACACAGTAAGGTCAGTTAATCAACAATAAATTCAAATTAGACAAAAAGTTGGGTTGAAGTTCCTACTGATATAAGGCTTCAAAAGGGGGATCAAATCATTTTCAAGGATTAACTAGAATAAATTATTAAAGTATCACAGGAAGCATTCGGTATATAACATGTCACAGAGCTTGTATACTGATATGAAAGTATACACTTTTTTATAATGTTTACTTCGGATCATCTCTTGTATCTACTTTGAAAAAAAGTCAAACTTCAGAAATGCATTCATTCTTATGATATGTATAATAATGACAACAAATATAACCAATGAAAAATGTGTCTATTGAAAACGCATGTCTCAGCTTGTAAATAATCAGCATTCATCAATTTTCCATTTTCAGAAGGACATACCTTGAGAAGGTGAAATTGACGCCACCCAATTTCGTACCTGATCTGTGTTTAAAACGCTTCGTTGTTGCAGACTAGAAAATGGAGACACAATTTGGGAAGGAAGTATGGACAGATGTACAGACCGCCAAGGGTCAACCTGATTTAAACAATGATAAGCTTAGAATGTACATAAAATTATTAACGACAAAAGGGTATTGAAAGTTTGACATGGTTTTCAAATCTAAGTATTTGCCCTTGTCCAATACAAATTTACAAAGTCCACAATACTAGTTTGTCTTTTTTTGGGTGAACTTCGCGTAGGTTGTGTTAGTTGCGACAACACATATTGTAATGCTTTACGGTCCCACAATCCTCTACAGGTATCAAAGCAAACATATTCAATTATGGTTATTACACAAAATGCAGGTATTACATATTATCAGTATAAATTTCCTGTAAACTGGTAATTGTAATACATATACAAGTACTACCTAATATTCATTTTGATAACTTAGTGTCATTTGAGAATCTTTCTCCGGAATGTTTGGTCTATATCTATTTTTATATATATATCATTTTTACAAGGTTCATAGATATACTTTAAATTTCAAATTTTGACTTAAATTGACAATGTTTTCATGTGATATAATACTAAACTATTATTTGTCTTGCAAAGTGATATTTTAACGACGCTGAAACGTATCCGTCTTTTTTATAGTCCATGTGAAGTTGTTTGATATAGTTAGGATTCAATAGACCACTTTCGAGTTCATCCGTCACCGGAAAAAACTCGTCAATTATACGCGCTTTTATCACCGTCATTTGTGCGTTTTGGGGCGTCGTCACTTCCCTTCCAATGTTGAGCGAGTGGTTGGAAAACTATAATTCTATATTATAAGAATTATTCGGCAAATTGAATTCTCAAAATTAACAATCAACACTGCTGTCATTAGGGAATTGTCAGTAAGTACCTACAGAGCAACCATTATTTCTAGTTTATCCTGCACAAAGACGATCACTAAGACGCTTGATGAACGTAAATAGTGCAGGGATACAGGCGACCCCCTCTATCTGGTAAATGACGTCATAAAGGCGTGCATAATTGACGAGTTTTTGCCGGTGACGGATGAACTCGAAAGTGGTCTATTCCTTGAATAGTTGTAATGTAATAGGTAACAGATGATACACATGAATATGACATTTTATTTACTCACAATACACAATATTCAAATAATACATCTAAAACCTTCATGGACTTGACTGTGTGAAGTTAGCGAATGAGTGAATATGTTATTTTATTATCTAACATACGCATATTTCCTTACAAATTTACAACAGTGATCTGAAATATAACATTATGCATGAAAGCATTTAAAATGCAGCAATGATCAAAAGTTACAAGTAAAATCCATTAAAATCGCAATCTGTACACAATTGTAAAACACTAAAGTTGATGAAATGGCATCCTGTACAAAGAATACTTCCTAATCTTCAAAATATTCTTTCTTTCTTTCTTGTTCCTTCTTTTTCTTTCACTAAATGTCATTTTCCCATTTCATTCCAATCATACAATCAATAGCCTGAAAATTAAATAAGAGATATAAATTCATCTGTTCAATCAATTTTCATTTAACTTTTAAATAAAACAGTTACAATTGCATGTTTTTGTATTCCACACATTTGTTTCTAAACAATTTTTGATAAAGCACCGATTGTTTTGGTTAGACTGTAGTCATCATACACTGACATCAAGTGGTCTGCTTGCTTGTAGTCCTCTTGGGAAAGTTGGGCGTTAATATCAGATCAAGCAAAATTTGCTATCGATCAAAATATAAATTGCTCGACAGATATAAAGATTAAATGAAAACAAAAATTGAAACGATGTGTTGGGAATATAAAAAAGAAGATGTGGTATGATTGCCAATCAGACAACTATCAACAAAAGAACAAAATGACACAGACATTAACAACTATAGGTCACCGTACGGCCTTCAACAATGAGCAAAGTCCATACCGCATAGTCAGCTATAAAATTCCCCGATAAGACAATGTAAAACAATTCAAACCAGAAAACTAACGGCCTTATTTTTGTAAAAAAAAATGAACGAAAATCAAATATGTAACACATAAACAAACGACAACCACTGAATTACAGGCTCCTGACTTGGGACAGGCACATACATAAACAATGTGGCGGGGTTAAACATGTTAGCGGGATCCCAACCCTCCCCCTAACCTGGGACAGTGGTATAACAGTACAACATAAGAACGAACTATAAAAATCAGTTGAAAAAGGCTTAACTCATTAGATGGACAAACATACAAGTGGCCGTGGCCCGGTACTTATACATCCCGACACAAAAAGACACAATGAACAGATCTGAGAGTACTCGCAGTTATCTGACAGCTAGTTCAAAGCCATTAACAACTAATAAAAAAATCATGCATCTAAGACGGTCAGACAGTTGGCAATAGTTTTGACCAAACCAAACCTTGACTGACATATTTGGTCATGTATATCTCGAGACCTCTGCTACCTGCCATTTCAATCATTAACACAATAAGTAACTTGGACTTCTTAAACTTTTTGAACTCGAGCAACTCCTTCAAATCCGTTTACAGAACTCAAAGAGGCAAATGAAAAATCGAATGAACAGTTATTATATGCAGATTAAAGTACTAGATACAATGTCGTAAATTTATATGCTCTACAACTCTAACCAATACTGACATGGTATAATTATACAGAGAGGAAGTGTGGAGAACCATTATGGTATAAACACGGAGAAATAGAAAAACAAAATTAGATAGTGTTTGGAATATCATTACAGTTAATTTGGTAATACATAATCAAAGAACTAATGATGTTTCTCCTTAACGAGGTTCCATGTCAGTTTAACATAAACCAGACATAAACAAAATCAGCAATATTCAAAATTAGTTTGAATCTAAAAGTTCACAAAATAGGAACCAGACCATCACATGGATTATGTCAATTGATATTCAATTAAAAACGTAAGACTACAATAGAAACCAGAGGCCCTAAATAGTATTGTCAATGATTATCATTGCACAATCCCTATTACTTTCAATAAAATAGAATCATACTAGCATAGTCAGTAATTTTCCATTGGTTTGAAGAAAAAATATCCAACTTGGAAACATTATTGAACACCAAGATCATGATGTATTTCTAAAAAAATAGTCTCAGATTAAAATGACTGGGTCAACTTCTGATTTGCACTACTATATACGCATGATAGTGTAGGCGTAATATGGATTCAAATTCTCAAGTTGTTTGCCTGTATTTTTTTCAGGTATGATCATAGTGGTCGTTCACTACCCGAAACCAGAATCACGAAGTAGAAATGTCCATCAAAACATAAGCAAACAGGGGTCTTTAAAGTACTCTTACAATATTGAACATATAGGTCTGAGCATTTAAATTTCTGAATACGATTTCCAATAAATAAATAATTTGTAAGAAAGAAATCAATTTTACCAAAAACATCTTTAAAAATAATTTTTCCGAGTGTTTTCAAATTCTGCCGAGAAATTCGTATTACATTAACATCCTGGACTTGTCAGCAATAATGTAGTCAATTTTGGCACGATTTTTGTAAACATTATACATAACTTTATAATTCATGATTTTACATTACAATTAATATATTTGTTACAAAATTTTGTCCTATGATTTGAATACCTACTAAATTTGTGTTGGATATCCTCAAAGTAATGTTAAAATATGTATTCTGATGAATCAAAGTATGCATGTATGATAAAACTTACAACCACAATTCAAGATAAACTCTTAAACTGAAATTATTTATTTTTTTCCAATTTACGAAAACACTATAGAACATTTATTTGCAAAATGTGAAAAAATGCACCAAAATTGTTTAAACGATAAATAATTGGCATTTATATATAAACTCATACACTTTTATTTCTTCTGGTTCTTTTCCTTTTCTGGTGTTGAATGATGGAAGAAATTAAACTACAAATTCAAAGGGAGTGACTACTAGATAGAAATTAAATTCAAAATGCCAGACAATTTAAATGGGAACAGAGACTTAACAACACCTGCATTGAAGAAAGATGTATTTATAAGACTATACAGTGCTGAAGATCATTCACACTTTATCTGTTTGAAATGACAATGATATATACTATAAGTCATTTTCAGCTTTATAAACATTTAAATTTTATTATAAACACCATTTGGTTTGTATATAAATATCGTATTACTTTAATTATCTTCTTCTTTTACTATGGTATATCTATATCAACAAGCCAATTGTATCTACTTCAGAACCACTCCATTGTATCAAACGTAAAGCAAAAAAGTTTGTAATTTTATAATATAAATCTTTTCTTACTGAAGTTTTCGAGAATGAAACAAAAACAACTTACTCAGAGAATTGAAACTCCAGTTTCATGACAATGAACGCAAATATATTTAACTGACGTTTAAAACAGTTAGAACCATAAAAAGTTTTTAAAATAATGAAAAGACATGGTCTCGTCGAATTTCCCCAAATAAAAATTGGTATATGAGGCGACAGTAGTTTGTCCACGGTCTAACTCATAAATTCATTTGGAATATGCAAGCCATTAAGAGAATGTGTGGCATTATATTCAAACGCAGAGAGACAGGGTACATCGACAGGGTGAGCGTCTCCTATTAATTATACATACAACACCAGCCATGCCATATCTGGTTCATTATTTGAATAGAGAGTAGTCCGTAAAATTTTGTTTTGATGGTCAGACGACTTTTTTCGTATTTACTAGTGCATGCTAAATCGTAAGACTATCAAAGAAACAATATAAACCGTATGGGTCAGTATGGATAACAGTTTTTATCCATTAATTTGATGTACTGTTTAAGCTTTTGATTTTGCCATTCGTTAGGGACTTTCCGTTAGAATTTTCCTCGGAGTTTGGTATTTTTGTTATTTAACTTTTTAAATACATTACTTGTTAGAAAAGCTCACTTTGTTAGAAAAGCTCACTTTGAAAGCATTAAAAAGTGGTGGACATACTATACATATTTATTTCATTTTCAAACAAGTTAGACTTGCCCATTGGCCGTCAGGTATTTGAAGAATAAAATCTTTCTAGATCATATATTTAATATTTGCTGCTATTAAACAATATATTCCTTGGAATTCTATATTGCAAGGATTATGTGATCCCTTTGTCTTTCATCTATACAATTACAAAAATAATTAATCCGTTGAAAATGATATTGATAAAACTGCAGGGATCAAGTTTATGTGTGGTCTCATAAACGAAATTAAATTAAAACTTTACTTAACACTCATTGAAAATTAACACTTGTAAACTGTTTTCTTTCTCCTGCAAGATATCATTCAACGATCGACGCAGTAATTTGTCGAAATGGGAGGAAACTAGCAGTAAAATCACATTGCAATCAATTAAGCCATCATCACAGTAGAAAGCATATTATAAAATGACATATATTTAGTTCTGACAAGTTAATAGTAGCAATACATCACACTCTCAATCATACCCACATCAACTTAGATTACGATAACTGATACCTCATTAGGATTTTAATTGGCAATAAAACTTCAAATCTTACTTTATCAACCTTACTAAATTAATACTATATCTACTTTATTTCTAATTTTTTATTTTGATTGTCGACATTTACTGTATTTTAAATATACATTTACACTAATGGCATAATGCACCTAGAGTAAGGCAATGATAAAAATAACGTAAGCTTTTGTTCAATTTCCAACACTTCAAATAAGGAGAAGGCATAGTAAGAAAATACGAAATTCTTTTTCTCACCATTTTCAAAAGTCTAGGTTTTGGACTATTGGTCTTGTACTGCAATGACATTAAATCTGAAGTATCTAAATCCGAATTTAATAAATATGGAGACATGAGTTTAAGGTAAAGTCATAAAACGTTCATCAAAGTTTATTTTAGGCACGACAAGAACATACAATTTTTTTTATCTCCTCCAAACAAATTTTAAAAACTGTATGACCATGTCGATTGGCTATACATAACACCAGTCACTATTTAAAGGACCGGACTGGTATGATCATGATGCAGGATAACCAGTGAGTCGAGTGGTTAAGAAACTAAAAAATATTTCTATTGCCTAACTATCATCATTTCCTCCAGATGGATTATGTTGGAGAAAACTTTAGTAAATAAATGATATCCGAACACCCACTAAGTCAAGATACTTCTTAGAAAATGTTTTATTCTTTCTTTTACTGTATGACAACTAGCACGTATTTTAAAGTAAATATTTATTGATAAAAGTTATATTATTTATGAGAATACTTAATCTGTTATCACTATTATCATTCGAATAAATTTATTTTATTTTATTGCATAAACTGTCTTGAACATTTACGATAAAATGAAGCAGGTTTATTTCTCTAATTCCTTAATTCAAGATTAAAATAGTCTTAATCTTACTCTAAAAATATAACAATTACCGTTACACTGACAACATTCCTTCATATTCATTAGTTTGATAAGGAAAATAACAAAAAATGTAAATGCAAAGAGAGACAAAAGTCTACATAACCAAAGAAACGAAAATTTCTGAAATACTATGCTCCAGTTTTGTATGATTGACAATAGGGCAAAGAGTCACAAAAGACCAATGGATAAAAATGTATCCCAATAATATCCTTGTACATTTCATCGTATATTTATTTTATTATCTTAAAACGTTTCACAACATAGTTGTAATTTTTATATGATATACAAATTGTGAAAACAACACAAATTTTGCCAATACCATCATCCGTAACGTTAATCATAAATTTTCAATGCAAGGGATATAAACATTATTTTAGACATCCAAAACAGACTTTAATTAAAAAAGCCTGATTCAACTTAGGTCCAACTTTGTAAGAGGGAGTTAGAACCTAAGTTTCTGAATAATTTCTTGGTTATCTTAAAACGTTTCACAACATAGTTGTAATTTTTATATGATATACAAATTGTGAAAACAACACAAATTTTGCCAATACCATCATCCGTAACGTTAATCATAAATTTTCAATGCAAGGGATATAAACATTATTTTAGACATCCAAAACAGACTTTAATTAAAAAAGCCTGATTCAACTTAGGTCCAACTTTGTAAGAGGGAGTTAGAACCTAAGTTTCTGAATAATTTCTTGGTTTACAAATGAGTTCTTGTCTGAATGCTAAATCATATGTGTTTTTTTTTTTATTACAATCGATTATCTATTAATTATATATCACATTGCAATGTTGGGTTCACATTTTAGATGCACCAAGTAATTCAAAAGATAAATTAAATATCAGATAAACACTTTGAAACACTATCAAGATTGGTGAAGTAACTTGGCAGAAACATTTAAGGTATCATGATATCTTCCCTATATAACGTATGAAAATTAACCCTTGCAATCCCATTGCATTGTTATTTAATAGACAAGACTGCATCTACATGCCAATTAAGGGGATACTTGTTATTTTCCAATTGTTTGCATTCATTCATTACAATTTACCCTTTACCTACAAATCAACATTATCATTGCAAAGTTTAATAACTATACTAAGTTCAAGAAATTCCTTGTTTTAAAAATTTACCATTCAAGAATTTCTCATACCAAAGTATCCTTCAAATCTATTTAAAGACAAAGATGTCATTGTTTTGTTGTACATCAGTTATTTAAGAATTGACGTTTCTTTTTTTTTAAATTTTATTTGTGTGTCAAACCTTTAATATTACAAAAAGTAGCATTCAATTCTTGTGCCATAACCATGAAATTGTGAGTCCAATTAAGTCCTTCGTTCGTATTTCCGTGCATAATTCCTAACATTGTCAAGGATAGCACATACAGTCATGGGTGTGGGAAATTGGATTCACCGTTTAAAAGGCTTTGAATTAAAAACTAACCTTTCATTAAATTCCAAGTTATATCAGTTCAATCTACCATCTATTTTGAGACATTAATAAATAAGGAAAAAAATAAAATGAATGTCACAGCATTTCAACAAATGGAATAGTTGTCAATATTTTTCATTAAAGGCAAATAAATGGTTTTGATATGGGATTACATATGCAAGACAACATTCTTCTGATTTCAAGTCTTCAATATTTTGTAATTTTAATCTTAAAATGTAACAAGTATACATAATATATGATGATTCAATAGACAGTAAAAACACTGATTATAACCTTTCATCATAAAATCTGTGAGCTCATATCAAAAGAAAAGAGAGTGTTCACAGCTTAAAATAACACAATTCAAAGGCTGCTATCACTAAATAAACACATATAGGTATCTACTCTTTGTGCATCTTTCAGTGTCGAGTAAAAAAAAATCTTGTTAGAATTTTTTTATTTAAAAAATTTAGTCATGCTTTAGACTTAATAACCTTACCTTTAACCTTGATGACCAGTTCACCATGTACACAAAAACTTCCACAAAAAGAAACGCAGTTTGTGTTAGTTAGTTCTACCTAAATCACTCCTAGTACTTGTGTAGTCAATCATGTATGGTAAAAGTATAACCGTAGTTTCAAAATCTCAATACTATGAAATCCATTATATCTTAATTTACTTATATAAAAAATTGTTGATACTATATATCAGACGAGGGCAGGACAGAAGTGTTTGGACAATACTCTTATCAGGCATGGGACAGATCAGGAGTGTTTGTACCTTGATATCTTATTCTGACAGTGTACAGAGGGAATACAGGCAAATCTGGGTGAAATTAGAAATAGTGGGTTTTGTTACTCCACAATATCTTTTTTAATGCCAATTCAAGCATTTTTAGACTTAAAACAAATATAATCATTTAACCTTCCTATAGGCAAGTTTCTCCGTTAGATCACTGATTTTACTGTACACAATAGGTCATCATGCAAGGGGCAGAAAAGTTATTGTGCATTGATTTGCCTCAGCAACTAATACAAATATCAGGGGTGTTCAATGAGAATGACTAAGTGGTACAGATTTTTCATAGTCAGTACTGTAAGTGAAGGGCAATAGTATTTTTAAAACCAAGGTTGTTTGTACAATGACAAATACTTCAATAAACATATTTTCAGTCTATAAATTATATAGCAAATATACAATTGTTTGTACATGTACAAACTGAATTCGAGTATGACAAATAGGATGAAGTAGTCATGATGATGATATTTTCTCCAATGAAGAATGATGAACTGTGTTTATATATATATATATATGATAGCAATGCTGTGCTTTTTTTTCTAAAACTTGGTCAAAATTCAGCACAAGATTTGGTTAAAGTTGGTCTTATCTCAACATGTATATGTAAATCTTTTACCTCATCAATAAAACATTTGAGTATTGGAATCCGAAACATAAAATATAGACTTACCTGTTGAACTTCACAACAAAAAGACTTTTAAAAATATATAAAATTATGTACCTTTTTTATTTAATATAAAACATTAATTAAAAATATTTTGTTCTGTTGAGTTGCCTGTCAGCATAAGAATCATCTGTTATTCGTTCCCAGTCCCGCTGTGTCTGTCCCACCACAAAACCTATGTCGCGTCGTCTTGACTGAATTTTTTTCTCCTCAATGTCTGCCCATCTAACCTGTTTAAGTATAAATAACAAAAAATAAGAGTTATGAATATAACCTAAAGAGATCTGATGATTTGTGATTTTTCTGAAGCAAGATTTGAACACTTTGCAAAGACAGTAACTGATAACCTCAAAATAGTTAAGTTTTTTTCCAAAACAAGTTTAGAGATTTTTTTCGAAAAGTGTAATAAATAACCCAAAAATTCCGTAAAACGATGATCTACTTTTGAAGACTAACCCTGGAATTTCTAAAATATCTGAATAAATTTGCCAATATTTTCTACCATTATATTCTAATTAGGTGCTGTCTTTAACCTTTCTAACAGATATCAAAATTTAACTGAAGACTTGTCATAAAGAGATAGTCATTTATTTTCACATAATTCTATGAGCAAATTATCAAGAAAGGAAAACATGATATAAGTTCAATTGTTCAACTACAGGGCTCTGAGATATACTTTTTGTTTAGAATCTTACCCTCTTTTGTCCAGGAGCAAGAGGTCTAGTATCATAGTCATCAGGTAGCTGCAGGAAATCTTCCATACTCTGGTGAACTGGAGCTATCTTCTTATTGTGATGTATTAAACCATCAAGTTTATCTAAAAATAGGTAGGTTTTGTTCTAAATCAAAGTTACACTTCAATGATGATATTAGGCCTTGCCCACATCATACATTGGTTTACTGGTGTTATATAATAAAATACAGATTTCTTCAGCAGCATTGTAAAATATAAGCTTCCTGTAAAACACAGACTTAAATTTAAATACTTAAAAGTACATAACATCTTCTATTTGAGCTACTAAATAGTTTTTGTGAAGTTTAGTGACTTTTAAATACCCAAAACATTGAATAATAAGTAGAATTGTTTTGTTTTTCTTTTGAAAATGAGAATTATTAAACAATTGATCACATCATGACTGGATATGGGTTAGTTATCATGACTATTATGTCATTAATATCATCGCTTTATGAGGGTAAATAAAGATTTATGAATTCCATTTTCTCACTAGTTTAACCCTTACAATATTTTTTTCCATTTTTTTTTTTTAATTCCAAGATATAATATTACATCAAAATTATAAAATTAATCAGATTAGATGGAGGTATTTTACAACTAAGGAACAGATGTTTCTTCAGAAAAAATTGAAACGTTCACCAGGTGCAAGACTTTTGAGCAAGATTTTTTTTAGAAGAAACTGTCAATATAACACGATTTTTTATATAAGTTTTGGTGAAAAATTAAAAAAACTTAAACAATACTCTCATTTAATAATAGTACAGACATTTACTTCAGGAATATATATGTTTCCTCAACAACCAGTGAATTACATTTGCTAGTCCACAAAAGATTTATTTTTGCATGGTAAAACAGATAGATTTGTTTCCTTATTAATGAGGACAATCAATTTTATAAGTTTCAATTTAAGAAACAATTATCTTAAAAATATTGAAAATATGTTTGTAAAAACAATTTATTCTCAACAAAATTGCTCAAAGTAGTTTCTTTTTATTTCAATAAGATTCAAATAGAATGTGGTCCTCAACAAAGTGATCACTGTTTCTGAATCAATACACCATTTCAAAAGCCTCAGGTGTCAACCCCTTGATGTCATTATCTTTGTAGTTTGAGGGGTCAAAAGCAATCTTCTGGATACCTTTCTGTACATCTTGTGAACTTGATTTTTGTCATCCTAATATTGGTTTCCTTAAAACATTTCTACTTCCCAATAATATTATAGGCTTAGTTAAGGTGGCTGGAAACTTTGTTGATGGTCATTATACCATGTTTGGTTTTCAAAGCATTTTCTAAAGGAGGCTCGCAGGTATAAGATTTTCAGAAAAAAATTAAACATTTATTTTTCATTACAAATTTTATTAATTACCATAAGTAGTTGTTACTTTATCATATGGTACAAAAGTCATTCCAAAAAAGCATTTAGTGTTGGCCCCAGGTGACTTTTAAAATGTAGAAATCATTGAAAAATCTTTAAATTATCTCCCTTTGGTGCAAAAATGCCATTTTTTGGCATTAAAATTGAAATATATTTTTTAACTCATCGCTGACCTATATTTATTAATGTTGTTTTCGAATAAGCTGTACATAAACTAAATAATTCTGTAATTTAAGCGATTTCTGTAATTAAGTTCTTTTTTTATTTCGATATTACTGCTTTTTGTCCTATTAGTTCAACAGAAAAAAAGGACATTAACAAAAGTGTATGCTTCTTTCGAAGCCAGATTCTGAGCGTAAATGAAGGGTGCCCCCATTATTTTGTTTCATTTTTCTATTAAGTATAATATAAACATCATTTATTGAAAAATATAGCAAAATCTTATAATAAATAAAAAATTTGAGTTAGACCCGCGAGCCCCCTTAAGCAATAAATTTAGAATATATTTATTGAACATTGTCTCCAATGATATAAAAAAATTACCTAGTTGTGTTCCAGAGGGTTCAACTTCCCATTTACTCTTCTTTATTTCCTATGAAGACATAAAACATCTAACAAATGTAACATTATCTATGAAAAAAAAAATTTGAAGTTGTGACTTGTAGAAGTAATATGCCAAAGACTCTGCTTCATAACTCTATCAGTTACCATGATCTTGCTGTTCACATGATTTCTTAAGTTACTATAGCATTTGACATATACACAATCACATAACAAGGTACATAAAAATTATGGAAATAAATAAAGAAAGGTTGGTGTGCATGTTTCTGAGTAACTACCATATGAAAAGATTATATTTTTTTCTGGTAAAGATTGTTCAATTTTTCATACATAATGAAAGGGAGAAAATGCTAAATGATTAAAGACATGTGTGGTCCAATCAAATTAGAGGGTAATGCAAACAATGCTCACAATTTGATACTGCTCCACTCGAAACATTAACTTATGGCAAAGTCTATAATATACTTAAAAACCTAAGAAACCTCAAAAATACACGGCTAGGATTCTGAGAACTTTTAAATAAATTCTAATAAGGCCCTAAAGAGGAGTTCTGAATATACTCCATGATTCTGAAACCATATGAGTGTAAAGAATAAGGTAAAAGTCACTAGCAATTCTCATTGTACATAATACAATAACCAATATTTTGTTTGTTGGATTGGATTTTACTCCTTATTCCTTGATGTAAGTTTCATTGGGGAAACAGGAGTGACTGAAGACATTATTAAGTTGAAAAACTTATTATATCTCACCCCTTTGTATATAAAATGCGCAACACTAGGGTTGACTGGGTATTATAAGAAACTAAAAGATCAAGTGCACATTGACAATATTATATAATGGTGGGGTTTGCTCTCAGTTTATTTAAATGTTCAGCTTTGAGCATTCCTATTGAAGGTAAATCCATGATAGCGATTCAGACACATGAAATTGTTTTAATTTTTTTTATGAAATTAACAGATACCACTCTCCTCCTTAAAATAACGGAAATACAATTTCAGTCAACAAAGTCCAAAAGTGTTCGAGTCTTGTGTATATCTTGTTTGATAAATCCCTTCTGAATTAGCTTCTTTGTGTCTTTAACATCTCTTGAAGAAAAATTCATTTGAACCAATACTAGAGTAACTACTTAAAATATATTATAGATTTTGGCTAATATGAATTCAAAGTTTTAGTGAATTTTCTAAATCTACCTTGACTTCTTAAAATTACACAAATATATGACTTTCAATCAGCTACTATGGATTCATTTATTTTTTCGTGGGTATCAATTTCATGGATTTAGGAAAAACTCATGCATTATCAAGGTTAATTTTTTTCATGGTTTTGCCAAACTCTGCATACAAAGCTTATAGAAAATTACAATTTTTTTATAATTTGAACTCGTGGTTCACATGAATCAAGAAATCCATGAACATTAGTATCCAACAAATCAAAATTAATCTTTAGTATATAAATAAACTCATCATAGATACCGGGACTAAATTTTGTATATACGCCAGACGCGCGTTTTGTGTACAAAAGACTCATCAGTGACGCTCGAATCCAAAAAAGTTAAAAAGGCCAAATAAAGTACGAAGTTGAAGCACTGAGGACCAAAATTCCTAAAAGTTTTGCCAAATATAGCTAAAGTAGAAAAGCCTTAGTATTTCAAAAATTCAAAAATTTGTAAACAGTTAATTTATAACTATAACCATATCAATGATAATTCATGTCAGCACAATACATATATGCAAAAAATGATGGAACTCCTGTAAACAAAATTTAAAGATGGAAATTAGCAGAAAGCCTCCCGAGAATTCCTTAAATCTTCCCAGTGCATGCTACAAACTTCATTGTCCTAAAGACAACACAAAAGCCTACAAAAAAATTTCACATTACTGTAACAATGAATTCAAATGCAAGCTGCATCTCAATCTAAAGAGAAGAAAATGTAATATTTATTCTAAATCAGAAACTGTTCATGTTGGAAAATTATTCCTTATACTGTTAATTACTCCAAAGCTAAAACTAAACTGAAGAAAGCTAAGGCATGGTACATAGTGTCCTGAATGCCCTTTTCTATTATCAAAATGTAAAATTTTAAAAGGCTAAAAGGAAAGAAGCTTGTTAAAAAACATTATATCCATCTTTTAGGAGCTACTTATTATCAAATAATAATTCTGCAACTTTCTTGACAGGCAAGGGGACCTGCAATGAATTAATAAAGTTGTCATTAAATTGATTCCCCTACCGTAAATTCAGAAATTATTGCAAGGTTTCTATCATTGTGAAAAATGTAATTAGGTGGATACACAATAATAGGAACTCACATTCTAGTATATGATTTATACATTTGTTCATGTTGTATGCAGATTTTCCTGAAATTGTAATAATTAATATCACATTTTTGACTATTTTATCAAAATCTCAATGATAAATGCACATAATAATTTCTTAACTTACAGTATCTGTATTTCGTGAATAAAATAAACCCTTTTATTTCGTGTCTTTTTATCAATTTCAAGTTGAGACTGTTCCATAAAGATTCTGGAGAAAGCAATACAAACGAGGAGTGAAGTGAATATTTATACATAGTTATGGCTGAAACAAAAGTTATTTTAATACAGGTATATAATGCAAATTTATATCTTCTAGGAATTCTATACATCGTCAAAGAATAACAACAGTTAATGTTATAAATGTATTTAAAATTTTAATATTCAATTCACGAAGTTTTTTTATTCTAATGCTGCTCTAATATACAATTCACACTTATCAAATTTGGCAATCACCATTTCCTTCTAGTTGAAAGGCATATGCCATCTTCTTTCCTTGATTTTTACAGTTCCTTTTGCTAGGTCACAATTCTTCAAAGTTAAGACCACCATATACCATTTAAAGACATCGTATGTACATGACTCCAGCTTATGACACAAAGCAAGAATAGTGATGCATCTTTCCCATCCAAAAGCGGAAATTTGGCAATTGTTGAGACATAATTTTTATTTATTGTGAAAAGGGTATATAGAATTTGCTTTTACTGCAATATGAGCAATAAAATATATGGTAACAAGTTTCAATGCATGCAAATTATTCACTGGAATTATTTGTTTTTAAGTTCTAAAAATCAACATGCTACTGTAACAACATCAAAAAATTAATTTCGTTGTCAGTCCATAGGTTATATTCCACTATTTCACTTAGTTGAAATTGGAGGATCATGATTTAGACACTTCATTATTCTTTTTAAATTTTATAAACGTTCTTTTTTCTCTCAGACATTTTTTAAATTATTTTTTACAACATATTTCGACAATCAATTGTTGGAATGGGTTCCAGTAATGAACAGCAATACTAAAGGTTAAACAATGGGTACCAGATGTGTACCAAAGTCCATTGTCTATATATCATCCTTTGTAAATGGTGACAGAGCATACAACATCAAATAAGGTGATTGTTGTTTATGTTTTAACAAGCATGTACATGCAACAAAATTAAAAAAAAAAATGTTCTGCAAAATAAATAAACTATCCCTCACTTCTGTTTTAAGTATGCATTTGTTTGCTAAGTTCCATTCTACAGTATATGATTCTTTGCCAACAGACTTTTTATCAATAGGAACCAAGACTTACATATGTTTATTTGGAAGGGGTGATATACATATATTCACAATTACTAAACATTTCTAGAAAAGAATGCTCATTTATTGAAGCTTAGAAAGATGGAGAAACATGAGAAAACTCGTATGTTGATGTCACAAGAAAAATTTTCTACATGAACATTCAGTGATGTTAATGCATAATTAGCAGCTGCCATTTGGAATGGTACAAGATAACTTTCCAAAACTTTTAAAAGAGTAATATTTGGCAAATTGGTATAAAGACACTAAGAAGAGTAAAGGGTCTCCAATTTCTAAATACATATATTAGAATTTTTTAATATGTAACCATTCTGTTAGCTTGAGGGGAAAACAAAGAAAAACTTTGCTATTTTTTTACTTTTAGAGGGGAGGGGGTAGGTTACTGTGTTCAGAATATCAGAATACACATATATTATAATCTTGTCTAAATGCAACTTAAATCAATTTATGTCACTCAAGATCATCAAAGACATAACAGAGTGGTCAATACCTAAATGACTATAAATACAAAATTGCAAACAAGGTGCAGCAGTTATTGTTATAAATTCTCTATACAATGAACTCTGACTATATTACATGTAAATTAACCAAAAATAAACAGGGACATGTTAAGGAGTAATATAACTGTATAATAGGTCTTAGGATTAACATTCTTAAATTCTAACCTGTATAATCAGAATCTGTCTAATTTTGACATTCTTCACTCATGAAGCATTTCAGTTTATACAGGTTTCACCATAAACAATTTGCATATCAATTTAAAAGGGCTCTGCACTTTTACAAATGTCAAGACAATATTACTCCTAAAAATCAGGCTTGCTATATACTAGTTTGTTTCAACATTCAACCATTATAAGACTATCAAATTAGATTCCTTATTTCGAGGTGAATAGTCAAAGTATTATCATAGTATATGAATTTCAAGTAAGTCATTAGTTTTTGAAGGATAGACTTATAGTATGTTGAAGTAATGATCTGAAATATCTACTCTGACTTTAAACTGTTCAGAGTATCAGGGGTTTTCTATATATAATTTGGGCGATTTTGGGAGCGGGGAATAAAAACTTCATTATCTATCAGGGAATTCTGTATAGATGGGTGCTTCTTTATGTGGGAGATGTGTCCTTATACTGGACATGACTTGAATGAATTATAAATTTGACACCAGCACATTATAGTTTCGTTTTTTATTTCAAGATAGAATGTGAGCAAGGGTCTAGTCTATATTTCACAAGTGGACTAGGCTTAGGAATGTTAAGGCATTATCCTTTTCTATTTACTCAGCGTTCTAAATTATAGTGGCAAGACCTTGTCTGGTAATGAGCACAATACTCCATATTTAATGATACCAATTTATACAGTCAAAACTATATTTGACAAACTATTGCTTAAACATACTTACCATTCTGCAAATCTGTATTTGTCAGGTTTTCTGAAACTCAACTTATTTTTACAACAATCTATAATTAAGTCTGTACTTACCCTGTAACTAAAAATAGAAACAAACTTGTTTATTAATCAGTAATGTTGTACTTACCTGATTCCCAAACTGAAACAAGAACCAAAGACATAAATTAATTGATACTTAATGTTTTATTTGACACTTACCCCTAGCTCTTGGTCTAAAACATGAAAAAAGATGAGTTAATTCTATATTTAGCAACATCGTATAACTTACCCCAAACTTGACGTCTTCTTCTTCGTCACTCTCTACTTTCTTACGTTTGTCTGGTTTAGGTTCCGGCTTCTCATCCTCTTCTGTTTCCATTTCAACCTTTAAATAAAATATATCAAGATATTACTTTATAACGTGAAAATTATATTGATGAATAAGTTCCAAAGAATTTTGACAGCTTTTAGTTCATGCTGGTCTTGAGCAGAAAACCAGTATCAAGATTTACTTTAAATTCAGAAATTTTTGTGATGTTTTTTTTTTTTGCGAAAAATTGTAAAAGGGTTATAATCACAATAATTTAAACTTGCATTTAGATATTTTTTACATGAATTAAACAGGATTTTTCTCAAAACCGTAAAAATTAAATCGCATTTTGGTCTAAAATGACAAAATAGCAATAATGAATGCACGCAATAATTTCTGAATTTACAGTACCTTGTTTCTACATTTAACAATGGTTACACACAAGCATCTACAAAATACTTATCAAACAAACTGAGTAATAAAATTATCATTGAATAAAATTGAGAACGGAAATTGGGAATGTGTCAAAGCGACAACAACCCGGCCATAGAGCAGACAACAGCTGAAGGCCACCAATGGGTCTTCAATATAGGGAGAAACTCCCACACTGGGAGGTGTCCTTCAGCTGGACGATTTTTGGCTGTTACTCTCTTTTCATGAACTTTAAAATGTTAGAGTTAATTAATACTGGTTGCAGGTTCAAATGATTCCATAAAACTTGACAAAAACATATTACTAATCCATTTAAAAAATCACATTTTTCAAGTAAATAAAAATATATATATTAAATATGCTTTCACTAAATAAGTTGTACCTCTTGTATTGAGACTTCTTGAAGGATTGATCTAACATCTAATCGAAGATAATGTTTTGGTGTCTCCTGCCAGCCTTTTTCAATCTGAAACAAGAACAATGTCTTTCAAGTCTTGCCTAGAGAGAATCATCAACCTTGGGCAGAAAAACCAAGGCCCCTCTTCATTTACTGTGACATTATAAAGTGCAAAAACATAAAAGCTAATTATTATATGTCATACAGTCCAATTTATTCTATAATAAATGGGGAATGTGTCTGATGATGCCTCTGCTTGCATATCATATAAAGTTATAAAGGGACATTACTGAAGTACGGTAAAAGTGACACTATCCAAATTTGTACTTGATCTGAGTTTTGTGGTAATAAGAATTGTATATAAGTTTCATAAAATTTGGTTCAGCAAACTTAATAAAGAGAACAACAAGAGTGCACACACTGAAATGTCTCGCCTTCTATACTAATCATTGATATGTTGATAATCCTAAGTATAAAGCTAAGCTTTATTACAACTGTCACATAAACTTAACATTAACCAAGATAACTAAACAAAGACCAATGAACCTTGAAAATGAGGTCAAGGTCAGATGAACCATGCCAGGCAGACATGTACAGCTAACAATGCGTCTTTACAACATATAAAGTTGACCCATTACTTATAGTTTAAGAAAAATAGACCAAAACACAAAAACTTAACACTGTGCAATGAACCATGAAAATGAGGTCACGGTCAAATAAAACCTGCGCGACTGACATAAAGATCATAAAATATTTCCATACACCAAATATAGTTGACCTATGGCATATAGTATTAGATAAAAAGACCAAAACTCAAAAACTTAACTTTGACCACTGAACCATGAAAATGAGGTCAAGGTCACATGACATCTGCCCGCTAGACATGTCAGGGCTCACGCTACCAGGCGACTTGGGCGAAGAAGTCGCCTTCCCGACCGTCACTTCGCTTTCCCCGACCCCCAAAAGAGAAATCAAGTCGCCCTGTTCTTGACGATACTCGCTTTCAGTCGCTTCCGTCATCAGACATTTTCAATTTTTACCAAGTTGATGAAACATCATTTTTTTATTGATAATTAAAGAAATTCAGACATAAACGATTCATTATCTTTAGAAAAGAGGTTGAAGCATTGTCTTCGCAGTTTGTAGCAGGTTATTTAATAAAAATACAACTTTTTATCACTTCATGCATTTTCGCAAGTTCCGGTGCTTGTTACTCGAAAACGTACATCAACCTAAATTTCGGCGGCAAAATAAGTTTGTTACTTCATTTAAACGTGATAAAAGTTGCCTCCAGTAAATGTTTAATCCATTTATTGCATTAAAAACGTCATGTTCCTTTTCAAATAACTTGTCAAACATTGTTTATTTTTGTAAATTTTCTTGCATTCGTCCGCCATTGACCGATTTCTAAACTACGGATCTGAACCGGACCAGCTATGACCGAAATCCGTACTTTTACAATAATTACTACGGACGCACGACATGAACAGATGACAGAAGAATATTGATCCCAAAGGGAAAAAATACGCATTCCACACACATTAAGAGACTTTTGGTTACATCTAATTGATTGGTGTATATAATTCCCTATATTTTTTATGGATTGTTTCAAACTATTGATTTAAGTTGCTTAACTCTGAGACTATTATACTAATTTCAATATATTATGGCCCAGCTTAATAACTTTTATATTTTTTTATGAGAAACACTGAATTTCATACACAAGATAATTTTTAATTAAATTGTAATAATGATATATTATAATTTCTTTACATTTTTTAAAATAATTTTTTATTTTTGTGCTAGATATTTAGTTGGAATAAGTTTCTCACAAGAACCTTAGTAAAACTTAAACAACTTTTAATTTCAAATGTTACTTTAATTGTATTTTTTTAACTCAGATATGAATTGAACAATATAAAAAGAACATTATTTACATATGGCCCTTTATACTATTGTAAAACCCAAACATTGTAGCGCACCGCACGAATGAGCACTTCTCTTTCAAATCTCACCACTTCTCCCTATCAGTTTCAAAAAGAGAAGTCACTTCTCCCTATAATTCTGAAGTAGTGTGAGCCCTGCATGTACACCTTACAATCATTCCATACAACAAATATAGTAGACCTATTGCATTTAGTATGAGAAAAACAGACCAAAACACAAAAATTTAACTATAACCACTGAACCATGAAAATGAGGTCAAGGTCAGATGACACCTGCCAGTTGGACATGTACACCTTACAGTCCTTCCATACACCGAATATACTAGCCCTATTGCTTATAGTATCTGAGATATGGACTTGACCACCAAAACTTAACCTTGTTCACTGATCCATGAAATGAGGTCGAGGTCAAGTGAAAACTGTCTGACACACATGAGGACCTTGCAAGGTACGCACATATCAAATATAGTTATCCTATTACTTATAATAAGAGAGAATTCCACATTACAAAAAATTTGAACTTTTTTTTCAAGTGCTCACTGAACCATGAAAATGAGGTCAAGGACATTGGACATGTAACTGACGAAAACTTCGTAACATGAAGCATCTCTATACAAAGTATGAAGCATCCAGGTCTTCCACCTTCTAAAATATAAAACTTTCAAGAAGTGAGCTATCGCCGCCGCCGGATCACTATCCCTATGTCGAGCTTTCTGCAACAAAAGTTGCAGGCTCGACAAAAATGAAAAAAATCTGCTTTTTTTCCATTTGTAAATGGTCTGAACTCTGGAACAGTAAATTTTACACCCGCAAATTCAAATTTGATCTGTGTTTTGTGGAAGTAAGCATTATGTATAAAATTCCTAACATTTAGTTCAGGCAAACTAAAGTAAAGAGGATGGAAACCAACTTTGGGATGTACAGAACCACAAGAATAAAAAATAATGCCCCCTTAGCTATTGCAGGGACATAAAAGACATTATAGACAATATGTTTAACATACTATACAAATTTGAAGAAACACTTTAACCAAGTACCTCTATTTATCAATAAAAGAAATCACAACATGGAAGGGTAAAAGAATTCAAAATTGTTCTTATGATACCCCTTCCTTTTTCACAAAATATAAAACTTGAAAAGAGAATAGATCACAGATTTGATATAAACAGGGAATATGTCACTGGTTTGGGATGAACAGAACCCTGATATACATGTATTGCTTTATCTCACCTTTTCAATTTCACTCTGAGATCTGTTATGTGTGTTTCTTTTTACACAGGTTGCAACATCAGCTTGTATTTCAGCAATGTAAACCTGTGAAATAATATCCAACTTGAGATCAATTTTAAAATAACAAACCATAAAACATTACAAATTTCAGGTGTCAATCATGATCTTTTGTTATTTACAAAACCGAAAAATAAGTATTGTCAGTAACTTCATTAAAAGCTGGTAGCAGGCTAAATATCTCTCATTTACAATTCTTGTTTTCTTCTTTAGTATTAGATGAAAAATTATAAAAAATTGTTCTAACGTCTTTAAATTTTTTAAATTAGTAAATTATTACTTGAACACTGGATCTCTATTGTCTTCCAATTTTCAGAACTAATTTTGTAATATTCAGAAATAATTATAAAAACTACGACAATTGAATTCTAAAATTTAATGTCAGCTGGTTTGAAGTTGCACAAACTATGAATTCATTTGTTTTTGTTGAGACAAAGTTTCTGGGATTGAGGAAAAATAAAATATTTAATTTTGAATTTTTGCCAAAAGTCAGCTTAACAGTCTAATATCTGACTAGTTTAGCTTACCTGAAATCCTTTAGATTTTGCGTAGCTCCAAAATTCTTCAAAATGTCTCTCTTTTTCATTCACAGCATCAACAATAATGAAGGGAAAAAATCCATCATCAATTGTCTTTTTAAAACTTTTATACATATTTTTCCTGTATGAGCTTTCTAATTCTGCCTCAAATTCATACTCTAAGACCTATTATAAAACATGAAAAACCATAAAATAAGTTATAGTCTTAATTTTTTGTTCTACAGTCTCTCTTATTGTCTTTTTGATTTATGTTATCCCTGATACTCTTCTTATACTTAAAAGTATCTAATAAGTCTATAACTGTTAAAATATAAAACAACACGTTTAATAATTTATTGCGTCCGAAGCGCTTTTCTGGATTTACCTTCATCAGGAACGCTCAAAGCCAAACATTTGAAATCCGAAGATGTATAAGTACCGAAAATCGTTGAAGAGCTATATGTTAAAAATACCTAAAATAAATAGCCAAATTCATCTAAAGCCAACTTTGCCTGTTAAATATCATAAAGAAATATTTGGACAGCTATGAATTTTAATCAAATGTAAAGAGTATCCCCATCATAAAATGTAGGTCAAATAAACACAACTTTATTGCATTTCCTTATCTAAAGTTTACAAGGTTTTAAATAAATAACTAATAATTTCTTCACTTAATAAGCAAACTTTAATAATCTGTATACATCTCAACTTGAATCACAGAATTTAATAAGATTAAATAAAATAACATGTTAAGTCTTCCTCAAAGAACAGCCCTTCATTGCCTGACAGTAAATATCATACTAACCTTCTTTTTGACTTTTTTGCCTGTTTCAGGATCTTTTTCTGTCTTTTCGACTTCTGTCATGAAATAATCATCCAAACAAAGCATTCTGGGAGCACCACCACCATGCTGGACTTCCTTGTCCTAAAATAGTTACAACCCATAGTAAGAATAAAATGTACATAACCATGGATAACTGCAACCATTTGTTTGTTTGTGTTGATTTAAAATTATTTTCTACCATAAACTGTTATCACAGAGATATGTCTCGCCTTTTTGTAATTTTGATTATGCAAATGTTGAAATCGCAATACTCTAACATCTTACACAAGTTATGTAAATATTCAAAGTCAATGAACCATGACTGAGTTATACATGTTATATGGCTAAACAATCTCAATGTAAATGAAATGTGCCAATGCTAATACAACTGCATACCAAATACCATTGACTTATTATAAGTCGTTCTGAAATCTAAATACAAACATTAACTTGTAAACTATGTAAAAGTTTCAAAGTCAATGAACCATGAAGAGGGGGTGGGGCTATATAATCTCCATGGAAACAATACTTGCAAATGCCAATAAATTTGCAAACCAAATATCATTGACTTAACATTAGCAGTTCATCTTAAACTGATCTAATCACAAACTAATACATGTAAACTAAGATAAGTTTCAAAGTCATTAGACTGTGACTGAGGGGCAATTCCAAATATTCTCCATGGAAATGAGATGTGCCAAAGCTTATACAACTGAATACCAATTAACATTGGCCTACAACTAATGGTTCCCCTTGAACTGACAAACTAATACATGATAACTTAGAAAAATTTCAAAGTCAATAGACAATGACTAAGGGGGCAGAGCCAAATTATCTCAATGGACACGAGATATGCCAATGCTTAAACAACTGCATACCAAATATCATTGACCTACCACTTGTGGTTCCCCATAAACTGACCTTATCACAAATTAATACATGTAAAATAAGTAAAAGTTTTGAAGTCAATACACCATGACTGAGGGGGCAGGGCCAAATAATCTCAAGGAAAATGAGATGTGCCAATGCTTATACAACTGTATTCCAAATATGAATCACCTACCACTTGCCGTTCACCATAACCTAGACCTAATCACAAACTAATACATTGTTGACGCCGTTGCCGCCGCCCGAAACAGCATACCTATGTCTCGCTTTTTGACTCCGTCAAGGTGAGACAAAAAATTGGTAGTCATTCAAATTATAGTTACTTTATTTCCCAAAAATGGGTTAGAACAAAACTAGATGTGTCAAAGCAACACGAATGGCCCCATCCCAAAAAGTTGAAAAATCTGCAATTTCAATATAAACACATGTGGACACAAACATGATGGTAGTCTCATATATCAAACATCAGCTCAAAATCTGGAGGTGTATAGAAAAAAAATCTGTATAACTGTGATTTTCAATAATTTATCAAAGTCCAAAGCCCGTAATTGCAGCACTAATGAGTGGAGCGGAACAAAACTTCAACTTGATCTGTAACTCATCATGGTTAACTCACATACCAAAAATCAGCTCAATATCTGAAGGTGTTTAGAAAAAAACTCCGTAAAATGGTTTGTTGCGGAATGACAGAATGATGGAATTTCACATACAAGTTTTAAAAACCTAAAATTGCTTCTATATGTGGTTACTCAAAATATTTCAAAATGTTTCCAGATTCAATAGTAGGGTAACCTGAAGATTTAAATGGAACTATCCTTAGCTTGTTTTAAATTTTATTTCAACTCTCCCTACCTTAATTAGTTTGCCAACATATGTTTTTCCTGACCCTGGAAGTCCTCTCAGCATAACCACAATCTGTGGCGGTCTGTGTTTTCTACCAGGTGGCACTAACAAATCGTCTATTTTTACTGTTTCCACTTTTGGTTCATGTACTGATTTACTAGACCTACTGAAACAAAACATGTCAATCATTCAAATGAATCATCACAATACTGTTTGACCTTACTTACTATCTATAAAAACAAAGAATGAATATTGCATAATTTCAATTCAAGCTACAAAATAAGTCGGAAAATTTTAAAGAATCTTAGTGGCCCAAACTGAAAATTCTAAAAGTCGACATTGATAAACTTTTACAGCTACTTGATATTTTGTATGGATCAATTTTAATGAAGTTTGGAATCTAACCTGTTAAAATGACAAAATGTGAAAGAAAAAAAAAGAAGAAAAAAATGCTTTTAGTCTACTGGCATTCTATACAATTTAATCTACATCATTTATTCAGAAAAATCTGCTGTGACCCCACAGTTTTATCTTTAACATAATTATATCTAATTAGCTTCCTAAGAGTTAAAGAAATTTTGCTAATGAAGTATATTTTTTCATATATTTTTTTATATGCAAATATGATGCTTTGTCTTTACATTTACACTTTATTTTCATATAAAAATACACTGATGATGCTGTAATAGATTGACTTACCTATCCCTGTCTCTATCTCGATCCCTATCCCTATCTCCCCTATCTCGATCCCTATTTTTGTCTCTATCCCTGTCTCGGTCCCGTGAAGACGATGATGATGAATAATCTCCATAACCATCTCTACTGCTCTCTCTGTTATTATCTCTGCCCCTACTATCTCTTTCATAGTACTGACTATCTCTACTGAAGTCAGATTCCCTGTCATAGCTTTGTCGACTGTCAGGGTTGAAGCCATGAGACATATCTAGAAAAAGAAAATAATTTAAAGTAAATGAAATGCTGGAATTTACCTACCATAGTATAGCTCAATATGATTGAAATACAGATTATGGCAATGATTTAATTGTGAGAATATTTGACAAGGCTCCATTCTACTTTCTTTTTTGATAATCATTCTGTCAACCATTAAAATTGTCCTTTCAAATCTGTGATGGTATCACACATTACAGCAAATCCTGTGGATCCCCCTAAAAAGGTCTTTAAAACAGAAAGCAAAACAGATCATTGTCCGATCTCGGTATTTCAACCAGTATACTTCAATGATACAGCAACACATAAATGCAGACATAATAGGTTTTTCAGATTTCCCCTTGAATCTAAGTTTTTGTATTCTATTAAAAAACAATGAAGCAGTTAGCAGTTTGTATTCATTTCAATTCTTCACTAATCCCCTCCCCCTTTTTCCCAATCTGCTCTCTACCCTGTTACATTATCATAATATAAATAAAGAGCTGCTGAACCAACGCCTCTTATGTTTTGTGCTGGTAGAGTTCCCTTAAGTGGATACCAGATGGTATACAGGGTTGTCAGATAAAAAAATCAAATACAGCTACATTGACAACAACACTTAAGTAAACTGCATCTTTTATTGTCGACATGTTTAACCGATTAGATCGGCTTCATCAGGACAAAGTATACAAAATTAGAACCCCTGAAGTACAAAAAAATGGTATCATGTATGTGACGTCATAATTGTCTATTGTTGACATTGCTATGGGATACTCTATATCATTATGTAATGTTGAACAGAAAATGAATCAAACATAGTACAATGCAAATGAAGTTACTAAATTTAGAGTTAATCTATAATTTTTCGAATTGTCGTTAAACCACTTTACGGCATTCCCGACGCGATTGGAAGTAGTACCTCCGGCCAAAGGGAACCCAGTCGAAGTGGTAGGGGTGTGCCCTATAAGTGTTGTCCAAATTAGGAAGAAACTTTATAAAACTGTACACTGACATTGTACTTACATTCATGTTACACAAATTTAATTTCTATTTAAAAACACATTTTATTTATACACTTACCATATAATAGTTTACAACCATTTTAAAGTTAACGACAATTAGAAAATTTATAGATTAACTCTAAATTTAGTAACTTCATTTGCATTGTACTATGTTTGATTTATTTTCTGTTCAACATTACATAATGATATAGAGTATCCCATAGCAATGTCAACAATGGACAATTATGACATCACATACATGATACCATTTTTTTGTACTTCAAGGGTTCTAATTTTGTATACTTTGTCCTGATGAAGCCGATCTAATCGGTGAAACATGTCGACAATAAAAGATGCAGTTTACTTAAGTGTTGTTGTCAATGTAGCGGTATTATCATAATATGTATGTACAACTGAACAAGTCTTACCTGAACTTGGTGCTGCATCATCTGATGATTTACCATGTCCATAATCTATAACTTGTGGAGGTTTGTATTCTATTGGCTCTGTTGAAGAAAAAAAAATATATATAGAAGCATGTTACAAAAGTCAATTTGCTCTCTTTAATGATTTTTCTGTAAGCAAAGTTCTTTCAATATATTGAAAATTTCAAAGTATCTGGAAACATAAAGTAGGTGTCAGACCAATCCAAAAAGTCCTCACACATTACAACTCATCACTGTCAAGCTGCTGACAAAATATGATTTCATAATGTTTACTAGTATCCAAGAAAAGTGTGACAAAATTTTTTTGTATGACTGAAATAAATCTAATAAAAAAGCTAGGATAAAAATTGATACCTCTGTCTGTGGGATAATCTGCCAGTCCACTTGACTTGTGACCATGATCTATCACTTCTGGTGCTACAAACAACCTTGGTGATGGTTCCCGCGGTGGGGCTCCATATCTGTCAGGGTAATAATAGTCATGTGGTCTAGCGCTAAAAATATAAATATATGCACCGTTTGTTTTCCCGTTTGAATGGTTTTACACTAGTAATTTTGGGGCCCTTTATAGCTTGTTGTTCGGTGTGAGCCAAGGCTCTGTGTGCAAGGCCTTACATTGACCTATAATGGTTTACTTTTTTTGAAATTGTTACTTGGATGGAGAGTTGTCTCATTGGCACTCACACCACATCTTCCTATATCTACATAATAAAAAGGTAAATAAAATATTAGATTTCACATATTTCCTGGATCATGCATACTTTGGTCTTGTTTTAACACTCTTCTGGAATATTCCAATTAAGTCGTGTAAGTTATTATGAGGCATGTGTGATAGAAGATGAAGTCAGTGCAAATAATAATTTAAAAACCAATTTTAGAAAAATTGAAAGTACAGAAAAAAAAGTTCTAACAATCCATAACTTTCGAATACCCCCATCACTGCTTCGTCATATGACCTCAACCATTTCAATAAAAACATTCAAAGCTTCTTAGTTAAGCATATTATTTAAATCCTGTTTCAGATGTATGCTTCAAAAGCATTGATAAAACTATCTTTTAAAAATGCGTAACTGATTTAAAGAGTTATTTCCCATATCCTAGGTAAACTCCATAAAGAACTAACCTGTAAGGATCGTATTCATATGGTCTTCGGTCTGGATAGTATGGATCCCTCCTGTCAAAGTATGGATCCACCCTATCAAAGTAAGGATCTCTTCTATAAGGATCATCAAATGGGGGTCTTTCCTCAAATGGTGGTCTGTCAAATCTGTCTCCATGTAATGGTGGTGTTCGCCTTTCTCCCCACTGCTCCTACAAGTAATGTACAGAAAAATTAGTTCTTTTATTTTGGCATTAAGCTTATCTGGTGTAGTTGGCTAACACAGGAATTACCTTTTATTTTAGGTATTGCAATAAGTTTAGACTTGTAAAAATGACCTCAAAAGAAAATCTTTAAATTTAAGAACTATATTTTAATAGTGCATGTTTTCATGAATAATTTGAGATAACAAGTTATGTTAACTTCAATAACCTGATTGTACAGAAGGCTTTCTTTCAGCCTCAATTTAAGCTAAGTTAATTTTTAGAAAAATATATAAAGAAATATTAAAGTTTTCTCAAATGGTCTGAACATAAGTGTAGACCCTACAGGCCTTTTTGAACTTTCTAAAAAAATCACCATTATGCTATTTCAAAGGTTCTTTATATCAAATAAGATGTTCCCTCAATTTTTCTAAATTAAACTTGCTTCTTATTTTTGACTTTTAACTTATAAAACCATACACCATATGCTAAATTTATACATATTTTAAAAGAGTCTGATGAGATAAATTTACCCTTCTTTTTTCAATTTCTTTAATTTCCTCTTGTTGTTGTTGGTGTGTCGCCATCCACTGTTCACCTTCTTCCTCCAATTCTCTTCTTAACCTCTCTTTTTCCTTTATTTGAAAATTAAAAAAAAAATTTAAAATCATTCACTAGGAGACTGACATTTTCAATCAGCTGTGAGAAGACACAATAATTACATTTGACATACTTTGAAGGCAAGTTACGTATGAAATATAAATGAAGTTCACAACCTTTGACTTTTCATGAATATACAAGTAAGGTACCTTGTGTTATGTTAAAGTAGATACTTAAGTATTTTTTTCAAAGACAAGCACCTGTGTCCATACATCAATGAATAACAGAAATATCAAATCTACAATGAAATGCTTCAAATTCAACATGTTTTCTTTGTTACAGTTGATATAATAAAGCATGCAAGTCAAGAGTTTAAACTTTGTTTGGTTGTTTGATCAGACATTAATTAACATTGACACCTAAATTCAATGAGTAGGCATAGTAACTGTCTGTGTACTGTATATATCCCTAAATATACAAATCATTGGCCTACACATTCAATTAAGGTGTCAATCTTCCCTATAGATACAAATCATTGGCCTACACATTCAATTAAGGTGTCAATCTTATTTACAATGTCTGGGCAAACCTTCAAACAAAGTTTGCAAGCAAGGCATTTAAACTCTTGATTTGCATGCTTTATTATTTCAACTGTAATTTCATAACTCACCTCCTCTTCATTGTAGACTTCAGGTTCTGGTTCAGGTTGTGGTGGTTGTTGTTGGTTCATTGGTTCCTCCTGAAACTGATTATGTTGCCAACCTCTTCCTCGTCCACGACCCCTGATCATCTGACCCCTATTCATTGGACCTCTACCACGACCTCTTATTCCTCTGTCAGCTTTATTTTGATTGAATTTTCCCATGAATTCAAGTGGTTCATCTGAATGTCCAAAATTTTGTTCTCCGTATTGTTCAGAATTTTCTTCTTCAAACTGACCTAGTCCCGGTCCCATCTGGTTTTGAACTCCAAACCCTCTTGGTCCCTGATTTTGATTAAATCCCCTAGGACCAAACTGGCCTGGAACTTGTCCTCTTGCCCCTCTCTGACCTGGTGCTTGTCCTCTTGCACCTCTCTGACCTGGTGCTTGTCCTCTTGCACCTCTCTGACCTGGTATTTGTCCTCTTGCACCTCTCTGGCCAGGAAATGTTCCTCTTTGACCAAAGCCTCTTGCTCCAAACTGTCCCTGACCAGGCATGCCTTGCATCTGATCTATTTGTTCGGGGTCTTCATCAAATTCATTTGCCTCCTGTTGGTTTGGAGCAAACCCTCTAGGACCCTGTCCCTGATTAGGAGCAAATCCTCTAGGCCCTAGACCCTGTCCTTGATTAGGAGCAAATCCTCTAGGCCCTAGACCCTGTCCTTGATTAGGAGCAAATCCTCCTCTAGGCCCTAGACCCTGTCCTTGATTAGGAGCAAATCCTCTAGGCCCTAGACCCTGTCCTTGATTAGGAGCAAATCCTCTAGGCCCTTGACCCTGATTTGGACCAAACTGTCTTGGGCCTTGTCCTTGATTTGGACCAAATGGTCTAGGACCTTGTCCTTGATTTGGACCAAATGGTTGATTCATACCAGGCCCTTGTGGTCTAAGACCTTGTCCCATCAGCGATGTAGGTCCTTGATTTTGGATGTCCAGCATCTGATCGGAGTTTTGTTTTTCTTCGACCGATTTCTGATTTTCAGTTGATTTGTCATCAGTTGGAGATTTTTCTTTGTCTTCCTTTTTCTCTTGAGTTTTTTCCACAACTAGAGCATCTTTTCCATCACCAAGTCCAGGAATTCCTTTCCCTGTTCCTAAACCAGATGTAGCATTCTTTTCAGACTGGCCAAGAGCAAACTCTTTTTGTATTGGTCCAACTGGCTCTGTTATCTCCTTTTCCTGCAATAAAAGTAAATAATGAACATCACTACCACAGGATTGCTGCTGCCAGTGGTAATGAACTATAAGGGTCATATAAACATTTATAGATCTTTTGTTAATTGTTTTTAATTGTTTTTAATATTTGAAGATTCTCTCAAACTGCTTTATAAAGTTTCTGCCAATGGATTTAAATCTGTCTTTAGGGGCAATAAGCCAATAACTTTTATAAGAAATCAATTGTTTTTCATCCATATTGTGTGTAGTGATTTTGTGGAATATAACATTTTCTTTCTTTAAAAGAATGACATACAAATTTAAGTATTCAGACTCATTTTTAATCTTCTCCCAGAACATGAAGTAACATTACAAGTTAAATGTACCTAGGATATAAATGTAGGTAACCAACAAACGTTGGTGAAGAATTGTACAGATGAGCATATGAGAGTGCTAACAATATCAAACAGATAGACACCCAGTATTTCTATGTCCCTTGCACAGTATTGCTGCAAGGACAAAATTTCTACAGTACAGCTTTTTAAAAACCTTACCTTTTTGGTCTGGTTTGCTTTGTTTTCTTCACTGTAAATATAAAGAAAAAAATTGACATGCATTCTGTATATTTCTATATATAACCACATAGCACATGTGCAGCCATCCTAACATTTAAGTTCATTACAAAGACATTTACATAGTAGGCAAATTAAAAAAAAATATACTGTAATGCATGTTAAGGTGGTACCTAACACTACAGGGAGATAACTCTGTAAAATCAGCAGAACGTTTTAATGACGTTGTGTTCTAAAGGGAATATTAAGCTTCTCAATGATCAAAATGAGTGTTTGTCAAACTGCTATATGACCAGTGTAATTTTTCTGATTAAACGGTTGGTTCAATTTTTTTGATTTTTTGATATTTTTGTCAAAGGGTCAAAGTAAATACTTTGTCAAAATTTTCAGAAAATTAAACGAGCCAAATTAATTTTAGTTCAGGTGTTAGGTACCACCTTTAAGGCCTTTTTTTTTTAATTAGTTGGTTTACGGATCCGCCGACCCGATTTTGTTTAAAAGTGAAATAAAATTAAAATTTTGATTTCGTGTTGTTTTTTATTCCGCCGACCCGATTTTTCGAGTGCTGTGAATAAAAAAATCCGAGGCGTTCCAAAACGTTTTGTCTGTGTCAATAAAGCGTTTGTAGTGAACGGCGTATTTTGAAAAGCTTCGAAATGACGCAGACGAATTCAAAAACCCAACGAGGGAGGACCATGGAGTCTGACGGCTTCATCTACTTTCAGTTGAATATTAACTTTGATGGTCAACGTACTGAGAGCACTTTTATCAAATGCAAACCTAAGCAAACAATCGGCGATGCCATATTCGACAATATGGCTGATGAAAATGTTGCCATTGTCAAGGTACAAACAGTTTCGCCACCAAACAAAGGTTCATGGGAAGAGGAAAAACTAAAGAACTATCTGCAGTTACCTGTTGAAAATAAAACATTGATCTCAACTTTTTATTTCTTTGCCACCATTTCCACTTTTCAGCGAACGGGATTCATGCATAATTTAGATGCTAACAAATTTCTTGTCTGTACAAAATATGTGTTTTAGTCAAACTTTGGTACATTGCTATTTCTTCATCAGCATGATAGGATCATGAACACAGTTGATTATCAAACATTTCATAAATCAAAGAAATTTGTTTATGTCAAGTATATTGTCCTCAAAAGATTTTTGGGTCAAACATGCACATATATTCATACGTGAAGACCACGTGCACCTTAAATGTGATGGTATTGTGTTCACCTGGAGAGTGAGAGATCTTGGGTTTGAACCTTGACCCGGTCAAATCAAAGACTTAAAAATTGGTATCTGCTGCTTCTTCGCCAAGCACGCTGCAATTGCAATTATTAAAGGAGTCAGAATAATGTGTTTGGGTAAGGTAACATATCTTTGGGGGAACTACCACATTTAAATTCTGGCTCAGTGTGTCAGTTTAGCATTTCATTTCTCATTATCATATTCTCATCCTAATTATGCATCTGATTAGCCACTAGACATTAAACAACAATTGACCATCCATCCATCAAATGCAAAGCATATCAAGATAAGAGCTAAACTATTTCTCCTCCTCAACCCCTGTAATGTCATGAATGAACAGCATTTTTTTTTTTTTTTTTTTTCCTCCAACTCAAATTTTTCAGAACAGTTATACGTGAACAAAAAAAAAATCTAAGATTGCTATTTTATTTTTATTTTTTTTACCTCCTCCGACCCTAACCTTTGACACTAGTTGTCCGTAAACCAACTAATTAAAAAAAAAAGGCCTTATATTTAAAATCTTGAAGAATACACATATTTCTTCTGATGGGAAAAACTATGGATGTGGATGTGAATACAAAGTATAAAGTCAACAAAATGACATCAATAAATGTCTGATTTTACCCAGAAAACAAGTATATTTTTTTAAATAAATATAATCATTTTATTTCAGTGTCTATATTTAGTATCAATAAGCACATTGATAAGATGTTTCCGCTCATATTTCCTCATTCTGGTAAGTTATTGTGTGAATTCAGAAGATTAAGTGCTATTCAGTTTTTTTAAAGGCACCCCTAATCACCAGAAATAATCATTTGCACAGTGAAATCTGATTTTTTACTCAACTTCCTAATGCAAACTGCATGCAACTATATGTCATTTATTTATAACGTTACTACCAGCTTTGACACTTTTCGTATTTAGTGCTATTTTCTGTTAACATGTTTACAAATTCTCTTGCTGTGGATTCATTATTTTTTGTCTAAAATCATCAGTGGATATAGGTAAACGATAAAATGAAATGTTTTAAGAATGACAAATTTCCATTAGACTGTATGCAGATTTCAACAAAACCACGAAATAAAATATCCATGGACATATATGTTATCTTTAATCAATGAAAATTGGAACCCCTGAAAATAAATGAATCCATAGTGTAACTAACTTGAATCCTTTTTTAAGTGTAAAAACATACCCTTTATCTTGTTCATCACTCTTTTGTTCATTTTCATCAATAGTAACTTTTGGTGCAGGTGGTTTATCAAACCTAATATCCATTAATGATATAGGTCCCCCTTTCAGTGGCATTCTCTGTGGAGCATTCATTAACGGTTTCATCTGGTTTGGATTTGACATTGCTCCTCTTGGTCCTCCTCCTCCCATTCCTCTGGGATTTCCCCTATTTTGAAAATTTCCTCTCATCTGCATATTGTTATTCGGACTGGGTCCTCTCAACATCCTATTATTACCATTACCATTACCTCTCATATTCATGTTTTGCATTCTATTAAATTGATTTTGACCCCCCATCATGTTCCCATCCATGTTTTCTTCAGGAAACTCTTCCTCATCTTTGTCATTAGCCATCATTTGCACTATCTCTGGTCGTCTAAATGGATTGTCGACCGAGGACTGAAAAGAATTTTCAGAATCATCCTCTAAACACATGTCTTCCTCTCCACCTTCCTCTTGGAAGTTATCCCCTTGGCCTTCCTCCTCACCATACATACTTTGCTGTCTAAACTGATTTTCCGGAGTCATTGGTCTTGGACCTCTCATCAATGGTCCTCTGGGTCCAGGCATTCTATTCATTTGATTTTGATTCTGCATGTTGTTAAAGCCCTGACCACCAGGAAACCTCTGTCTTGGTCCTCCAAACCCAGATTGATTCTGGTTCATTCCACCTTTCGGTTGTTCATCACTGACCATTCTAATTTGACCTCTGGGACCAGGGCCTCCCATTCTCATCTGCTGAGAATTTTGCATTCTCATGTTATCATTTTGTGGAAAACGCATGCGCTGCCCACCAGGTCCATCCATTCTTTGTGGATTACTTTGTCGCATTCCCATTGGTCCACCCATCCTCACCTGGCCTTTGTTTTGTGACATCATACCTTGACCACCCATGCCTTGTTGATTTGGTGGCATTCCTTGTTGATTTGGTGGCATACCTTGCTGATTTGGTGGCATACCTTGATGATTCATTCCCATTGAATTCGATGGCATACCTGTCTGGTTATTAGGCCCCATACCAAGCTGATTTTGAGGTAATCCTGGCTGACTAGGTGGCATTCCTTGCTGATGCTGTAGCATTCCTTGTTGGTTGGGCATTGGAGGTTGTTGATTGGGAGGCATTCCTTGTTGTTGTGCCATCAATGGTTGTTGCATTCCGGGTTGAACACCTGGCATTCCTGGTGGTTGTGGTTGCTGTTGTGCCATGGCCATATGACTCTGGACAACTGTTTTTCTTTGCTGGATATCTCTTTTCTTATCCTCCATTTGTTGTTCATACTGTTGCCATTGTGCCTCATACTGTTTGAATTGTTCTTTATTTGGATGATCTGGAAATACATGAAATATATGTTAAATATTCAGACGACAGGAACGTGTGTTCATGAAGAATTTTGTTTACGAAATTATCTTTTTTTATTCAAATTTAGATAGTAGCAAGGCACCTATCTATGGAGACGCACCTGAAAGTATTTAACTGTTGTAATTTAGTTTTCACAAATAATGATGTTTAAAACTGATAGTAAGTTATACTGAAATGATTAAGACAAAAACAAATTTTGTCTTTGAAAATGTTTGGTGAAATTGATTACTGATGTGTGAATATAAAGTAGAAGGTTCTTTCAGGAATAATGAATGGAAAATTGGATATCCTGGGTAAATAGGAATTTCTTTCAGAAAATATTTGTCAAGTTATCAAATTTCAAGAAAGGATTTATAAGCCCCAATATTCACACTATTATGCATTAATCATTTATTACTCACTGAGGTATTTTCAAGGTATTTTTTTAATTTGTATTTAATTATTTATACCAATCCAATCCCGAGTGATCAGATATCAGCTAAAATTTTAAGAAATTTCAAGATAATAAGATGGGGTGAATAAACACACATTACAGTGGAACTTTAAGTCATTACAGAAAGAGAAAATGGAAAATATTAATAAACAATAAAAAATAACTGGTTGATTCACACACAAAAAAAAATTCATTAATCATTAGAACAAGTAGCAATATGAAATAAATACTTTGATTTTGATTTTTCCAGTCTTCATACTGCTGTTTCCATTGACTGTACTGTTGCTCAAACTCTGATTCTTCTTTCTGTAACGCATCAAACTGTACTTTTGGATCTTCCCCTGTAACTATAAAAATATTTGTATTAACCTTTTTGTACACAGAAAATAATTTTCTGAGATATGCCTTGCCTGATTATATTCAGTAGTATTTTTTTGGTACCGTACCAGGTGCTATTAAATTTTCTGAAAGTATACAAATCCTGAAAAGCCCAGCTGTGTGAAGACAATTCAACTAGAACAAATATTTTCACATATCAATTAAATACATGTAGTTTGAAAATTTTGGTCTTTACAAAAATTTTAAGTGTTTCCTAACTCCAAAATGTCTACATCTATCAATGACTTCTTCCTGTTTATTCAATTGTGGGCTGATTTTATGTTTGTAGAAATTTCAAATGCTCCTTTTTAGGCATCTTCGCTAGCCAAGGGTTACGATCCACTCTCGTTCTCTTCACCCTTGGCGGATTGAGATAAAATTTCGGAGACAAAAGGTTAGGATTTTTATTGGTTGCAGTCGGAACTCACTGCATCCAATCAAAAAGCGCCTATAACATGATCACGTGTAAATGTAGAAAGTGTTTGTAAACAATTGCCACGTGTTTATTGTGCAAAAAGTCTTTAAATTCTTTAAACATACGACTATATTTAGTGACAACTTGAATGTTTTTAATCAATTAATAGAAGTTCCTGTGTATGTTTCATGCACAAATGCATGAATGTTGACGTATATTTTCGTTTCTGGCTTTATCAAGTGTGTAGGATCTAGACGCTACCGTGTTTTTACCTCCAAATTGAAGAGTTCAAGTGCTACCATTGGTCAAGAATAATGTATTCGGAATGGGCGTGACTTTAATCTTCCGATAGACGGCACAACATTGTTTTTACAAATGTTGGCTTAATCTGCCAAGGGTGAAGAGAACGAGAGTGGATCGTAACCTTTGGCTAGCGAAGATGCTTTTTAGGCATATGACAGAAAATTTTGTCACAATACATATTTATACATGTGATATACATGATATATGTATAATCAAATCCTAATAATGTTTGAAAACGCCTTCATCATAATTTAAAAGGGACTGTTTTATTTACCAGGAGCAGCAATCTGTGGTTGCTGGTACTGTTGAGAATAGTCAGCCCATTGTTGCTGTGGTTGAGCTTGTTGTTGAGGCCACTGTTGTGGCCATTGCTGAGTGTGTTGCCACTGAGCAGCCTGTTGCTGTAAATCTGTTAGTTTCTTCTGTTCTTCTGTTGTGACGGGTTTAAGTTCTTCTTGCTGCAAGAAAGATTTAAAAAAAAAAATACTATTTAGTCTTTTCCATTGAAGCAAATTATTCAAAACACATGATGTTGAATGTAACTTCATTAAAAAAATCAAGGAGCATTTATTTAAACAGGTTGGAATCCCTATTATTGGTGGAGGAAGTTGGAGTGGCCGGAGAAAACCACTGACCTTCGATAGGAAAACTGACAATCCTAGTCAATTAAGATTGGAGTCAAGTGCACCCGCACGAGCGGGGTTCAAACTCACAACCTCAGTGTTGACTGGCTAGTGATTACAGAATTAACTACTTAGACCACTCAGCCTCTGATGCCCCCTTGCTTTATTGAAAACCCATTTGTGGCCTTCAGCTGTTATCTGCTCTTTGGTGGGGTTGTTGTCTCTTTGGTCACATTCCCCATTTCCATTCTCAATTTTATTCTTCTTTGTTTTACTAGTTCTTACATGTAATATTATAAAACTACCAAATTGTTTTATTAGTATTATCTGCCAAAATTCAATGTTCTAAGACCAAACTTCAAAAAAAAATAATTGTGAAATTCACCAATTCATGAAAACAATTTCAGACACACCTGAAAAATAAACCAAACCACAAAAACTAAACATTGCCCAATGAACCATGAAATTAAGGTCAATGTTAGATGAAACCTGCCAGTAAGACATACACACCTTGCAATCCTTCCTCAATATACACACCATCTATATTTGACCTATGGCTTATAGTATCTGAGATAAGGAATTGACAAAGAAAAACATCTCGTTCACTGATCCATGAAATTAAGTCAAGGTCAGTTGACCCTGAATGACATTATGACATATTGAAAGTCAGTTTTAATTTTTTTACAGTGATGATTTCCTATATTGAATGTAGAAAAGCATTTCAAAGATATCATAAGTATTCAGTGGCCAACCCAGAACTATTTAAAAAGGGGGGGCCTGCAACAGTCATGGCATGCTTCAGTGATTCCCAATACATTTGTATAGTAAATCAAAAAAATTCCAACGAAAAGGACGGCACCCCTGGATCTGCCTATACTATTTGGAATATTAAATAGACATGTAAATTTTATTTTGTTACATTGTATATCTTACTACAACCTACAGGCATATACTTAACATATTTATCCTAATGCTCATTATATTAAATAAATGAGTGTTTTTCATAAGCAGTCCCAGAACCATGAAAATTAAGTCATGGACAATGTACATATAACAGACAGAAACTTTAAAACATACATTGTAATTAAAAGGACAGTACAAATGTAACTGACTAAGGTATCTGCATATATATAAAGTGTGGGGCGTTTATTCATAAAATTGAAAACTTGTCTTTTAGTACAAATGTCCACCTTACTGTCCTTATAGCTATATATTCGCCTTTACTTGACATCACAAAGGTTACAGTAAATTGTCGGGTCAAGCAGCACAGGTTTCCAAAAGACAACTTTCGAGTTTGATGCATTTCTGTCAAAAAAGTTTAGTTTGAGTGAACACCATTCAAACATTTAAGGGGCATCTTCACTTCCATTCCCATGTTGAGCAAGGATTTGTATACTATGCAAATCCTTGTGTTGAGTGAGTGGTTTGAAAACTATAATAATGCTATATTGCACTAATTGTTAGGCAAATTGAATTCTCATAATTTACAATCAGCACTGCTGTCATCAGGGAAATGTGATTAAGTGCCTACAGAATAAAAATTATTTCCAGTTTATCCTGCACAATGGTGATCACTAATTTTTTTCTGGTTGATGAACGTTAATAATAATAGTGCAAGGATACAGGCAATCCCCTAGATCTGGAAAATGATGTCATTAAGGTGGTGACTTGACAAGTTTTCTCTGGTTGATGAACGTTAATAATAATAGTGCAAGGATACATGCAATCCCTTCGATCTAGTAAATGACGTCATAAAGGTGGTAACTTGACAAGTTTTCTCTGGTTGATGAACGTTAATAATAATAGTGCAAGGATACAGGCAAACCCTCGGTCTAGTAGATCATGTGTTACTCAACTCCTAGAAGTTCTGGATGAGTGGTCAGAATTAATTGATAGTGGTTTTCCACTGGACTCCATTTTCCTTGATTTTTCCAAGGCGTTTGATACCGTGCCACATCAGCGTTTATTTTTGAAACTTGAAAAACTTGGAATAAAGGGCTGCATTTTGAATTGGATAAAAAGTTTTCTATCTGGGCGTAAGCAATGTGTTCGTATAAATAATACAACATCAACATGGTCAGACGTGGTGAGCGGTGTACCTCAGGGAAGTGTTTTAGGACCAGTTCTTTTCTTAATATTTATAAATGATCTTCCTGATGTAGTAGAGGGTATAGTAAAAGTTTTTGCTGATGATTGTAAAGTTTATTCTAAAGTCTCGTCAGATTATGAGCGATGTAAGTTACAGGAAAATTTGGACAGATTATGTGAATGGTCAGATATGTGGAAATTAAAATTTAATGCTGCTAAATGTAAAGTATTGCATATTAATCCTGACAATGACCTGCAATATCGTTATACCATGTTGGATGAATCCGGAAATTTTATTGCATTATCTACAGTGAACGAAGAAAAGGATCTGGGAGTAACTTTCGAGTCTAATTTGAAATTTGAAAAACATATAAGTGATATTTATAACAAAGCCCAAAGAGTGCTGTCTCTTATTAATCATTCTTTTGATTACATGGATCAAGATATGTTTCTTACTATTTATAAATCAATAGTGCGTCCACTGCTTGAATATGC